>NC_134826.1:145750797-146350797 GCF_004210375.1 Tachypleus tridentatus
ACATACACACCTATGCATAGATATGCATAGATAGAGTTACCACATACACACACCTATGTGTAGATATATGGATAGAATATGCCATACACCCAATACCACCTATGTATGGATACATGGATAGATACCCACATACACACCTATGTACGGATATATGGTTAGATACTCCACATACACACCTATGTATAGATACATAGATAGATGCCACATACACACCTATGTATAGATATATGATAGATACCACATACAAACTCCATGTATAGATATATGTGATAGATACCCACATACACACTATGTACAGATATATGGATAGATACCTACATACCAATAATTAGGTATGTATAGAGATATTAGATAGATACCCACATACAATAAATTCCTAGATGTACACATATATATAGATAGATAGTACCCACATACACACCTCCATGTACGGATAAATAGATGGATACCCACATACACACCTATGTACGGATAAATGAATGGATACCCACATACACTTATGTACGGATAAATAGATGAATGCCACACACACACCTATGTATGGATACATGAATGAATACCCACATACACACCTATGTCTGGATGCATGAGATAGATGCCCACATACACACCTATGTAAGTAGATGCATAGATAGATACAATTCCACATACACACCTATGTCTAGATACATATAGATGAATACCCATTAGTACACACTTATGTATAGATACATAGAAAGATACCCACATACACACCTATGTACAGATAAATGGATAGATGCCCACATACAATACCTATCTATAGATACATGAATGAATGCCATTGATACACACCTATCTACAGATACATGGATAGATGCCCACATACACACCATGTATAGATACATGGATGGATGCCCACATACTATACCTGTGCATGGATGCATGAATGAATACCCACATACACGCCCTATGTACATAGATGGAGATATGGATAGAGATACACACCTATGTGCAGATACATAGATAGATACCCATATACACACCTATGTTTTGGATATATGAGAAGATGCCCACATACACACCTATGTACGGATAAATGAATGAATGCCCACATACACACCCCATGTACAGATATATGGATAGATGCCCACATACACACCTATGTTACGGATAAATAGATGGACCTGCCCACATACACCACTATGTAGAGATATATAGATGGATACCCACCTACACACCAATGTATGGATACATATGAAAGATACCCACATACACACCTATGTACGGATAAATGAGATGAATGCCCACATACACACCTATCTATAGATACATGAATGAATGCCATTACGCTACTACCTATCTATGAATACATAGATGAATGCCACATACACACCATGCATATGCATATAGATGAGATGCCCACATACATGCCTATGCATGGATACACAGATAGACACCACATACACACCTATGTATGGATACATGAATGAATGCCCACATACACACCTATATATGGATACGTAGATAGATGCCACATACACACCTATTTATGGATGACATGGATGGATTACCCACATACACACCTATGCATGAATTAAGCATGGATGGATACCCACTTACAGGCCTATGCATGATATATGGATGAATACCCACATACACACCCATGATGTATGGATGGATGCCATACACCTATGTATGCTACATGGATGGACCCACCTATGTTATGGATTACATGGATAGATACCCTTACATACACACCCTAGATGTAGATGATATGCCCACATACACCTATGTACGGATAAATGATACCCACATACGCACCTATGTACCAGATAAATAGATGGATGCCCACATACACACCTATGTACTGGATAAATAGATAGATGCCACATACACACCTATGTACAGTATACATGGATGGATGCCACATACACACCTATGTATGGATACATACATGGATACCCACATACACACTCATGTATAGATGCATGGATAATGCCCACATACACCTATGTATGGATACATAGATGAATACCCACATACACACCTATGTATGGATATATGAGATAGATACCCACATACACACCTATGTAAGAATACATGAGATAGATGCCACATACACACCTATGTATAGATACATAGATGGATACCACATACACACCTATGCATACCGATACATAGATGAATGCCCACATACACACCTATGCATAGATACATGAGATGGATACCCACATACACACCTATGTATAGATACATAGATGAATACCCACATACACATCTATGTACCAGATAAATAGATGGATACCTACATACACACCTATGTATTAGATATATAAATAGATGCCCACATACACACCTATGTACAGATAAATAAATGATACCCACATACACACCTAATGTGCATGATATAATAGATAGATACCCACATACACACCTATGTACGGATAAATAGATGGATACCCACATACACACCTATGTGAGATATATAGATGAATACCCACATACACACCTATGTATGTAGATACATGGATAGATACCCACATACACACCTATGTACAGGATATATAGATAGATACCCACATACACACCAATATGTATGAAAGATACATACTTATGATAGATACCCACATACACACCTATGTACAGATACATGGATAGATACCTACATACACACCTATGTATGGATACATGAAAGATACCACATACACACCTATGTACGGATACATGGATAGATACACATACACCTATGTACAGATATATACGATAGATACACACCTATTTACCGATATATATAGATGGATACACACTATGTATAGATACATGAGATGAATGCCCACATACACACCTATGTACGGATATATGGATAGATACACACCTATGTATAGATACATGAGATAGATACCATATACATACCTACGCATGGATACATAGATAGATGCCCACATACACCTATGTATAGATACATAGATAGATGCCCACATACACACCTATGTATGGATACATGGATAGATACCCACATACACACCTATGTATGGATACATAGATAGATGCCCACATACACACTATTTATGAATACATGGATGGATACCCACATACACACCTATTTATGGATGCATAGATGAATACCCCATACACACCTATGCATGCAGATATATGATGAATACCCACTTACAAACCTATGCATAGATATATAGATAGATGCCACATACACCTATGTATGGATATATAGATAGATACCCACATACAAACCTATGTATATGAATATATGAATGAATGCCACATACACACCTATGTACGGATATATAGATAGATACCACATACACCTATGTATATATGCATGATAGATACCCACATACACACCTATGCATGGATACATGCAGATAGATACCCACATACAAACCTATGTATATGGATGTATAGATAGATACCACATACACACCTATGTGGATACATGAATGAATACCCGCATACACCTATGTACAGATATATAGAGATGATGCCCACATACACACCTATGTACGGATAAATGAGATGGATGCCCACATACACACCTATGTAGAGATATATAGATAGATGCCACATACACACCTATGTGAGAGATATATGGATAGATGCCCACATACCCACCTATGTGTAGATACATGAAGATGAGATACCCACATACACACTAAGTGTACAGATAGTATAGATAGATACCACATACACACCTATGTATAGATGCATGATAGATACCCACATACACACCTATGTATAGATACATGAGATAGATACCCACATACACACCTATCTATAGATACATGAATGAATACCCACATACACACCTATGCATAGATACATAGATAGATACCCACATACACACCTATGTATGGATATATAGATAGATACCACATACACACCTATGTATAGATACATAGATAGATACCCACATACACACCTATGCATAGATACATAGATAGATGCCACTTACACACCTATGCATAGATATATATAGATAGATACCCACTTACAAACCTATGCATGGATATATGGATAGATACCCACATACACACCTATGTACAGATAAATAGATAGATACCACATACACACTATCTATAGATACATGAGATAGATACCCACATACACACCTATGCACAGATGAATGCCACATACACACCATATGTAGAGATATATGAGATGAATACCCACATACACACCTATGTACGGATAAATAGATAGATGCCCACATACACACCTATGTAGAGATATATAGATAGATACCCACATACACACCTATGTAGATATATATAGATAGATACCCACATACCCACCAATGTATAGATACATAGAAGATACCCACATACACACCTATGTATAGATAAATGGATAGATACCCACACACACCTATCTATAGATACATAGATAGATACCCATATACACACCTATCTATAGATACATAGATAGATACCCACATACACACCTATGCATAGATACATAGATAGATACCCACATACCTATATATGATATATAGATAGATACCCGCCTACAAACCCATGCATAGATATATAGATAAATACCTACATACACACCTATGCATAGATATATATAGATGGATGCCCACATACACACCTATGTACGGATAAATAGATAGATACCCACATACACACCTATCTATAGATACATAGATGGATGCCACATACACACCCTATGTACGGATATATAGATGAATACACACCCTATGTACGGATACATAGATGATGCCCACATACACACCTATGTACGGATATATAGATAGATACCCACATACACACCTAATGTACGGATAAATAGATAGATGCCCACATACACACCTATGTGAGATATATAGATGGATACCCACATACACACCTATGTATATATATATAGATAGATACCCACATACACACCTATGTATAGATACATAGATAGATACCACATACACACCTATGTACAGATATATGGATAGATACCCACATACACACCTATGTATAGATACATAGATGAGATACCCACATACACACCTATGTACAGATATATATAGATAGATGCCACATACACACTATGTATAGATACATAGATGAATACCCACATACACACCTATGTACAGATATATAGAAGATACCCACATACACACCTATGTACAGATAAATAGATAGATACCCACATACACACCTATGTACGGATAAATAGATAGATGCCCACATACACACTTATGTACAGATAAATGGATAGATACCCACATACACACCTATGTACAGATAAATAGATAGATACACACCTATGTACGGATATATAGATGGATACACACCTATTTACCGATATATAGATAGATTACACACTTATGTATAGATACATAGATAGATACCCACATACACACTATGTACGGATATATAGATGGATACACACCTATGTATGGATACATAGATAGATACCCACATACACACCTATGTACAGATATATAGATTAGATACCCACATACACACACCTATGTACAGATAAATGGATAGATACCACATACACACCTATGTAGAGATATATGAGATAGATACCCACATACACACCTATGTACGGATAAATGGATAGATGCCCACATACACACCTATGTATGGGATATATAGATGAATGCCCACATACACAACCAATGTATGGATACATAGAAGATACCCACATACACACCTATGTACGGATAAATAGATAGATACCCACATACACACCTATCTATGGATGCATGGATAGATACCCACATACACACCTATCTATGGATGCATAGATGGATACCCACATACACACCTATGCATAGATACATGGATGAATACCCACATACATACCTATGCATGGATGCACATAGATAGACCCACATACACACCTATGTATGGATGCATGGATGAATACCCACATACACACCTATGTATGGATACATGGATAGATACCCCACATACACCACCTATGTATAGATGCATGGATAGATACCCACATACACACCTATGTATATAGATACATAGATGGATGCCACATACACCTATGCATGGATGCATGGATAGATGCCACATACAAGACCTATGCATGGATGTATGGATGGATGCCCACATACACACCTATGTATGGATACATGGATAGATACCCACATACACACCTATGTATGGATACATGGATGAATACTTACACATACGCACCTGTTTATGGATACATGGATAGATGCCCACGCATGCACCCTATGCATGGATGCAGCGATGGATGCCACACATACACACCTATGCATGGATATATGGATAAATGCCCACATACACCTATGTGCGGATAAATGGATGGATACCCACATACACACCTATGTATGGATAAACGGATGGATACCCACATACACACCTATGTACGGATAAATGAATAGATACCACATACACACCTATGTATATATGCATGGATGAATGCCCACATACACACCTATGTATGGATACATAGATAGATGCCCGCATACACACCTGCGCCAGATGCATGGATGGATGCCCACATACACACCTATGCAGATGCATGGATGAATACCCACATACACACCTATGTATAGATGTATAGATAGATGCCCACATACACACCTATGTATAGATATATAGATAGATGCCCACATACACACCTATGTATATATATATGAATGAATGCCCACATATACACCTATGTATAGATACATAGATAGATGCCCACATACACACCTATGTAGAGGATATATAGATGAATGCCCATACACACCTATGTACAGATACATGAATGGATACCCACATACACACCTATGTATGGATATGCATGGATGGATGCCCACATACACACCTATGTACGGATATATAGATGGATGCCCACATACACACTATGTATAGATGCGTAGATGGATACCACACATACACCTATGTACGGATATATAGAAGGATGCCCACATACACACCTATGTACGGATAAATGGATGGATACCCACATACACACCTATGTACGGATAAATAGATAGATACCCACATACACTTATGTACAGATAAATAGATAGATACCCACATACACACCTATGTATGGATGCATAGATGGATACCCACATACACCCTATGTTCAGGATAAATGGATAGATACCCACATACACACCTATGTATGAGATGCATAGATAGATACCCACATACACCTGTATGTGCAGATACATAGATAGATACCCACATACACACCTATGTGCAGATACATAGATGAATACCCACATACACACCTATGTATAGATACATAGATAGATGCCCACATACACACCTATGTGCGGATACATAGATAGATACCACATACACACTTATGTATATGGATGCATGAAAGATACCCACATACACACCTATGTACAGATAAATGAATAGATACACACCTATGTACGGATATATAGATGGACACACACCTATTTACCGATATATAGATAGATACACACTTATGTATAGATACATGGATGGATACCCACATACACACCTATGTACGGATATATAGATAGATACACCTATGTACGGATACATAGATGAATACCCATATACACCCTATGTACAGATATATAGATAGATACCCACATACACACCTATGTAGAGATATATAGATGATGCCACATACACACCTATGTATAGATACATGGATAGATACCCACATACACACCTATGCATAGATACATGAATGGATGCCCACATACACACCTATGTATGGATACATGAATGAATACCCACATACACACCTATGTATGAATACAGATGAATGCCACATACACACCTATTTATGGATACATGGATAGATGCCCACATTACAAACCTATGCATAGATATGTAGATAAATGCCCACATACACACACCTATGTATGGATAAATGGATGAATGCCCACATACACACCTATGTATAGATATATAAGATAGATGCCCACATACACACCTATGTACGGATATATGGATAGATGCCCACATACACACCTATGTATATATACATAGATGGATACCCACATACACACCTGTGCATGGATTCATAGATAGATACCCACATACACACCTATGCATGGATACATGGATGAGATACCCACATACAAACCTATGTATGGATATATAGATGAATACCCACATACACATCTATGTATAGATGCATAGATAGATACCCACATACACACCTATGTATGGATAAATGAATAGATACCCACATACACTACCTATGTGCTGATAAATAAATAGATACCCACATACGCACCTATGTGCGGAGGATAAATGAATGAATGCCACATACACACCTATGTACAGATATATAGATAGATACCCACATACACACCTATGTACGGATAAATAGATAGATACCACATACACACCTATGTATGAGATATATGGATAGATGCCCACATACACACCTATGTATAGATACATGGATAATAGATACACACCTATGTATAGATATGAATAGATACCACATACACACCTATGTACAGATAAATAGATAGATGCCCACATACACACCTATGTATAGATGCATAGATAGATACATACATACACCTATGTACAGATATATAGATAGATACCCACATACACTTATGTATAGATACATGAGATAGATGCCCACACACACCTATGTACGGATAAATAGATAGATGCCCACATACACCTATGTACGAGATGGATATCGATAGATGCACACCTATTTACCGATATATGGATGAATGCTACACTTGTGTATGGATACATGGATGAATGCCCACATACACACTATGTACTGGATATATAGATGGATACGCACCTATGTATATGATACATGGATGGATGCCCACATACATACCTACGCATAGATGCACAGATGGATACCCACATACACACCTATGTATGGATGCATGGATAGATGCCCACATACACACACCTATGTATGGATACATGGATGAATGCCCACATACACACCTATGTATGGATACATGATAGATACCCATACACACCCTGTGTATAGATGCATAGATAGATACCCATGCATACACACCTATGCAGATATATAGATAGATACCCACATACACCTATGCATGGATATATGAATAGATACCCACATACACTATGTATGGATATATGGATAGATGCCCACATACAAACCTATGTATATGATATATAGATAGATACCCACATACACACCTATGTACGGATATATAGATAGATGCCCACATACACACCTATGTATATATACATGAATAGATATACATACACACCTATGCATGGATGATACATAGATAGATACCCACATAGACACCTATGCATGGATACATAGATGAATACCCACATACAAGGCCTATGCATGGATAGCATGGATGAATGCCCACATACACCACCTATGTATGGATATATAGATGGATACCCACATACACACCTATGTATGGATACATGGATAGATACCCACATACACACCTATGTAGAGATATGGATGAATGCCCACATACACCTATGTACAGATAAATGAATAGATACCCACATACACACCTATGTGGGATATATGGATGAGATACCCACATACACACCTATGTGAGGATATGGATAGATACCCACATACCCACCCAATGTATAGGATACATAGAGAGATACCCACATACACACCTATGTACGGATAAATAGATAGATGCCCACATACACACCTATCTATATGATACATAGATAGATACCCACATACACACCTATCTATAGATACATAGATAGATACCCACATACACACCTATGTATAGATACATAGATGAATACCCACATACACACCATGTATGGATACATGGATAGATACCCACATACACACCTATGTAGATATATAGATGAATACCCACATACACACCCTATGTATAGATACATGGATGAATACCACATACACACCTATGCATAGATACATAGATAGATGCCCACTTACACACCTATGCATGGATGTATGAGATAGATACCCACATACACACCTATGTACGGATAAATAGATGAATGCCACATACACACCTATGTATGGATGCATGGATAGATACCCATACACACCTATACATAGATAGATACCCACATACACACCTATGTATAGATACATAGATAGATACCCACATACACACCTATGTAGAGATATATATAGATAGATACCCACATACACACCTATGTACAGATAAATAGATAGATACCCACATACACACCTATGTAGAGATATATGATGAATGCCCACATACACACCTATGTGGGGATATATAGATAGATACCCACATACCCACCAATGTATAGATACATAGAAAGATACCCACATACACACCTATGTACGGATAAATAGATGATAGATACCCACATACACACCTATCTATAGATACATAGATAGATACCACATACACACACTATCTATAGATACATAGATAGATACCCACATACACACCTATGCATAGATACATAGATAGATACCCATACACACCTATATAGATATATAGATAGATACCTACATACACCTATGCATAGATACATAGATAGATACCCACATACACACCTATGTACAGATACATAGATAGATACCCACATACACACTTATGTATAGATACATAGAAGAGATACCCACATACACACCTATGTACGATGATAAATAGATAGATACACACCTATGTACAGATATATAGATAGATACACACCTATGTACCGATATATAGATAGATACACACTTATGTATAGATACATAGATAGATACCCACATACACACCTATGTACAGATATATGAGATGGATACACACCCATGTACAGATACATAGATAGATACCCATATACACACCTATGTACGGATATATAGAAAGATACCCACATACACACCTATGTACAGATAAATAGATAGATACCCACATACACACCTATGTAGGGATATATAGATAGATACCCACATACACACCTATGTACAGATAAATGATAGATACCCACATACACACCTATGTAGAGATATATAGATAGATACCCACCTACACACTAATGTATAGATACATAGAAGATACCCACATACACACCTATGTACAGATAAATAGATAGATACCCACATACACACACTATCTATAGATACATGAGATAGATACCACACATACACCTATCTATAGATACATAGATAGATACCCACATACACACCTATGCATAGATACATAGATAGATACCCACATACACACCTATGCATAGATGCATAGATAGATACCCACATACACACACCTATGTATAGATACATGGATGGATACCCACATACACACCTATGTATAGATACATAGATGGATGCCCTACATACACACCTATGTATGGATACATAGATAGATGCCCACATACACACCTATGTATGGATACATGGATGGATGCCCACATACACACCTATGCATAGATATATAGATAGATGCCCACATACAAACCTATGCATGGATATATGGATAGATACCCACATACACCTACCTATGTAGATATATAGATAGATACCCACATACAAACCTATGTATAGATATATAGATAGATACCCACATACACACCTATGTACGGATATATAGATGGATACCCACATACACACCTATGTATATACATAGATAGATACCCACATACACACCTATGCATAGATACATGGATAGATACCCACATACACACCTATGCATGGATACATAGATGGATGCCACATACAAACCCATGTATGGATATATAGATGAGATACCCACATACACACCTATGTACAGATATATAGATAGATACCCACATACACACCTATGTATATATATGATAGATACCCACATACACACCTATGTATGGATACATGATAGATACCACATACACACCTATGTACAGATATATGGATAGATACCCACATACACACCTATGTATAGATACATAGATAGATACCCACATACACACCTATGTACAGATATATAGGATAGATACCCACATACACACCCATGGATATAGATGCATGGATAGATGCCCACCCTACAAACCTATGCATGGATATATGGATAGATACCCACATACACACCTGTATGTATAGATACATAGATAGATACCCACATACACACTATGTATAGATACATAGATAGATACCACATACACACCCATGTATAGATGCATAGATAGATACCCACATACACACCTATGTATGGATACATAGATAGATACCCACATACACACCTATGTGCAGATACATAGATGGATACCCACATACACACCTATGCATAGATATATAGATAGATACCCACATACACACCTATGTACGGATAAATAGATGAATGCCCACATACACACCTATGTAGAGATATATGGATAGATGCCCACATACACACCCATGTACGGATAAATGGATAGATGCCCACATACACACCTATGTATATATACATAGATGAATACCCACATACACCTATGTATGGATACATGGATAGATACCCACATACACACCTATGCATAGATGCATGGATAGATACCCACATACACACCTATGCATAGATATATGGATAGATGCCACATACAAACCTATGTATGGATATATAGATAGATGCCACATACACACCTATGTACGGATATATGGATAGATGCCCACATACACACCTATGCATGGATACATAGATAGATACCCACATACAAACCTATGCATAGATATATAGATAGATACCCACATACACACCTATGTAGAGATATGGATAGATAGATACCCACATACACACCTATGTATAAGATAAATAGATAGATACCCACATACACACCTATGTATATAGCATAGATAGATACCCACATACACACCCTATGTATAGATACATATAGATAGATACCCACATACACACCTATGCATAGATACATAGATAGATACCCACATACACACCTATGCATGGATACATAGATAGATACCCACATACAAACCTATGTATAGATATATATGGATGGATACCCACATACACACCTATGTACGGATATATAGATAGATACCCACATACACACCTATGTATATATATATATAGATAGATACCCACATACACACCTATGTATAGATACATAGATAGATACCACACATACACCTATGTACGGATATATGGATAGATACCACATATACACACCTATGTATAGATACATAGATAGATACCCACATACACACCTATGTATGGATATATAGATAGATAGATACCCACATACACACCTATGTATGGATACATAGATAGATACCCACATACACACCTATGTACAGATATATAGATAGATACCCACATACACACCTATGTACAGATAAATAGATAGATGCCCACATACACACCTATGTACAGATAAATAGATAGATACCCACATACACACTTATGTACAGATAAATAGATAGATACCCACATACACACCTATGTATAGATACATAGATAGATACCCACATACACACCTATGTACAGATATATAGAAAGATACCCACATACACACCTATGTACAGATATATAGATAGATACCCACATACACACCTATGTATAGATACATAGATAGATACCCACATACACACCTATGTATAGATACATAGATAGATACCCACATACACACCTATGTACAGATATATAGAAAGATACCCACATACACACCTATGTACAGATAAATAGATAGATACCCACATACACACCTATGTAGAGATATATAGATAGATACCCACATACACACCTATGTACAGATAAATAGATAGATACCACATACACACCTATGTAGAGATATATAGATAGATACCCACATACACACCTATGTATGGATACATAGATAGATACCCACATACACACCTATGTACAGATAAATAGATAGATACCCACATACACACCTATGTATAGATATATAGATAGATACCCACATACACACCTATGTACAGATATATAGATAGATACCCACATACACACCTATGTACAGATATATAGATAGATACCCACATACACACCTATGTACAGATATATATAGATAGATACCCACATACACACTTATGTATAGATACATAGAAGATGCCCACATACACACCTATGTACAGATAAATAGATAGATACACACCTATGTACGGATATATATAGATAATACAGATACACACCTATTTACCGATATATGAATGGATACACAATATATGTATAGATACATAGATGGATACCCACATACACACCTATGTACGGATATATAGATAGATACACACCTATGTATAGATACATAGATAGATACCCACATACACACCTATGTACAGATAAATAGATAGATACCCACATACACACCTATGTATAGATACATAGATAGATACCCACATACACACCTATGTATAGATACATAGATAGATACCCACATACACACCTGTTTATAGATACATGAGATGAATACCCACATACACACCTATGCATAGATATATAGATAGATACCCACATACACACCTATGTACAGATAAATAAATAGATACCCACATACACACCTATGTATAGATATATAGATAGATACCCACATACACACCTATGTACAGATATATAGATAGATACCCACATACACACCTATGTATATATACATAGATAGATACCCACATACACACCTGTGCATGGATTCATGGATAGATGCCCACATACACACCTATGCATAGATACATAGATAGATACCCACATACAAACCTATGTATGAGATATATAGATAGATACCCACATACACATCTATGTATAGATACATAGATAGATACCCACATACACACCTATGTACAGATAAATAAATAGATACCCACATACACACCTATGTACTGATAAATAAATAGATACCCACATACACACCTATGTACAGATAAATAGATAGATACCCACATACACACCTATGTAGGATATATATAGATAGATACCCACATACACACCTATGTACGGATAAATAGATAGATACCCACATACACACCTATGTAGGGATATATAGATGGATACCCACATACACACCTATGTATAGATACATGAGATAGATACCACACACACACCTATGTACAGGTAAATAGATAGATACCCACATACACACCTATGTATAGATGCATAGATAGATACCCACATACACACCTATGTACAGGATATATAGATGAGATACCCACATACACACTTATGTATAGATGCATAGAAGATGCCCACATACACACCTATGTACAGATAAATAGATACATACACACCTATGTACGGATATATAGATAGATACACACCTATTTACCGATATATGAGATAGATA
Organism: Tachypleus tridentatus; assembly: GCF_004210375.1. Taxonomy (NCBI): domain Eukaryota; kingdom Metazoa; phylum Arthropoda; class Merostomata; order Xiphosura; family Limulidae; genus Tachypleus; species Tachypleus tridentatus. The sequence goes on from NC_134826.1 coordinate 145,765,926, forward strand.
CACACACCTATGTATAGATACATAGATAGATACCCACATACACACCTATGTACAGATATATAGATAGATACACACCTATGTACAGATATATAGATAGATACACACCTATGTATAGATACATAGATAGATACCATATACATACCTATGCATAGATACATAGATAGATGCCCACATACACACCCTATGTATGGATACATGGATAGATACCCACATACACACCTATGTATAGATGCAATAGATGAATACCACATACACACCTATGTATAGATACATAGATAGATACCCACATACACACCTATGTATGGATACATGGATAGATACCCACATACACACCTATGCATAGATATATAGATAGATGCCCACATACACACCTATGCATGGATATATAGATAGATGCCCACATACACACCTATGTATGGATATATAGATAGATACCCACATACACACACCTATGTATGGATATATAGATAGATGCCCACATACACACCTGTGTAGATATATAGATAGATGCCCACATACACACCTATGCATATATACATGGATGGATACCCACATACACACCTATGCATAGATACATAGATAGATGCCCACATACACACCTATGCATAGATACATAGATGGATACCCACATACAAACCTATGTATAGATATATGATAGATACCCACTTACACACCTATGTACAGATATATAGATGGATACCCACATACACACTATGTATATATATATATAGATAGATACCCACATACACACCTATGTATGGATACATAGATAGATACCCACATACACACCTATGTACAGATATATAGATAGATACCCACATACACACCTATGTATGTAAGATACATAGATAGATACCCACATACACACCTATGCACAGATATATGGATAGATACCCACATACACAACTATGTATAGATACATGAATAGATACCCACATACACACCTATGCACAGATATATGGATAGATACCCACATACACACCTATGCATAGATACATAGATAGATACCCACATACACACCTATGCATGGATATATAGATAGATACCCACATACACACTTATGTATAGATACATGGATGGATACCCACATACACACCTATGTATAGATGCATAGATAGATACCCACATACACACACCTATTTATAGATACATGGATGGATGCCCACATACAAACCTATGCATAGAATATATAGATAGATGCCCACATACACACCCATGTACAGATAAATGGATAGATGCCCACATACACACCTATGTATAGATATATAGATAGATACCCACATACACCCTATGTACGGATAAATAGATGGATGCCCACATACACACCTATGTATATATACATGGATAGATACCCACATACACACCTATGTGCAGATAAATAGATACACACCTATGTACGGATATATGGATGGATACACACCTATTTACCGATATATAGATAGATACACACCTATGTATAGATACATGGATGAATACCCACATACACACCTATGTACAGATATATAGATAGATACACCTATGTATGGATACATGATAGATACCCATATACACACCTATATGTACGGATATATAGATAGATACCCACATACACACCTATGTACAGATAAATGAATAGATACCCACATACACACCTATGTATGGATACATGGATAGATACCCACATACACACCTATGTATGGATACATGAGATAGATACCCACATACACACCTATTTATAGATACATGGATGAATGCCCACATACACACCTATGCATAGATACATAGATAGATGCCCACATACACACCTATGTATGGATATATAGATGAATACCCACATACACACCTATGTACAGATATATAGATAGATACCCACATACACACCTATGTATAGATACATAGATGAGATGCCACATACACACCTATGTATAGATACATGAATAGATACCCACATACACACCTATGTATAGATACATGAATGGATACCCACATACACACCTATTATAGATACATAGATGAATGCCCACATACACACCTATGCATGGATACATAGATGGATACCCACATACACACCTATGCATAGATGCATGAATGAATACCCACATACACACCTATGCATAGATATATAGATAGATACCCACATACACACCTATGTATATAGATACATAGATGGATACCACATACACACCTATGTATAGATACATGAATGGATACCACACATACACACCTATGTATGGATACATGGATAGATGCCCACATACACACCTATGTATAGATACATAGATAGATTCCCACATACACACCTATTTATGGATACATAGATAGATACCCATATACACACCTATGTACAGATATATAGAAAGATACCCACATACACACCTATGTACAGATAAATAGATAGATACCCACATACACACCTATGTAGAGATATATAGATAGATACCCACATACACACCTATGTACAGATAAATGGATAGATACCCACATACACACCGCCTATGTAGAGATATATAGATAGATGCCCACATACACACCTATGTATAGATACATAGAAAGATACCCACATACACACCTATGTACAGGTAAATAGATAGATACCCACATACACACCTATGTATAGATATATAGATAGATGCCACATACACACCTATGTACAGATATATAGATAGATACCCACATACACACCTATGTACAGATATATAGATAGATACCCACATACACACCTATGTACAGATATATAGATAGATACCCACATACACACTTATGTATAGATACATAGAAAGATACCCACATACACACCTATGTACAGATAAATAGATAGATACACACCTATGTACAGATATATAGATAGATACACACTATTTACCGATATATAGATAGATACACACTTATGTATGGATACATGGATAGATACCCACATACACACCTATGTACAGATATATAGATGGATACACACCTATGTATAGATACATGAATAGATACCCACATACACACCTATGTACGGATAAATAGATAGATACCCACATACACACCTATGTATAGATACATAGATAGATACCCACATACACACCTATGTATAGATACATAGATAGATACCCACATACACACCTATTTATAGATACATAGATAGATACTTACATACACACCTATGCATAGATATATATGATGGATACCACATACACACCTATGTACGGATAAATAAATAGATGCCCACATACACACCTATGTATGGATATATAGATAGATACCCACATACACACCTATTTACGGATATATAGATAGATACCCACATACACACCTATGTATGTATATATACATGAATGAATACCCACATACACACCTGTGCATGGATTCATAGATAGATGCCCACATACACACCTATGCATAGATACATGGATAGATGCCCACATACAAACCTATGTATGGATATATAGATAGATACCCACATACACATCTATGTGTATGGATACATAGATAGATACCCACATACACACCTATGTACAGATAAATAAATAGATACCCACACACACCTATGTACTGATAAATGAAATAGATACCCACATACACACCTATGTACGGATAAATAGATGGATACCCACATACACACCTATGTAGAGATATATAGATAGATACCCACATACACACCTATGTACAGATAAATAGATAGATACCCACATACACACCTATGTAGAGATATATAGATAGATACCCACATACACACCTATGTATAGATACATAGAAAGATACCCACATACACACCTATGTACAGGTAAATAGATAGATACCCACATACACACCTATGTATAGATACATAGATAGATACCCACATACACACCTATGTACAGATATATAGATAGATACCCACATACACACTTATGTATAGATACATAGAAAGATACCCACATACACACCTATGTACAGATAAATAGATAGATACACACCTATGTACAGATATATCGATAGATACACACCTATTTACCGATATATAGATAGATACACACTTATGTATAGATACATAGATAGATACCCACATACACACCTATGTACAGATATATAGATAGATACACACCTATGTATAGATACATAGATAGATACCCATATACATACCTATGCATAGATACACAGATAGATACCCACATACACACCTATGTATAGATACATAGATAGATACCCACATACACACCTATGTATAGATACAAAGATAGATACCCACATACACACCTATGTATAGATACATAGATAGATACCCACATACACACCTATTTATAGATACATAGATAGATACCCACATACACACCTATGCATAGATATATAGATAGATACCCACTTACACACCTATGCATAGATATATAGATAGATACCCACATACACACCTATGTATAGATATATAGATAGATACCCACATACAAACCTATGTATAGATATATAGATAGATACCCACATACACACCTATGTACAGATATATAGATGGATACCCACATACACACCTATGCATATACATGGATAGATGCCCACATATACACCTATGCATAGATGCATAGATGGATGCCCACATACACACCTATGCATGGATGCATAGATGGATGCCCACATACAACCTATGTATGGATATATAGATAGATACCCACTTACACACCTATGTACGGATATATAGATAGATACCCACATACACACCTATGTATATATATATGGATGGATACCCACATACACACCTATGTATAGATACATAGATAGATACCCACATACACACTGTATGTACAGATATATATAGTTAGATACCCACATACACAACTATGTATAGATACATAGATAGATACCCACATACACACCTATGCACAGATATATAGTTAGATACCCACATACACACCTATGCATAGATACATAGATAGATACCCACTTACAAACCTATGCATAGATATATAGATAGATACCCACATACACACTTATGTATAGATACATAGATAGATACCCACATACACACCTATGTATAGATACATAGATAGATACCCACATACACACCTATTTATAGAATACATAGATAGATACCACATACAAACCTATGCATGAGATATATAGATAGATACCCACATACACACCTATGTACAGATAAATAGATAGATACCCACATACACACCTATGTAGAGATATATAGATAGATACCCACATACACACCTATGTACAGATAAATAGATAGATACCCACATACACACCTATGTATATATACATAGATAGATACCCACATACACACCTATGTACAGATAAATAGATACACACCTATGTACAGATATATAGATAGATACACACCTATTTACCGATATATAGATAGATACACACTTATGTATAGATACATAGATAGATACCCACATACACACCTATGTACAGGATATATAGATAGATACACACCTATGTATAGATACATAGATAGATGCCCATATACACACCTATGTACAGATATATAGAAGATACCCACATACACACCTATGTACAGATAAATGGATAGATACCCACATACACACCTATGTATAGATACATAGATAGATACCCACATACACACCTATGTATGGATACATGGATAGATACCCACATACACACCTATGTATGGATACATAGATGGATACCCACATACACACCTATGCATGGATATATGGATAGATACCCACATACACACCTATGTATGTAGATATATAGATAGATACCCACATACACACCTATGTATAGATATATAGATAGATACCCACATACACAACCTATGTATAGATATATAGATAGATACCCACATACACACCTATGTACGGATATATAGATAGATACCCACATACACACCTATGTATATACATAGATAGATACCCACATACACACCTATGTATAGATACATGGATGGATACCCACATACACACCTATGTATGGATACATAGATGGATACCCACATACACACCTATGTATAGATATATAGATAGATACCCACATACACACCTATGTACAGATATATAGATAGATACCCACATACACACCTATGTATAGATACATAGATAGATACCCACATACACACCTATGTATAGATACATAGATAGATACCACATACACACCTATGTATAGATACATGGATGGATACCCACATACACACCTATGTATAGATACATAGATAGATACCCACATACACACCTATGCATAGATATATAGATAGATACCCACATACACACCTATGCATAGATACATGGATGAATACCCACATACACACCTATGCATAGATACATAGATAGATACCCACATACACACCTATGTATAGATATATAGATAGATACCCACATACACACCTATGTATAGATACATAGATAGATACCACATACACACCTATGTATAGATACATAGATAGATACCCACATACACCTATGTATAGATACATAGATAGATTCCCACATACACACCTATGTATAGATACATAGATAGATTCCCACATACACACCTATTTATAGATACATAGATAGATGCCACATACACACCTATGCATAGATATATAGATAGATGCCCACATACAAACCTATGTATAGATATATAGATAGATACCCACATACAAACCTATGTATGATATGATATATGGATGGATACCCACATACACACCTATGTACGGATATATAGATGAATACCCACATACACACCTATGTATATATACCTAGATAGATACCCACATACACACCTATGTATAGATACATAGATAGATACCCACATACAAACCTATGTATAGATATATGGATAGATACCCACATACACACCTATGTACAGATATATAGATAGATACCCACATACACACCTATGTATATATATATAGATAGATACCCACATACACACCTATGTATAGATACATAGATGAATACCCATACACACCTATGTACAGATATATAGATAGATGCCCACATACACACCTATGTATAGATACATAGATAGATACCCACATACACACCTATGTACAGATAGATAGAAAGATACCCACATACACACCTATGTACAGATAAATAGATAGATACCCACATACACACCTATGTACAGATAAATAGATAGATACCCACATACACACTTATGTACAGATAAATAGATAGATACCCACATACACACCTATGTATAGATACATAGATAGATACCCACATACACACCTATGTACAGATACATAGATAGATACCCACATACACACCTATGTACAGATATATATAGAAAGATACCCACATACACACCTATGCATAGATATATAGATAGATACCCACATACACACCTATGCACAGATATATAGATAGATTCCCACATACACACCTATGTATAGATACCTAGATAGATACTCACATACACACCTATGTACAGATACGTAGATAGATACCCACATACACACCTATGTATAGATACATAGATAGATTGAAATCATTCTTTTTGTTTAATATTATTTGTTTCGTACTTCATAATATTTTGAAATTCATAAATTAAAACTAAACACTCTAGTCCCTCTGGTGGACAGTTCCAAATTATAAAGGCAGAAGGAAGTCCTAGATGCGTTGCCACAAATAAACTGTTTCGTACATTGCTGTGGGCCGTTTTACCGTCTAATCTCATCTGTGTGTGGGTTTTCCTATAACAAAGTCACATCACGCTATCTTCTGAGCCCACCGAGGGGAATCGAACCTCTAATTTTAGAGTTGTAAATCCATAGACTTACCGCTGATTTAGCGGGGGCATCTGTGTCTAATAAAGATCAACCTGTACATTATTATAATAACGATTCTAATATATCATAGGTTTCTTTATTTACAAGTATATACTCTCAGTTTTATAATAACGATTCTAAGATGTCATGGGTTTCTTTATTTACAGGTATATACTCTCAGTTTCATAATAACGATTCTAATATATCATAGGTTTCTTTATTTACAGGTATATACTCTCAGTTTTGTAATAAAGATTCTAATATATCATGGGTTTCTTTATTTACAGGTATATATACTCTCAGTTTTATAATAACGATTCTAAGATGCCATGGGTTTCTTTATTTACAGGTATATACTCTCAGTTTTATAATAACGATCCTAAGATGTCATGGGTTTCTTTATTTACAGGTATATACTCTCAGTTTTATAATAACGATTCTAAGATGTCATGGGCTTCTTTATTTACAGGTATATTCTCTCAGTTTTATAATAACGATTCTAATATATCATAGGTTTCTTTATTTACAGGTATATACTCTCAGTTTTATAATAACGATTCTAATATATCATAGGTTTCTTTATTTACAGGTATATACTCTCAGTTTTATAATAACGATTCTAAGATGTCATGGGTTTTTTTATTTACAGGTATATACTCTCAGTTTTATAATAACGATTCTAAGATGTCATGGGTTTCTTTATTTACAGGTATATACTCTCAGTTTTATAATAACGATTCTAAGATGTCATGGGTTTCTTTATTTACAGGTATATACTCTCAGTTTTATAATAACGATTCTAAGATGCCATAGGTTTCTTTATTTACAGGTATATACTCTCAGTTTTATAATAACGATTTTAAGATGTCATGGGTTTCTTTATTTACAGGTATATACTCTCAGTTTTATAATAAAGATTCTAATATATCATGGGTTTCTTTATTTACAGGTATATACTCTCAGTTTTATAATAAAGATTCTAATATATCATGGGTTTCTTTATTTACAGGTATATATACTCTCAGTTTTATAATAACGATTCTAATATATCATAGGTTTTTTTATTTACAGGTATATACTTTCAGTTTTATAATAAAGATTCTAATATATCATGGGTTTCTTTATTTACAGGTATATATACTCTCAGTTTTATAATAACGATTCTAAGATGCCATGGGTTTCTTTATTTACAGGTATGTACTCCCAGTTTTATAATAACGATTCTAATATATCATGGGTTTCTTTATTTACAGGTATATACTCTCAGTTTTATAATAACGATTCTAAGATATTATAGGTTTCTTTATTTACAGGTATATACTCTCAGTTTTATAATAACGATTCTAAGATGCCATAGGTTTTTTTATTTACAGGTATATACTCTCAGTTTTATAATAACGATTCTAAGATGTCATGGGTTTCTTTATTTACAGGTATATACTCTCAGTTTTATAATAACGATTCTAAGATATCATAGGTTTCTTTATTTACAGGTATATACTCTCAGTTTTATAATAACGATTCTAAGATGTCATGGGTTTCTTTATTTACAGGTATATACTCTCAGTTTTATAATAACGATTCTAATATATATAGGTTTTTTATTTACAGGTATATACTCTCAGTTTTATAATAACGATTCTAATATATCATGGGTTTCTTTATTTACAGGTATATACTCTCAGTTTTATAATAACGATTCTAATATATCATGGGTTTCTTTATTTACAGGTATATACTCTCAGTTTTATAATAACGATTCTAATATATCATGGGTTTCTTTATTTACAGGTATATACTCTCAGTTTTATAATAACGATTCTAATATATCATGGGTTTCTTTATTTACAGGTATATACTCTCAGTTTTATAATAAAGATTCTAATATATCATGGGTTTCTTTATTTACAGGTATATACTCTCAGTTTTATAATAACGATTCTAAGATATCATGGGTTTCTTTATTTACAGGTATATACTTTCAGTTTTATAATAAAGATTCTAATATATCATGGGTTTCTTTATTTACAGGTATATACTCTCAGTTTTATAATAACGATTCTAAGATGCCATGGGTTTCTTTATTTACAGGTATATACTCTCAGTTTTATAATAACGATTCTAAGATGTCATGGGTTTCTTTATTTACAGGTATATACTCTCAGTTTTATAATAACGATTCTAAGATATTATAGGTTTCTTTATTTACAGGTATATACTCTCAGTTTTATAATAACGATTCTAATATATCATGGGTTTCTTTATTTACAGGTATATACTCTCAGTTTTATAATAAAGATTCTAATATATCATGGGTTTCTTTATTTACAGGTATATACTCTCAGTTTTATAATAAAGATTCTAATATATCATGGGTTTCTTTATTTACAGGTATATATACTCTCAGTTTTATAATAACGATTCTAATATATCATAGGTTTCTTTATTTACAGGTATATACTTTCAGTTTTATAATAACGATTCTAATATATCATGGGTTTCTTTATTTACAGGTATATACTCTCAGTTTTATAATAACGATTCTAAGATGCCATAGGTTTCTTTATTTACAGGTATATACTCTCAGTTTTATAATAACGATTCTAAGATGTCATGGGTTTCTTTATTTACAGGTATATACTCTCAGTTTTATAATAACGATTCTAAGATATTATAGGTTTCTTTATTTACAGGTATATACTCTCAGTTTTATAATAACGATTCTAAGATGTCATGGGTTTCTTTATTTACAGGTATATACTCTCAGTTTTATAATAACGATTCTAAGATGTCATGGGTTTCTTTATTTACAGGTATATACTCTCAGTTTTATAATAACGATTCTAATATATCATGGGTTTCTTTATTTACAGGTATATACTCTCAGTTTTATAATAACGATCCTAAGATATCATGGGTTTCTTTATTTACAGGTATATACTCTCAGTTTTATAATAACGATTCTAATATGTCATTGGTTTCTTTATTTACAGGTATGTACTCTCAGTTTTATAATAACGATTCTAATATATCATGGGTTTCTTTATTTACAGGTATATACTCTCAGTTTTATAATAACGATTCTAATATATCATGGGTTTCTTTATTTACAGGTATATACTCTCAGTTTTATAATAACGATTCTAAGATGTCATGGGTTTCTTTATTTACAGGTATATACTCTCAGTTTTATAATAACGATTCTAAGATATCATGGGTTTCTTTATTTACAGGTATATACTCTCAGTTTTATAATAACGATTCTAAGATGCCATAGGTTTCTTTATTTACAGGTATATACTCTCAGTTTTATAATAACGATTCTAAGATATCATGGGTTTCTTTATTTACAGGTATATACTCTCAGTTTTATAATAACGATTCTAAGATATCATGGGTTTTTTTATTTACAGGTATATACTCTCAGTTTTATAATAACGATTCTAATATATCATTGGTTTCTTTATTTACAGGTATATACTCTCAGTTTTATAATAACGATTCTAATATATCATGGGTTTCTTTATTTACAGGTATATACTCTCAGTTTTATAATAACGATTCTAAGATATCATGGGTTTCTTTATTTACAGGTATATACTCTCAGTTTTATAATAACGATTCTAAGATGTCATGGGTTTCTTTATTTACAGGTATATACTCTCAGTTTTATAATAACGATTCTAAGATGTCATGGGTTTCTTTATTTACAGGTATATACTCTCAGTTTTATAATAACGATTCTAAGATGTCATGGGTTTCTTTATTTACAGGTATATACTCCCAGTTTTATAATAACGATTCTAATATATCATGGGTTTCTTTATTTACAGGTATATACTCTCAGTTTTATAATAACGATCCTAAGATGTCATGGGTTTCTTTATTTACAGGTATATACTCTTAGTTTTATAATAACGATTCTAATATATCATGGGTTTCTTTATTTACAGGTATATACTCTCAGTTTAGTAATAACGATTCTAATATATCATGGGTTTCTTTATTTACAGGTATATACTCTCAGTTTTATAATAACGATTCTAAGATGTCATGGGTTTCTTTATTTACAGGTAATTTTTCCATGATGAAAAAACTGATATTATTATATCAATAACTCAAGCATTCTCAACAAATGTGTGTGTGCATGTTTTTTTTATAACAAAGCCACTTCGGGCTATCTGCTGTGCCCACCGAGGGGAACCGAATCCCTGATTTTAGCGTTGTTAATCCGTAGACTTACCGAGGTACTAGCAGGCAGCTGAACAAATGATTTATCATCGAGTTAATTTTCATCTCGTCTGCCATAAAATAAATATTAACTCTGTTTTTCTCGTATTAAAAACCCGTTTAACACCTGACATAAATTGCGTTTAATTTTCATACCTTAGACATTCACTTGGAAAGAGTAATCTGATGACCGCGGGTTCGAATCCCCGTCACACCAAACATGCTCGCCCTTTCTGCCGTGGGGGCGTTATTATGTGATGGTCAATCACACTATTCCTTGGTAAAAGAGTAGCCCGAGAGTTGGTGGTGGGTGGTGATGACTAGCTGCCTTCCCTCTAGTCTTACACTGCAAATTTAGGGATGGCTAGCGCAGATAGCCCTCGTGTAGTTTTGCGCGAAATTCTAAACAAGCAAGCAATTGCTAAACCCTGTAGTATAGGATTAAGTCTTATTGAAATTCTCAAGTGTGAACAAGTGTAAGACTAAACATTGGATAAGTAAGCCTGAAAGTGAGAAATTTCTGTGAATGGACTAGGAAATTCCGTTTTTATAACGACTACGCAATGGTTATGTTACTTTAGTATTTAACTCAGTACTTCTCACCAACCGTGGGATTTCACACACAAAACTCTAAAGATATTAATATATAAACTCTTATGGGTTTTCATTATTCTTGCATTTTAGTGACTTGCGACCAGAAGTAAACCAGTCTCTGTATGAAAACGGTTAATAATTGCTGATAAAATATAATATTAAAATAACTACACAATGGGCTATCTGTGCTGTGCCTGCTAGGAGTATCAAAACTCGTGCCCCCCCCCCAGTGGCTCAGCGGTGTGTCTGCGGACTTACAACGATAAAAACCGGGTTCCGATACCCGTGGTGGGCAGAGCACAGATAGCCCATTGTGTAGCTTTGTGCTTAATTCAAAACAACAACAAAACTCGTTCTTAGCATTATAAGCCTTTTGGGAGTAATATTCTGAAGGAGATATGTTTAAATAAAGTCTGCAACGTGGAATTTTATCGTTTGTTTTACCAATTATAAAAACACTAAAGAGATATCTTGACATAACCATATCTAATTTTGAACCGACAAACTTGATGAAAGGCAGCTTGTCAACGGCACCCACTTCCAACCGACAAACCAGATGGAAGCTGTTAGTTAACGGCACCCACTTCTAACGGACAAATCAGATGGAAGCTGTTAGTCAACGGCACCCACTTCCAACCGACAAACCAGATGGAAGCTGTTAGTCAACGGCATCCACTTCCAACCGACAAACCAGATGGAAACAGCTAGTCAACGGTACCTACTTCCAGTTCTTTGACTTTCCTTGTTTGACATGAAACATTCACCGCTAAAAAGTGCGGAGCACATTTTTTGCGACAACGGTCCGCAACCTTGAATCCTCAGATTTATAAATACACACGTTATTTTTTTACCCATTCTACCCTGGCTCTGGTAAGATTTCGGTTCAATTTCGAAAAAAAGGAGATTTTAAATAATACTGAATCGTCTATACACTGGTATTTTTAGTCTCAGCTGTATATACCTGTAGAGAGAAAAAGAGGGTCTTGTCCTTTGGTATACAGCATTTACCAAAAATCTTCCTCACCCAACTCAACAACAACAACAACAGAATAGCATTTCGTACAGTTATTCAAAAACACACAAACAGTTATATATGTATGCAGGGTCGTAGATTCTGGGATGTATGGTGCATACAGTCATTCCCCCCCTACAGTTTGGTCTGTTGAATTGTTTTATTGAATCACAGGCCTACAAATTGTGTGTTTGTTTTTGTGATTCTCGTGTTCTTACCAATCGAATTACATAATTAGGCCTAGATGTAGGCTTTTTCAGTAGCCCAAATGTACATCCTTAATATAGGCGTGCTTCTAAGCTTTTCGATCCAAGCGATAGTTCGTAAGTATCAGTCAGTAGGCCTAAGTATACATACAAGTATCGTAGCAACAAGATTACTCTGTGACTGCATGTTTACAGCTCTCAGGTTCACGTAATCACAGATTACCAATTTGCAAATTAAACAGTCCACATAAGTGGTTGCAAAAATCATCCCCACCCCATCGGGTGTAAAAAAAAATCTACGCCCGTTATGCATGCATATAAAATCAAAGTCTGTGACCATCATATTTGTGTCTGTACAAAAAGAAATTGGGTTTTTACGTTTATAGATTAGTAAGACTAGCTTAATTAATTAATTAGCTTACACTAGAATACGGTTAGGAAACTTACTGAACTGACTTACCCAACATAACTTATGATAGTTTACAGTACGGTGAGAATAATTGAAAACAAAACCAGCAATAAATAACTGTAACGCGCCAAACATACTTGCCCTTTCAGCCGTGGGGGCGTTATAATCTTACGATCAATCCCACTTTTCGTTGGTAAAAGTAGCCCAAGTTGGGTGGGTAGTGATGACTAACTTCCTTCCTTCTAGTCTTACACTGCTAAATTAGGGACGACTAGCACAGATAGCCCTCGAGTAGCTGTGTGCGAAATTCAAAAAACAAACAAACAAACAAATAACTTTAAAGCTCTTACAAAATATCAAGCCAGACAGACGCCAGTCACTGCTTGATTCACGCACGAGGTGCAGAACAAGAGGTCCTCTTCTCTTCTGTTTGTTTAAAAATTTCCGATTGGTTTACATATCGATTTGTTGTTAGAAGTAATGTACCTACCCGTTACACCATTTATTTCTGTTGAAATTTGAGTTCTTGAGTGTTTGTCCAGAAGATTATAGCCTGGAGAAACTTCAAGGTCATCCTGTATGTGCGACGTTCCAGCAGGATATGTGAATACCGTTGGCTCCTCGTCAAACTGGATTGCAAGCTAAAGAACACAACGACACGAAGAAAGTGAAAACACAGTATCGTTTCCGACTGTAAACATACGTAAGTGAAGACATTAGTAAACACAGTAGACGTCATTATAACGTTCTTAAAATGAACATTAACCCTAAGGCGGGAAATACGTTCAGTCACAACCACCCGAAAATATCTGTTACAACCAGTCCCATTTTATGACATATTGTAATACTGACCACAGTTCTGTACGAAAATACGTTATGTTATTGTAATGGTTTGGTTTGTTTTGAATTTCGCTTAAAGCTACTCGAGGGATATCTAATTTAGTAGTGTAAGACTAGAGAGTAGGCAGCTAGTCATCACCACCCACCGCCAACTCTTGGGATACTCTTTTACCAACGAATAATGGGATTGGCTATCACATTATAACGCCCCCACGGCTGAAAGAGCGAGCATGTTTGGCGTGACGGGGATTCGAACTCGCGACCCCCGGATTACGAGTCGAGTGCCTTAACCACCTGGCCATATCGGGCCCACTATCAAGGATTTTGTCCCGCTTTGAAACGAATAACAGGACTGACTGTCACTCTTACAAAGCAGCCGCGGATTAAAGTGCAGAATGTATTTAATACCATAATAGTCTGATGTAATTAAAGCTAGGGTTGTTGTTTTGGAATTTCGCACAAAGCTACACGAGGGCTATCTGTGCTAGCCGTCCCTAATTTAGCAGTGTAAGACTAGAGGGAAGGCAGCTAGTCATCACCACCCACCGCCAACTCTTGGGCTACTCTTTTACCAACGAATAGTGGGATGGACCGTCACATTATAATGCCCCCACGGCTGGGAGGGCGAGCATGTGTGGCTCGACTCGGGCGCGAACCCGTGACCCTCAGATTACGAAGCGCACGCCTTAACGCGCTAGGCCATGCCAGGCCCTTAAAGCTAGGGTATAATAAAATTATTAAAATATTTGTTAACAAGAAATGAAAAGTTTGCTTTTTCAGAAGGTTACTTATAATTTAGAAACAAATCGGGAAAATGTTGCTTATAATAAGTATATATGTACGTGTTTCCAATAGATAGAAATATGTGTGAAATGTAAGTACAGATGTGATGTTTAAAATAAAAAACTTGATAAGTTCAAGGTATCAATAAGATCTTTTAAGTTAAGAAATATAAAGCTTCTGCTGTATATCTTTTTACACCTATTACACTGATTTCAAGTTACAATCGAAATGTTTATTTGCTTGTTTTAGAGTAAAGCCACACTGGCCTATCTGCTGTGTCCACCGTGGGGAACTGAACCCCACATTTGTAAGTTTGTAGACTTATCGATTTCCCACCAGGAAATTACAACTCGAAGACGCCAGGAATGTAAAACTTTCTGAATATTAAAGTGCAGGTTTTCTTCTCGGAGTATACCGACTGCTGGTCACACACTGAATATTAAAGTGCAGGTTTTCTTCTCGGAGTATACCGACTGCTGGTCACACACTGAATATTAAAGTGCAGGTTTTCTTCTCGGGTATACCGACTGCTGGTCACACACTGAATATTAAAGTGCAGGTTTTCTTCTCGGGTATACCGACTGCTGGTCACACACTGAATATTAAAGTGCAGGTTTTCTTCTCGGAGTATACCGACTGCTGGTCACACACTGAATATTAAAGTGCAGGTTTTCTTCTCGGAGTATACCGACTGCTGGTCACACACTGAATATTAAAGTGCAGGTTTTCTTCTCGGAGTATACCGACTGCTGGTCACACACTGACTATTAAAGTGCAGGTTTTCTTCTCGGAGTATACCGACTGCTGGTCACACACTGAATATTAAAGTGCAGGTTTTCTTCTCGGAGTATACCGACTGCTGGTCACACACTGAATATTAAAGTACAGGTTTTCTTCTCGGAGTATACCGACTGCTGGTCACACACTGAATATTAAAGTGCAGGTTTTCTTCTCGGAGTATACCGACTGCTGGTCACACATTTTCAAAGGTTACGGCCGGAAATATTACATTTATGTGAAATATAGCTCAGGATTTGGTGATTACCTCCTAACGTCGGCCTGGCATGGCCAATCGTGTTAAGGCGTGCAATTCGCGCCAAACATGCTCGCCCTCCCAGCCGTGGGGGCGTTATAAGGTGACGGTCAATCCCGCTATTCGTTGGTAAAAGAGTAGCCCAAGAGTTGGCGGTGGGTGGTGATGACTAGCTGCCTTCCCTCTAGTCTTACACTGCTAACTTAGGGACGGCTAGCACAGATAGCCCTCGAGTAGCTTTGTGCGAAATTCAGAAACAAACAAACAATCCTAACGTCAAGTGTTATTGTAAAAGTTTCTCGTACAATAATGTATTTTGTGAACTTATAAAATCACCAGTGATCCAGACTGTCTTTATAGTCCATCTAAACAAATTAGTGAAAACAAATTATAGAAAGAAAAATGTTACCTTCTTATTCCTAGTCGTAAGAAAAGCACTCTTTCCTACTTTCGTGTTCTCACCAATAAATGCAAGTCCTGAAACCAGCGAGAGGTTCAGACCAACTTCTGTTTCTCTGTGTGTATATTCTTCGTCTTCGTACTCTCGACTCTCGCCAAAATTACCATCAATCATTATACCATTGGAATTACCATTTGTTAGTTGTATCTTCTTTTGAAAAGCGTGGTTAGAAGATGTACCCCAAGGTTTGGGGTGCAGAGCTACGTTTGGCTGTACATCCTTCCCTCTAAAATCAAACACTATTGTGTTCTTATTAGAAGAAGGCTTCTGTGGCCACAAAGAAGCTTTATTCCCAAGAAGTGCACTTGATCGAAGAACTTCTCCAATGACTTTTTCTTCTTGTTGATTTCGTGAAACATCGGGTGGTTTGGTAGAGTGCAACGTAGAACAGTGCTCTTTCACATCTTCTGGAAACTTCTCAACTTCACCAGTTTTATGAGTAATGGGCTTACGTATATTTTCATATCTTAACATTGGTTCAGTAGCTGATGGTTCATTTTCACGTGGTTTCAAAGGTTCTTTGGGCTGATATTTGGGTGCAGGAGAGACCGTTGTTACTGTTGCAATGTCTGTATTTTTTGTTGTTGAACTGCCTGCTGGGATTTTTAAATTTGATGATAGCTCTCGTTTAGGAACAGAAGGCGCTTTGGCTTTCTTTGTTCGTCTTGTGGATCTTTGATTAGGCTTAGGTTTCACCAACAGAGTTCTCTTTCCTCCAAATACCATGGTCGATCCCTGAGACCGAATTCTTTCCAAAGCTTCACTAGAAACGGACCTCACACCATCTTCGAGTTCTCGACTTGTTTTAAGGTGGCCTGACGAAATATCTTTACTATTTTCTTTAGTTTCATTGGTTTTGGTTTTTCCCTCGTGACAAGTGACTGAAGGACTCCTTTTAGAAGTATTTTGTGGTTTGAAACTTACAGTCACGTCATTTATATGTGGTTCCAACTTCACCACCCTACTTTTCTGACCATATCTATCATTAGTTCGTTTGGTGACCGATTTGTCAAGTAACTCTTTTTGTGGCTGTGTTGAGGGTGTAATAATCAATGTTACTGGGCATAAAGAGGTTATGTTTTCCACTTCACTTTTCACTATTGGTTGTCTTTTGAGTTTCACCTGTTGATAGGAATTAATACTATTAGTCGGTAATTCAAATATTCGTTTATACGTACGTACAGTGTCGCGTTTGCAAAAGTTGTCGTCACTTAAGTTAAAAGTATAATTAGTTCTGTTTTCTTCCTGAGTACTGGCATTCGGTGAGCACTGACCAGATCGTCGAGCCTGCGCAGACTGTTCTAGGATTACTACATTTTCGTTATTGAGCACTGAATTGGACATTTGACCGCGAAGAGAATAAAGATTTTTAACTGGTGGTGGTCTTCTATGATGCGTCTGTTTCGGTTTATGGTTATGTTGTAGAGGGTTTACTGTATCACCTTGCACACTGTCTCTACCTCTGGAAATTGTAAAATTATCATGTTTAACTGAATTCTTTTCAGTTTTATTATCTACAAAATATGCCTTCTCTGATGTCGTTGTGCTAGTAGTCACTTTGATTGATTGTCTTAGATTTTCATTTGCTTCCACGTCAGCCATTAATTTCCTATTTCCCATGTATTCTTGTGAGTTATTGTTTTCTATTTCACTAACGAACTTGGATTTAAGTTTATTCACTATTCCAGGTCCCCATACCAGTTCCTTCTCGTCTTCCTCCATAAAATGCGAAGAAGAGATTGGACTAACATTGTTAGATACTGGAGATAATACATGGAATCGATCTTGTGAGGTGTCTCTTTCGCTTAAGTTTTTATTTTTACAGACTTCTGTGCGGCCTTTAATGGTATTTTCTCGCATACTAGAAGCTGAACTAATCCTCGCTGTGCTGGGCACCATTATCACGTCACTTTGATTCTCAATATGCATTTGCTTTACGTTTCTAACTGACGACTCTGAAGCAGCAGATGAACTAGTGTTTCCTGCACTGGTCGTTGTTTGACCACCAGGTCCACGAGAAGTCGTGCTGGGTAACAGCAGCTGGAAAGACCGCTCACCCGCAATATGCTTACACGTGCCGTGAAATTCTGCCTTAGCCCTTTCGCTCAGGTAACCTATCCGGGTTGGCGGAGACTTCCACGGTTCTGTAGTTGTTACAACATAACGTTTCTCGATAGCAGGGTCCGAAATTACTTGCTTGTACAGGGTTCGCTTCCTCTTTAAAAGTTCCTCAACCCATTTGGGTTGCTCGTCTTTGTTATCGGTAGACGCCAACATAATACGTTCCTAGTGAAGCCTCGTCATCAATAGTTGCTTTTTACAAGGGTTCCTCCCTCCTATTCCTTTTACACCCCTCGATTTCAAGTTATTATATCCAGGGCGATCCTTAACCACGTCAAACCGGCCTGTCACTGGTTCACTTACCTTGTTTCACAGAAACTGTCACTAACAGTGAGGGAAATCCCAAGTTCATCAGTCTTCATTTTAAGAAGTTACTTATTCCTTGGAGCCTAAGACATATTAACGTTGAGGATTAATTCGATTTTCGTACATCGATTCAGCAGAGATTTGATTAAGTTCTTTATCAAGGATTAAACACAAATAAACCTTTTAGCGTCTTATGAACACACTAATCAACAGTTTTAACATTAACTGAAAATACGTTTTAACAAGTTCTAGGCTTAACCAGTGTAAAATATTAGCTACTATCTGGCACTCCTTGCCACTCGTGAATAGCTCAACGCCATTTTGGAAAACTGTTGCTTTACTAAACTTTTTACTTACTTATATTATTCATGCTGTTAATTCTAACGTATGTAGTCTCGAGATCAAAGTTTGCTGATAAAGCAATTTTGAGTAACCTCGGAAGTTTTAATAAAAAAAAATCACGCTTTATCATGTGCGTTATTGCTGCCACCTATTGAGAACTAATTGTACTTCGTCATCACATGGATTATCAAAATTCAACATAAACTAAAACCGTATTTTAACTCCTTGAAAACGTAATATTTAAGGCAATTTTTATACAATTTATTAACGTAATTTATATAATTACAATAAAAATTTTGAAAAACAGGCATGAAGTAGGTATTTCAATGCAAAAAAATTACAGAAACAGGGTACAAATGAATACGCAAAATCGTTCAAAAATCCTACATAAGCAGTCATATACTGCTCCATCTACATTCTGAAAAGAACATAAACTTTTATCCGCAACTAAGTATCGAATTCCTTTCACTTACATCAATTTTGATTTGTATGGAAATGTTAAAATGAATAATATTATTACATATGTAAAAGACGGCTGGTATGGGTAGAGATTGTTTGTTTGTTTGAATTTCGGGCAAAGCTACTCGAGGGCTATTTGCGCTAGCCGTCCCTAGTTTAGGAGTGTAGTCAATAAAACAAAAAATGCTGTACTAATTGAAAGGATCCCAGGGTAAAAGTTGTAATGTGAGACACAAAATGTACCGTTGGTTTTGGGGGAAACTGCAGAAGTAAAACTGATGGATTATTTCTGTTTCAATTTGTTTTTGGTTATAACAAACTAATATAATTAGTAAGAGGGTTGGATTTTCTGTTGCTAATGCAGTTTATCTTTTTTTATTTTCTTTTAATTTGCTTATCTCTATCGGTATTAATATTCTAAATATATATATATATATATATATATATGTATATTAGTGAAATTAAATAACTTATATCTAAATGAAGTTAAATGCATATACAATATCATGAGGAAGGACTGTGTTAAAAACAGCAAATCCCGATCTCTGATTAGTTATATTCTAACCCTAAAATATTTAAGCCATAAATCTAAACACATTAACATGAAATTTAAAAAACAATTTTTATAATACGCTTCACTTTTTCTTCTTTTTTTTAAAGAAGTTCTGGGGTACAACGAGGGATTATAAAATTATTCCTAGGTTTTGGAAGTGACTACGGAAGTAGAACCCACATTGCGATGAGGATACACCGTCTATCAGCTTCAAAAACCTAAACACATTAACATAAAATTTTAAAAAACCTTTCATTTTAAATCTTTAAAATACACTGCACATTTTTTAGAAAGAAATTCTAGGGTACAAGCTACAACGTGGGATTATAAAATATATCCTAAGTAAGTAACATATAGATGTTGGACGTTGTGGGCTTGAGCACCCACTTCTCGCTCTCCCAATTTCCTTACGTGAGACTAGCGACGAGGGTGGGTGCTCAACCCTAGAATTTCTTTACTAAAAAATGTGCAGTGTATTTTAAAGATTTAAAATGAAAGGTTTTTTTAAATTTTATGTTAATGTGTTTAGGTTTTTGGCTTGAATATTTTATGATTATAATGCGTGTGTGTAAAACGACTGGTACGAGTTGAGAAAGCACTATATAGAGGAGCGAACAACGTTTCGACTTTCTTTTGTGAACCTGACGATGACCGAAGAAGGTCGAAACGTTGTTCGCTCCTCTATATAGATCTCTCTCTACCCATACCAGCCGTTTATATGTATATATTTTTCTCTACAAGTGGGTTTTCTCATCATCACGGATTATAATTACACATTTGACCATAAGGTGGGTAACAAATGTCCAAACTGTGAATTCTTCTTTCTTAGAAAAATATCTTTCTCCCGTAAGCAATAAGTAGCAGTCAACTTGTCTTCAACCCTCATCGAAAAGTAAGATGTGACTTTCACTCTAATAACACACCAACGGGTACTAAAGCGAGAAACACATCATTTGTTGGTAACGGGACAAGAGCCATGTATTCACAGGCTGGCACACTTAACAGTGATCCACTCTATGTGCAGTTTTATGAAATAAACAAGTAATCTCTTTCTCACAAATATGTAAATATTTCTAAATGTAAACCAAAATCATATTAATGTATCTGGATTTTCACAAGCATATGACAAGGTGCCAAATAAAAGACTTGCAAAACAAATTATCTCTATACACGTAAGAGATACGTTAGTAAACTGAATACAAGAGTGACTGGAGAGAAAACAAACATTTTTGTTTAATAGTCAAACTTGACTAATGCGACTAGTTGTGGTACATCATTGTTCAGTTTTAAGACCTTTGTTCTTTCTGATTTAGATCAATGACATAAGATGAAGGAATGGTCAATAGATTATTTAAATTTGCCTTAGATATCAAGGTCTTGAGTGTTGCTAGCTGTAAAGAGGACGCTGCTATTTCGGTTTCTAAAAATGTGATTGGTCTTTGGAATGTGTTGCTTTCAGATGTCATGGAGACATTAAACTTAAGTGAGTTTAAAAGAGGACTTGATAATTATATGAATTATAAGAGCTGGCTTTGAGTGTTTTTATTAATAGTTTTAATTTAGAGTATAGACAGTCTAGATGAACCAGTAGGTTTCCTATGGTCCTTAAACATTTTACTTGAAATGTTTCTTTTGCATCCTAGGAAAGTGAGCCGACCAATCATGCTAAGAAAAAACAAACTTAGCTTGAGTTACACCACTATTTTTAGAAGAAAAAAAATACAAAATTCAATTAAAAATATTATTTTTGAACAAATAAAATAAAGACACTCATGCAAGAATACGAACAGAGTTGGATTTTTTTTTCTGTCTGAGTCTCTTTAGGATAAGGATCCTTGGGCTGATGTAACAACAGATAATGTGGTTGTGAATCTTCTCTCTCTCTTTAGTTGTTTGGGTATATAATATTGTATACCCGGGAAAATCAAGTACACTAGACCTCTTTCTCCTTCCTTGTCATTGTTAGATTGGCATTATTAATACATTTAAAGTTAATACATGGGGGCCAGAGTGATGAACATAACTCAGACCCTTTTTAGGTCAATGTCCATGTACAGGGTGGCCCGTAAGTTCCTACCCATTCATATGTTATATTCAATTACGCATGTATTATAAATTTGTTTCTTTATTCACATAAATATGGCCGATGTAAGCCCATTTACACTTGAAGAGCGTATTGTGCATAATACGAGGTCTGTTCAAAAAATACGCGGACTGTTTGAATTGCGCGGCTCCAGGGGAATCCGCTTGGTGTCGCTAGGTTCGCACAGATCAGCTGATTACGACGTCATTTCCCGATTGCAGATATCTTCATTTGTGTATTAGCTACGCGGTTTTAAGTGAAGTGCGATTTTTTCGTTTGGCGGATTTCAGAATGAATGACCTGAAGGAGCAATGACTTGCTGTGAAATATTGTGTTAAACTTGGAAAATCTGCGACTGAAACTTTTGCTATGCTTAACACGGCTTACGGTGATGTTACTATGAAGCGTACGGCATGTTTCAAGTGGCATGAACGTTTTAAGGATGGTCGACAGTTCATTGAAGATGATGAGCGTCTTGGACGTCCTTCCACGTCAACTGACGACCCACACGTCGACAAAATCAACACCCTGGAGCGGGCAAATCGACGTCTGACTGTCAGGGAGCTTGCTGAAGTGTGTGGAATATCAGTTGGATCTTGTTACGAGATTTTGACCGAAAAATTGAAGATGCACCGCGTTGCTGCAAAATCTGTGCCTCAGAACTCGTGAGTTTTTGGCCAAACACTCGATCACTGTTCTTCCTCACCCCCCTACTCACCTGACCTTGCTCCTTGCGATTTTTTCTTGTTCCCCAAACTCAAAAGACCCTTGAATGGAAGAAGATTTGAGACGATTCCCGAGATAAAGGCAAATGCGACGAAGGAGCTGGAGGACATTACAAAAGAAGCGTACCAGGACTGTTTCAACAAGTGGAAACACCGTTGGGATAAGTGTGTGCGTTGGGGAGGAGAGTACTTTAAAGGAGTCTCAGACATGTAACTTCTAAATAAAGTACATTTTGTTTTATGACGTCAGTCCGCGTATTTTTTGAACAGCCCTCGTATTATGCAGCGAGAATGAGGGACAGCACACAGATACACATGATCTATGGATGGGTAGGGACTTACGGGCCATCCTGTATATTGTACTTTCAAATTATCTAAATCTAGAATATATCTGGCCTGTTTTGTTTTAGCACCAGTATATATATATTATTTATTTATACTTAATTTAAGCTTAATGTTCTAATGTATAAGTTTATCGGGGAGAGGTGTTTAGGACTCTCTTCATCATATGTACAATACCTGTTTAGTTCGCATAACAGCTCATTTTTTCTCCAGTTTTTATCGAAATATTTTATTGTACTATGTAGAAGTCTATCCAGTATTGTTTGTGTATTAGAGTATTTGTACATGAACTTTGAGGAAGTGGTTTCGGGTACTCTATATGCTATTGTAATTAGTGTAGTTTTGTTTGCAGTTGTTGTTTTACTTACGTTAATCCATGCAGGAGCTGCATAGTCTACTACTGGTTTAACGTAGGTCTTGTATATTACAAGGATGTTTTCAGGTGTTGTTCCGCAGTTTTTACCAGTTAGACTCCTAGCATAGTTTATTCTTCGCCAAATTTAAGTTTTTATGTTATTTACATGTTTTGTCCAGATAAGTTTAGAATCACATGTTAGTCCTAAAAATTTTGCAGATGTAGCAGTCTGGAGAAGCGCTCCGTCCATTTAAATCTGCGGTGGTACTTTTTGACATTTCGTTGATTTTGAAAATATCACTAATTGTGTGTTTGCTGTTTATTTTAATTCTATATTTTTAGCAGTATTCACTTATTCTGTTTAGTTGTGGTTGTATGTTAGTGGCTACAATTTCTGGTGTAGGGGCACTTTTCCAAATTGCTACATCATCAGCGAACTGTGACTTACCACCCCTCCTTGAGGGACTCCAGCATCTGGAGTGAAGAACTCCGAGAAAGTTCCCTCTACGTTTTCTATTTTCCAGAAAGTTAGATAACAAGGTAGTCCCATTTCATACATACGGAACCAAAGACCATTGCCTTTCAGTGTCGAATGTTTTCTCGATATCGATGTAGTAGGCGACAGTGCATTCTTTTTTTATTAAAACTATTTATTATCGTTTCAGTAAACCTAGTTAAATGATATGTCGTTTGTCTAATTTTCTAAATCCGTTTTGTTCTTCTGGTTATTTTGAAGTAATCTCCAAAAATGTGGCGAGTCTGTAACTTATTATTCATTCAATGTCTACACGGCTGGTCAGGCTGATTAGTCGATAACTGTTTGGCTTATTGGATGGTTTTCCTTCTTTGTTGAACATCAATGCACTAACTTGCTTCCAAGAAATTTTCAAATAATTTTGGAGTGTCTTTTATGAGGAGAATTGTTTGTATGCCATCATTTCCTGGTAATTTGTGTTTTGAATTCTTCACTGCTTGTTTGAGTTCAGTTAGTGTGATTATTTTGGTGAGCAGCAGAATATTATAATAATAAGTATTATCAGTGTTATTGTTAATAATATTGTTTGGAAACTATGGTTTGTATAATTATATGTTATGTGTTACATGGTTGTAGAAACAGTTGTTCATGACTCGGTCATTATGTGTTTTGTAGTTGATATCTAAAGGTTTCTGCTTTTTCTTTGTTGGTACTCGCTAAGGTGTTATGTTTCAGGGTTGGGTATTTTCTTGAAGCGGCTTTATTGGTGAATCTTTTTAGGTGCAACCGAAACTATCCAGGGTGAGTTTGTTCATTTAGTTGGGAGCAGAAGTTATCCCATTTTTCTTGTTTTAGCGTGCATCTACTAATACTAAAACCTGGTTTGTTTTGAATTTCACGCAAAACTAAACGAGGGCTATCTGCACTAGCCATCTCGAATTTAGCAGTGTAAGATTATAGGGAAGGCAGCTAGTCATCGCCAACTCTTGGGCTACTCTTTTACCAACGAATAATGGGATTAACCGTCACATTATAAGACCCCCACAGCTGAAATGGAAAACATGGAGTTATGGAGATTCGAACCCACGACCCTCAGGTTACAAGTCAAGTACTTAAGCAGTAAAATGTGATGTAGCCAGAAATAATTTGTTTGTTACCAACTTCAATACAAAACACATGATGGTTGAATTATATATATTTGTTTTTTGTATTAACATGTGATAAACAACAAAAAAAGTTTGACAGATGTAAACAGCAGCAGACCTAACATATTTTAATACCTAATTAGATTTTCAGAACACTTTATTTTGGTTATGAGAAAGTTCATAAATACAATAAATTCATCTTGGCAGTAGACAGAAAAACAAACGGAACATAGTTTGAGCTTAGAATAATAATTATTCCACTTACATTGTGAAATACAGACAATACATAATATTTACGTGTTATGATACCAGTGTTGTGGGAGAAATATTCAAAATGGGGGAAGTGTGGTATATTCGACCAATCAAAGTGAAGAAATATGTGTCATACATGCACGCCTAACATCTTGGGTCCGGGACTCACCTTATGGCCTTGAAAGCTCTTGGGTTCTGGATTAAATTTTAACATTCTCCAGCTTTTCCTGAGTGATATTCTTAATTTTCATGCACTTTTAATGGGACGAGTTGAAAAGTGAGTGGACATGTCCCCCACTCCCACTGGAATCATAATATCCTATATTAAAATAAACGACACCAAACTAACAGACTTACCATTATATACAACATATTCACTAAACTACTTAGAACTTTACACACTATAACACAGATTATTTTCAAAAAATCGTAGGGCACAGCCAGTTATAAAGTGTCAGTTTGTTCAATATCATTAACATATATTAAATATTTTACCATTGTTTTCACAGTAACTAGTTTTCCTTTCTTTTATAAAGGTTCATATCCAATTTTATAAAAAGCTACTGAAGTACACATATGTGATTTATCATAAATACAGCAGGTCTTAGATTGATATGCATTTCTGTATATATCACACACACACACACACACAAAACATGGCTACCATGTATGTGGTTATTACAGATTTGAGCAAGTTGTGCCTATCTTAAAATATTCAATATTTCATAAGTATTTTTCAGAAACAATCAGCAGCAAAACGCCCCCTACTTACATCTAAAATGTCAAAATATGGCTTTGTATAAACAATCAGTTATTTCATACTTAACTTTGTTTAGCAGAAAGTTTTTTTGTTTGTTTTTTTAAATTTGCAGTACAAATGAACTGTTTGCTCTTCCAAACATAGGTAAATTCTTTGACAAAACACTTTGGTTGTCAGGACATGGAGCACTGTGCTTGACAAAATGCCACCTCAATAATCTCCATGTAATATGTTAAACACACAAAATGGCTCAATAATAGTGTATCGAAAACCCCTTGTTGGAACATAATCCGAGAAATATTTTATACAGATAATTTGAATATATTTCAACTGCACATCAGGGGTGCACAACCCAATTTTTTGTTGGGGTCAACCTGGAATGTTAGTGAGACTTGGAGGGCCATAATTTTTATTCCTCCAAAAAAGCATTTTGAGCCCTTTGCATTTCCTACTAACTCTCAAAATTATTTACAAAATGTCTACAATGGAGACGCATTTAAATTTAATAACACACAAAATATGGGTGTATTAAACAATTCTGTAGATAATTCTGAAATGTACTCCAGGAGAAACACTAAGTCATAAGATGTGGACAAACAAATTACATTCCACTTGTAATTTTATGGAACTATTTCATTTATGACAGTGTACTGTGAAGCCATAGTGATGTGGCAATTATAACTAATAAGTGAAATGGATTATGCTCTGTTGGAGTTAAACATATTTTGCATCAAATTATTACAAAAAAATGTTTTCAATTTTTGCACACTATAATTTTGTGTCACGTACTATAGAAAATAAGCTGGCAGACCAAATTTGGTCTGTGGGCTATATGCTGTGCACCTCTGAGTGTATGTTATGCTTGTTAGTTTGTTGTGATTCACTTTAGTACTAATAGCTCTGAGCAGATACTTTAACAAGCTTACTGAGGTGTTTATCTCTGTAGAATAATAATATACAGCAAATATAACAATGATTGGCACTTCAAGACTGAAACGTACACAAAATATCGATTTATAAAAATTGTCTTAAAACACTATAATAAATACATTTCATGTTAACAATCATTAACATATTGTTTGTTCGAATCGTGTAAAGTATAAATATATTTTTAAGAAATATTTTTTTTCCTTTCTATTTCTATTTAAGCTCAAGCTTTTGATTTTTCCAAATAAACAAAAAGCCAACCACAAAAACTACATTTAAATATCTTCTAGGTAAAAAACAGTTAGTACTTATACAACATTCTGGCTATGTCCCTGAAATATACAGAATAGGTATAAATTAACATTTTACTAAAACGTATTTGACATGGTAATAAAAACCTATGAATCTCAATCTCAGCTAATTACATAAACAGAAGTAACATGGTTTGACTAGTACTCAAATAAGAACATGATTCTTTGTATTCCATGCAACCAATAGCAGTACTTTCTCGAACATGATTCTTTGTATTCCATGCAACCAATAGCAGTACTTTCTCGAACATGATTCTTTGTATTCCATGCAACCAATAGCAGTACTTTCTCGAACATGATTCTTTGTATTCCATGCAACCAATAGCAGTACTTTCTCGAACATGATTCTTTGTATTCCATGCAACCAATAGCAGTACTTTCTCGAACATGATTCTTTGTATTCCATGCAACCAATAGCAGTACTTTCTCGAACATGATTCTTTGTATTCCATGCAACCAATAGCAGTACTTTCTCGAACATGATTCTTTGTATTCCATGCAACCAATAGCAGTACTTTCTCGAACATGATTCTTTGTATTCCATGCAACCAATAGAAGTACTTTCTCGAAGTAGAAATGCCAAAAATAACTATTATTCTGACAAAAATAAAGAATGTATTCTGTTATTTAATAGAAGAGACTTTAAGATATTTTTAATTCATTACCATAGACATATATTCTTCCCCATAGTACTGCTATGGACACATCCATGAGGTGTATTATAAATATAAAACCTTTGCTGTGGGAGTAAAAAAAATGCGATATTAACCACATAATAGGTTTTGTGTTTTGTACACCATAAAGAAAGAATATAAAATCTCTTCAAAAGAAACCGGGTTTCCCAGTTTCAAATATATAATGAAAGATAAAAATAAAGCGTATTTATGTTTATGTAGAAAAATGACAGTGAGAGTTGAAATGTAAATCTTCTATAACTTGTGAGAGAAAACATTGAGTTTCATCCATAATAACAAAATGGAATAATGGTTGAAAATAAGTAACATTATTCAGTTTCCCTGATCAGGCTGAAGAAGCCAGAATAGATTTCTTTTGCATAACATTCAATTTAAAGAAAATCCTAGGTGGTACAATTAGTGCTAACAAACTTGTAATTATCAATGAAACTTAAAGAAGTCATAAATTATATGCCTGACTTACAGTTATCAACATTTATCTATCTGCCAAGAGATTGAATTATCACAGAAACAGTGATAAAAGACAACAATGGTACACACAGACATCAATAAAAAGAAAGTGTTAAATAATGTAGAGACTGAAAGTGAGAAAGGCTTATCAGTATATCTCACACACTAAACAATTATTATATTCTAGTTACAAGTTATACTATAATCTTTAATTATAAAAAGGATAAAAACTGACAATTTTCCTTCAAAAATATAAAATATTAAAAACAAAACAAGAGATGGATTATATATATACTCAGCCAAAGACAGATCTCCAAACAATAGTCTTTAGAAAAAAACTAGTAAGTTACCGAACCAAGTTGTACTCTCGGTTTACCTATATTACACACATACATTACAGGTTTTCAGGAATAAAAGTCATTTGGTTAGACTTGTGATGTTATATACAGTTTTAAGTTTCAAATCATAAGCATGCTTCAGCTGTTACTTTGTATGTATTCTAAGTTGATAAAACGTGAACCGTCCCACCCTAAATAGGTGCGAGAAACATTATAATAACAAAATGCTATTACTTTTTACCATTATATTCTTCGATGTCCCAACACAGGTGAAAAACAAAATATCTAAAAACCTTTAACAAGTTTTTTTAATTGAGGGTTACTGCCAAGTTTAATCAGGTCAGGGCAGTTCCAAGTCTAAGTGATATTTCTACCGTGAGATACAGCACACTATATCACAGTGGCCAATGGGTAGAAACATTACTGATATCTGTTTCATATTGGTTCATTTAACAGTGACAATTTAAAACCTTATATTTTATCATAATTCCTACTGTAAAAACCACTAACATTTCTCAAAGAAATTTGCCATGAACTAAAAGCCAAGTAATTTAACAAAATAATAAAAATATGACTGAAGAATAAGCGGTTAGTTTCTTCTGAATACTAGTTTCCTTTCATTCTTAAATTCTTTATGATAAGGTTTAATATAAATACAACTGTCTTTACAGAAAAGCAATTCGACATCAAATATACATTATTTTTTAAAACTGTTATTGTCTTTTAACAGCCTAAATTCTAACTTTATTCATTTCTAAAAACATGAAAAAATAAATTTAAAACATTTTTACAACAAGGATTCTTTAACTCACTAACTGCTGATTTGCCACATACAGTACAGTCTGCCTTGGCAGTTGAACACAAATGTTCGGTAGATGGTGCGCAGCTTGCAAATATTCTACTTGTGTTTAA
Source organism: Tachypleus tridentatus (assembly GCF_004210375.1). Taxonomy (NCBI): domain Eukaryota; kingdom Metazoa; phylum Arthropoda; class Merostomata; order Xiphosura; family Limulidae; genus Tachypleus; species Tachypleus tridentatus. The sequence continues at coordinate 145,796,707 of NC_134826.1, forward strand.
AGCAGCTGCAGCCAAAGGGTTAGGTGTTCTGGAAATCAGCAAGCAAGTTTAACACACAATGTTTCAAACTGAGCTTTCTTATGCCACACTTAAGCCATTAATGTTGTTAGTATGTGGCAAATATTTAAAAATACAACTTATTTAAATGTGGTTATCTTCAAATTACGAGTTAAAATATAGTGTATATTTCTATCTTGGTTTGCTACAATGACGAAGAACAAAACAGATTAGAGAGAACAGTAACTATTTTAACCTATGTTACCTGGATTAATAGTACTCTGGTAATATATCTGCTACACAAAAGTATACACAAATCCTTTTCCAGTTGCACTTCTGTTAAAGTGAGCTTTATCATACATTCTACAACTAAAAGCCTGTACACGCGTATCAAGTAGCTGATGATAAAGATGTTAGTATGAAACTAATTAAGGAAAAGAGGAACAATCTTCAAAACCTCCTAAACATATCAAAGGTGTAACAATCAGGCGTTAGAGGGTGTTTGCAACATCATCATCAAATATTTGTCAATAGGCAAGTTGTTAATTAGCTTATAGAAGAAAAGGTGTTCCACACAAGTGAGGCCTATGGTCCGGAGAGCTGGAAGACGCAGGAGCAGCTTGGCAAAACGACCTGGCTGCTTTGGGGAGTTTTTTTTACAATATTCTTCCAAGGCTGCATACACTTTTTCTCGGAGGGTTTCAACGTACGAGGTCATTGTTAAGCCCTTCGCATCTGTTGGAGAAACAGTAAACACAGTTTTTGTTTATGTCACTTAGTTTTGTTTTTAGATTTTATGCACTATAAAATTAATAAACAAAAAATAATGATTTTAATTACCAGTTACACTGAGAAACAAATGTTTTGCAACCAGTAGAACTCTTGTCGAAGATCTCAGAAACTTTGATATTTAATATCTACTCTTCCAAACTTATAAGTTTAAAAAGGCTTTATGAGTTAACACACCTCACTTTTCTAATTATTCCTCTTATTATAAGAATTTTATTGTCTTTAAATCCAGGACATGAATAGTCCAGAAAGTTGAATATTTGTACATCAAGCAGGGATATTTTTCGTATGCATGTCTGATATCCAAGTCAGAATTCTAATCAGTGATGTAGAAAACCCACTTGTAGAGAAAAATATATATGTAAAATGGCTCATTTGCATCGAGAAAAATGTTTTTTACATAGAGGAGCGAACAACGTTTCAACCTTCTTCGGTCATGGTCAGTTTCTCAACCCAAATGAGCCATTTTTACATATACAAGTCATAATTCTGCCAAATTTCCTTATTATACATTGTATCTAATGTTCTACAATTCCCAACATCCCTGGTACTTCAACATACTGACGTCTGACAGTAAATGATAGTAAAGTTAGTTGTCTTCAAGGCTCACATTAATGAAAATGAGTACGAAACAGGTGTGAGCTTGTAAGTTATTTAAAGCACATTACTTGTACCTTCAAGTAAAGTTTCCAGGGTACATTGAAAACAATTATGTTTTTAAACATCGCATGTAATCTTAGCAAAATATACAAGCACTTACAATAAGATACATTTACATGGTAGAAAATTATGATGTTTCTGAAAAAAAACAAACCACAATTATTAACAAATGTTTAACACAACAAATGCGGAGATACTCTTGGACAATAGAGTATTATAATAATAGTCAAGTAAGTGTTTTTAATTCACTCATCTATTTCGATACACTGAAAGAATACACTGGAAGAACTTTTGCTTCCTTTAATTAAAAAACAAACTATATTAAGATATAGTTACAAATATTGGTCAAAACTAAACTATATTTATTAATGGCATAGAATAATTTGATGACTAACTATGGTTCATACAAAGCTCTCATCACACTGGTAGTAAATAATGGCAAGTCTATAAACTTACAATGCTAAACTCAAGGATTTAATTCTGTGTGGTGGACAGAGAGCAAAGGTCCAATTACGTAGCTAAATAAACAGTATAATGCTTTTAACGTTATTGTTCTTTATAAAGAAATTTTTAACAACTTCTGAGGCATTGTGTAAACATTCCAACTCTCAATAAACAGCAGTTAACTTTAAAATTACATTTTATTTGCTTAAAAAATAGTTTTATCACATTTTCTGGTAAGTGTTTACTTTTGAAGGACTGTTGGGTGTTTTCTTCCAACCATGGGACACTTTTCATAAACCAACTATTAGTTTGGTTTGTTTTTGAATTTCATGCAAAGCTGCACAAAGGCTATCTGCATTAACCATCCCTAATTTAGCAGTGTAAGACTAGAAGGAAAATAGCTAGTCATCACTGCCAACTCTTAGGCTGCTCTTTTACCAATGAAGCATGGGTTTTACTGTCACATTATAACGCCCCAATGGCTGAAAGGGCAAGCATGTTTCATGCGATGGGAATTTGAACCCGAGACCCTCACACTGCAAGATGAATGCCATAACCACCCAGCCAAGCTAAGCCTAAACAAACCATCACATAATAAGTATTAATCTCTGTTGCATCTCTGATAATTATATAACTAATTTTGTGTTTAAGTCTCACAATAAAAGCTAAATATTCTTCCTACAAGTTTCTGAAACATCTGACATTCTTCATTTTTCTGTTTTAATACACTATAGTTTACTTTCTGCAGAAAACCTACCCTGTAAAGATTATACCATACAACATATCACTGATTTTGCAGTAGCAATAATAATTAATATTTTGGAATTGGGAGTACATTTTACTTAAGAATAAGGTAGTAAAAGTGAAATTATTTTAGTTTATGGTCCTACCAAAGATGTGCAGGTTTATTTTGTGAGTTTCCATCACTAAACTGAAATAATTTTCCAATCCTGCATTACAGTCCACGTAAGAGAGAAGTCTTAGAATAAAACAAAGATTTCCTGCAAGTTCACTAGAAAATGTTCAGCCACCTGAGTAACTACTAACAAGGAGTAATGTCTCTTAACGATGAACATTATGTGTCAGTAGGGAGACTTGCATATTTATCCTGTTCCTTTCTCATCTTTAGTACCTGACTAACCTTACAGATAAGTTATTATATGTCTAAAGGAAAAACAGACAGGAACTACAAATTACAAAAAACAGACTTTTGAGACAGAAAACTGACCAAATATCCCAGTCACAATGGTTTTGAAAGATGGATATGCCACAGGAAACATGTTCAGGAACAAGTTAGCTGCTGCGACAAATTATGTGAAGTACTTCCATTAACATTCTATCACTAGAATAACAATACTGAAACCGTCCTGCCAATTCCTGGACAACAATACTGAAACTGCCATGCCAATTCCTGAACACTTATATGTGTTAGAACAGTTGGACTGAAAAGAATAAAAGTGGAAATCTGTCAGATTAAGAAATACCAAATATTACAGGATATAGAAATACCAAATATTACTGGATACAGAAATACCAAATATTACAGGATACAGAAATACCAAATATTACAGAATACAGAAATACCAAATATTACAGGATATAGAAATACCAAATATTACAGGATATAGAAATACCAAATATTACAGGATATAGAAATACCAAATATTACAGGATATAGAAATACCAAATATTACTGGATATAGAAATACCAAATATTACTGGATACAGAAATACCAAATATTACTGGATACAGAAATACCAAATATTACTGGATATAGAAATACCAAATATTACTGGATACAGAAATACCAAATATTACTGGATACAGAAATACCAAATATTACTGGATACAGAAATACCAAATATTACAGGATACAGAAATACCAAATATTACAGGATACAGAAATACCAAATATTACTGGATATAGAAATACCAAATATTACTGGATATAGAAATACCAAATATTACAGGATATAGAAATACCAAATATTACTGGATACAGAAATACCAAATATTACTGGATACAGAAATACCAAATATTACTGGATACAGAAATACCAAATATTACAGGATATAGAAATACCAAATATTACAGGATATAGAAATACCAAATATTACAGGATATAGAAATACCAAATATTACTGGATACAGAAATACCAAATATTACAGGATATAGAAATACCAAATATTACTGGATATAGAAATACCAAATATTACTGGATATAGAAATACCAAATATTACTGGATATAGAAATACCAAATATTACAGGGTATAGAAATACCAAATATTACTGGATACAGAAATACCAAATATTACTGGATACAGAAATACCAAATATTACAGGATACAGAAATACCAAATATTACAGGATACAGAAATACCAAATATTACAGGATACAGAAATACCAAATATTACAGGATATAGAAATACCAAATATTACTGGATATAGAAATACCAAATATTACTGGATATAGAAATACCAAATATTACTGGATATAGAAATACCAAATATTACTGGATATAGAAATACCAAATATTACAGGATATAGAAATACCAAATATTACTGGATATAGAAATACCAAATATTACTGGATACAGAAATACCAAATATTACAGGATATAGAAATACCAAATATTACTGGATATAGAAATACCAAATATTACTGGATACAGAAATACCAAATATTACAGGATACAGAAATACCAAATATTACAGGATACAGAAATACCAAATATTACTGGATACAGAAATACCAAATATTACTGGATACAGAAATACCAAATATTACTGGATACAGAAATACCAAATATTACTGGATACAGAAATACCAAATATTACTGGATACAGAAATACCAAATATTACTGGATATAGAAATACCAAATATTACTGGATACAGAAATACCAAATATTACTGGATACAGAAATACCAAATATTACTGGATATAGAAATACCAAATATTACTGGATACAGAAATACCAAATATTACAGGGTATAGAAATACCAAATATTACAGGGTATAGAAATACCAAATATTACAGGGTATAGAAATACCAAATATTACTGGATACAGAAATACCAAATATTACTGGATACAGAAATACCAAATATTACTGGATATAGAAATACCAAATATTACTGGATATAGAAATACCAAATACTACTGGATACAGAAATACCAAATATTACTGGATATAGAAATACCAAATATTACAGGATACAGAAATACCAAATATTACTGGATATAGAAATACCAAATATTACAGGATATAGAAATACCAAATATTACTGGATATAGAAATACCAAATATTACTGGATACAGAAATACCAAATATTACAGGATATAGAAATACCAAATATTACAGGATACAGAAATACCAAATATTACTGGATATAGAAAGTTTTGTGACAAAGATCTTTTTGTTCAAAAGTCAAAACTTATCGATCATGACAATTAGGACTCGTGCGAAATTAGTGAATGGGAGGTTGCCCCCTCCAAAAACACATTTATTATCTCTGACACTGTATATTAAAGTGTGATCCCTCCTGTAGATGTAATCATTATAGAATCACTGATGGAACACAGTTATTTGATGAAATAACTCTAACAGTTTGCAGCTCCGGAAAACTTGTGGAACTTCCTCAGACAGGTCATAAATCCCTTCACATGTTGAAGTGTATAATGATACTGTGAAAATATGAGCACTGCTTTGGTTAGAGGCACAAAATTAATCTCCACATAACCAACCCATGAACATGGTAATGCCATAAGTCACCTGGGTGCCTGAGAAGCAAGAAAAACATAACTTCTTACTAATTATAAAAATCAAAGTCCATTAGATGCATTGCCAAATCTAGTGTCAGACCAACAGGAAGATTCAAAAACTGAAAAATCCAATTCAAGAAAAATTTAAATAATAACTGAAATTTATTATTTATTAGCTAAAAACATTTATACCACCTTAGTTTTTAACATTAGAGAAACATTCAGTACCAAGAGCAGTAAGTGAATGAAACAACACATGGTTATGTAACTTGTGTTGAGGATAATTGTTTATTATACTGCAAATTGATATGATGTGCAAGTTTAACAACACTTTAAAAGTAAGAAAACAGGAGTACAATCACTAGTGCTGGTGCATCTTACTAGAATGAAGACAGGAAATACCTGAGACACAAAAGTGTCACTATACCACTCAGCAGCCCTTAGTTACTCTTTAGTAACATGAAAGTGAAGTGCAGTACTACAAATAAACTTATTCACTACTGAAAATTGAGTGATAAATTCATATTAGAAAAATGAAAACATACCTGGGTTGAAGAGAATTATGGCTCGAAGACATCCCAGTTCAATCTTGTTCATTTTCAGCTCTCTCATCTTGGCCACCAACTCATTCAAAACTCGATCAAAGATGGGACCTATACCAGCACTATGTGCACTGCTCTGATGAATAACTAATCCTGTACCAAGGACAATTCCATCTTTGAATTTGACAGAATTAAAGGAAAATGCAGCTATCAGGAGTTCATTCCAGCCTAGTGTACATATGAACAAAATAGGATATAATCTTTTTTGTAAATGCAATAAAATTACTATCTGTATTACAAATAAAAATAAGATAAATAAGTAGCAGTTAACTGGTTTTGTAATGATATTACACAAAATATAAACAAATGTCATCTTAGTTTTTATTTTCATTGTAGTATGTTAACAGTATACTTCTGAAAGGCAGAAAGAAATAGACACGACAGCTTCCTCACAAGAAGGCACTCAAAAGAGATAAGCAATAAACGCGACAGCTTCCTCACAAGAAGGCACTCAAAAGAGATAAGCAATAAATGCGACAGCTTTCTCACAAGGAGGCACTCAAAAGAGATAAGCAATAAACGCGACAGCTTCCTCACAAGAAAGCACTCAAAAGAGATAAGCAACAAATGTGACAGCTTCCTCACAAGAAGGCACTCAAAAGAGATAAGCAACAAACGCGACAGCTTCCTCACAAGAAGGCACTCAAAAGAGATAAGCAATAAATGCGACAGCTTTCTCACAAGAAAGCACTCAAAAGAGATAAGCAACAAACGCGACAGCTTCCTCACAAGAAGGCACTCAAAAGAGATAAGCAATAAACGCGACAGCTTCCTCACAAGAAGGCACTCAAAAGAGATAAGCAATAAACGCGACAGCTTCCTCACAAGAAGGCACTCAAAAGAGATAAGCAATAAACGCGACAGCTTCCTCACAAGAAAGCACTCAAAAAGAGATAAACAATAAACGCGACAGCTTCCTCACAAGAAGGCACTCAAAAAGAGATAAGCAATAAACGCGACAGCTTCCTCACAAGAAGGCACTCAAAAGAGATAAGCAATAAACGCGACAGCTTCCTCACAAGAAGGCACTCAAAAGAGATAAGCAATAAACGCGACAGCTTCCTCACAAGAAGGCACTCAAAAGAGATAAGCAATAAACGCAACAGCTTCCTCACAAGGCACTCAAAAGAGATAAGCAATAAACACAACAGCTTCCTCACAAGAAGGCACTCAAAAGAGATAAGCAATAAACACGACAGCTTCCTCACAAGAAGGCACTCAAAGGAGATAAGCAATAAACACGACAGCTTCCTCACAAGAAAGCACTCAAAAAGAGATAAACAATAAATCCGACAGCTTCCTCACAAAAAGGCACTCAAAAGAGATAAGCAATAAACACGAGCTTCCTCACAAAAGGCACTCAAAAGAGATAAGCAATTAACGCGACAGCTTCCTCACAAGAAGGCACTCAAAAGAGATAAGCAATTAACGTGACAGTTTCCTCACAGGAAGACACTGAAGACAGAAGTAATTAATGTAACAGCATCCTTACAGTGCAGATTTTTAATATCTAACTAGCCATGACAAGAAATATTACATATATTTTTTACAGTATTTTTATGAAGAATATTACTATGAAGAGAAAGATGGAAGTGGAATAAAATCTTATGGTGTCGAAATTAGAATATATTCCAATTATTTGACAATATAAGGTATCACTAACCAATCTCTAAGAAGCATTATTTTTCCTGAAAGTACCACTAAACACCAGTTTAAAAGAACTCCAAATTTTATCACCTTTAAGTAATCTGAGCATTTAGTTTTATTACATTTGTGTACATATTAACAAACAAATGTTTAGTAGTTACTATCTTCAGGTAGTATATTATTTAACCTTCTAAGAGGTACCAAACAGTTTTAAATGTATTAGTTTTAGGTAAAATTTAGGACAAAATTTATTATTTTTTATTGCAACATACAAGCATTTGATTTTTTAGGGGTACTCACTAATCTTAACATAACTTAATCTGTCTTCTTAAATTGTACCATATGCTTTTAAAATGGCCTTAAATAATTTTCAATTTAATCTATTATAATGTATAAAATTATGACCTATATTTCCAGAATGTATCTTTATTAACTTCATATTTTACCACAATAGTTTCCAACGAAGTTGTAATGATGAATTATTCAACTAATAAAGTAATAGGTCATTACTGTATTAATCTTAACAGAAATGTCTCTTAACAAGCTTCATTTTGTATTAATAATAACAATAATAATAATTTCCAGCTTATAATTCAAAGGTACTTACCACTTTTCTGTTACACTACCTAATATCTTAAAAGGTACCTACAAGTCTAAGTAACAGTAAGTATATAATTATCAAGAGGGTTTTTTTTGTTTTTGAATTTCGTGCAAAGCTACACGAGGGTTATCTGCACTATCCGTCCCTAATTTAGCAGTGTAAATCTAGAGGGAAGGTAGCTAGTCATCACCACCCACCGCCAAATCTTGGGCTACTATTTTACCAACAAATAGTGAGACTGACTACATTATAATGCTCCCACAGCTGATAAGGGCAAGCATGTTTGGTGCGACGGGATGTCGAACTTGTGACCCTCGCATTACAACTTGAACACCTTAACCTACTTGGCCATGCTGGGCCTTTATCAAGGGGTACTTATTATTCTAAAATATCAGCATCTGGTATTAGTACTTACCAGTCTTAAGTAAAACCACCTGGTCTTCAATAGGTAAATCACTAAAGTGTGGTATGTGTTTAGCCCAGTTCACTAACTGATACAACTGTCTGTCAGCTGCTTTACACATGTTAGCAACTGGTTCTTTCTGAAAAATCAAAAACAATTATTTTTTTTGTAGATGTACATTCAAACTTTATTCGCATTTTGTTTTTCGCTGACTACAAAACATAACCTTCAAGTTTTATGGTGACAAGTAACCCACTTGAAGTAAAAATGTATTCTCAGAATGACTCGTATGGATATTAAAATTAAAGTACAGAAGATCAAAACGTTCTTCTGTACTTTAGTTTTAATACCTATACCAGCCATCTTGAGAATACATTTTAACCTAAGATTTTGTACTATCTTTAGTTTGAAAAAATGAAAGTTTTTCTCTGATAATTGCTTCAAAGAACGTTGTTTCAATGCACAGAATGACTTCACACACCCTTCTAATGTACAGTTGCTAATAACAATTTTGTCTAAACAACGAATCACCTAATGTATAAATCACCATTTTGTTTTAAACCTATGTTGTTTCTTTCACTTTGATTTCATAGTTTACAGCCTAAGGTTTATATCTCAGTGACTTTATATGAAGCAACAATATTGTACCTTAATTTTAATTATCTCAATACAATTGCATGAGATAAAGTAAAGAACTAACAAGTTTTATTGTTGTTAGTTTAGTTCTTAATAATCTAATTTCTCATGCAATTTTATTATATTTCAAATAATAACTAATGGTAAAACAAATAAATGTTAAAATTATGTGATTAATATATTTCTAAATTACAGAAAACTAATAAACTGGATTTATTATTAATTCCAGAAAGAAAGATGTTTCAAAAGAAAAAAAACAACACAAGTTTATCTTCAGCAACCTTGTTTTGGTTAATGTTACATGCTTAAAAATCTCACACTGCTTTTAAATAAAGTTGGCACACAGCTACTGCTAATATACAGAGAATAACTCCTCCTGAAACCATGATCTTTCTTTGGAGAAGTAGATGTGGGATGTCAGATGATCATTGTTATAAATGCATATTTCTTGAAAGTTTTTTTTGTTTGGAAACTCAATAGATGAAACATTAGATCATTCTAATAACTAGGATTGATTCCTTTTCTAATTTATTAAGTTAAAAATGATGCTGAAAAATACAAAACTCAAAATAATGGCTGCATTACACAGCAACTTCAAGGGTAATTTTTGATGCAATGATATGTGTCACACAACGTAACATTAAAGGACAGCAAGTAACATTTTGCTCCCTCTAGGAAGTCCTATCACTAAATCAAACTAAATTTTAACAAAACAAAAGCCAAAAGAGAGAAGGAACCTCAAAGCCAACCCTTATCATTCAAATGTTTATTACGCTTTTCCTTAAATGTCTTCACATTAACTATGTCCAACATATTTGAAGGTAACCTGTTCCAAATGATAACCACTCTGCTATAAAAATAAAGCTGTTTTAGATGAAATGACTTCTTTCCTGACAACATTCCCTAGTTTCACTATTCTCATCATAAAATACAAAATTTTATGAATCAACACTATTAATTCTCTTAAGAATCTTAAACATCTCAGTCAGATTCCCTCTAACTATTTTCTAAGAGGAAAATAAGTTCAGAAATCTTAACTAATCCTTAGATGATAGCATTTCCATCCCAAGTAACATTCTAGCAGTCCATCTCTGAACCATTTCCAACAATTCAATGCTCTTCATTAGGTAAGGAACTCATGAATGAACACACAAACACACACACACTACTAACAACAATATTTAGCTGGTGTCATGGGGTTCATCATGCAACCACGTCAATAAGGTGTTCCTATCTTTAATTATATTTTAATTTTCAATATAAATTATGGATCTTTTCAATGCTTTTCCTAAAACTTTTGTTAAACATTATAATATTCCTATAATATCATATATAAACACATTTCTGATAGGTACTTATCTACTCTCTTATGTATAGCTGTTCTCCTGCAGTGGTGCCCGTAAATGCAGAACTGTTTTAATGCATGGATGCCACAAGTCTCTAACTCCCACTCCATTGGAATTGGCTGATTCCAGAGAGTCTTTCACAAAAATCATCATTCGTCAACCCTCCACCAATAGGAGTAAAACATTCTGTCATGATGCATACGACTACATCTGTTCAATTCTACCAAACTATCACTTTGAGTTTAGGAAAGAAAAAGAGAATGCCAGTTTCCAGTGGGAAAGAAGAATGGGAAGTGTGATAGTATAGGAAAATTATAATTTCCAGTAAGGTATATTGCCTTCTCTCACATAAATAGCTAGAATACCACACTGAATAAGTGGAAAGACTGTTGCAAGGAAAAGACAGAGGTATCTTTGGAAAGTATCTGAAGAACAGTCCCAAAGAGGAATAGTCACTTTCTAAGATCCAACATGGAGGATTGCAACACTTCTGAAAGAAATAAACTTTTTGCACATCACGGAAATATGTTTTACATATGGTTGGAAAACAGAGAAGCACATCCAAGTAGGAAATAACTAAGGTCCGATAGTGATTGGAACCATATAATATTCATTCAATTTTATCTCAAACATTATAAAAGTATGTAAAATTAATAGGATATGTCCTAGGTGAAGACAGATCACACATGGCAAGCCAACTACATCCAAAACCCATGTTGCTGGGAACCAATGTCCATGTGAGGGTAGGATGTAGACCATATTGTTGGTAAGTCAGCTAGAATTCAAAACCTGGCTACCAGGTATTGACATTAATGTGGGGGGTAGGAAAAAGGATCATGCTGACTACAAGTCGACTGAAATCCCAAACATGGGCCATCTGGAACTGACATCCATGTGAAGGTAGAAAAGATAATCATACTGGTAGCATGTCAACCATATTTCAAAACCCAGCCATGTGAAGAAAAAAAATTAATCCCATCTTAGAAATTACACTATTAAAATCATGAAAAGAATACAAACAGAGAAACATTTGAACATAAATACAGCCAAACAAGAAGTGATTAATCAATAGAATTGAACAGAGAAAGTTCATAGAATCATGAAATTATGATACACTCTTATTGGTGAAGGGTTGACGTACTATAATTTGCACTGGAATTGGTCAATTACAACACAGTGAAGATAAAAGGCTTTTGGCATGTGTAACAAACGTTTTTGCATGTAGAGAGCAATACTGAATGAAAATAGCTATTTATGCGAGATGAGGTAATGTAGTGTATCGGAATTTATGTTTCTGCTTTAATATACTCTTCAAAAAAAGAAACGCAAAAGGCAAAATTTGAGACAAATTGTTAACAAGTTTATACCGGGTAGTTCTGTATGACATGTGTGAAACTTTGCACATTCACTGCTGAACGTCCAAAGTCTGCAAAGGCAAAGTCCACGCTCACTAGTTGAAGTTTAACGTCACTCAACGTCAATAACGAGTATGTCCCCCGTGAGCATCAATAACTGCTTGGCATCTCCTGCCCATGGAAGCGATGAGATGATGAATCACAACCTGTGGAATGGCTGTCCACTCAGCCTGCAAAGCTGCTGCAAGCTGAGGTTGAGTCCGCGGTTGAGGTTATCGCCGTCGCAGACGTCGCTCCAACTCGTCCCAAAGATGTTTGATAGATGTTTGAAACATGCTGAAATATATCAACCTAATAACCCGTGCATAGTTAGTACTTTTGCTAGTATTTGTTTTACGTGTGTGGCTAAATATACTCTTCAAAAAAAAGAAATGCAAAAGGGATATTTTTGTTATTTTAAAGAGAAATACATGTAATAACGTTACAAGCTCAGAGTATGTGATGTTACACGTGTTAAGGCACTGATTGTCAGACCAAAATGACAATAAAAGTTGTGCACTTTGAAAACGGAGGAAAACATCGGATTTTTCGCCGAAATGCATTCATGTCCAATAAATTTGTTTGAGAGATCTGCATGTTCTGCAAGTGCAACATGTGCAAAATCCCTATAAAAGTGACGGGTTCTCAGTTTCCATAGCTCAGTGTTAAGCCACCGACACGCAATACAGTTACACCAAGACTGACAGAAGCACAACGCAACAACGCCATTGGTTGCTTGGAAGCAGGCAAATCTCAATCAGATGTTGCCAGAGCTGTGAATGTCCACCCAAGCACCATCACAAGGCTATGGAATTGTCACCAACAACATGGATCAACTCAAGACCGTCCACAATCTGGCAGACCTCGTGTGACCACGCCCGCACAAGATTGCTACATCCGGTTATGTCACCTTCGGGATAGGACCACCACTGCGACGTCCACTGCTTTAACCATACCAGGGCTGCGTAGGATTTCCGATCAGATTGTATGCAACCGTCGATGAGATTCTTAGGCCCCACATGCAACCCATCATGGTGAACGTCAACTACGTTTTTCAACATGACAATGCCCGTCCTCACACAGCCCGACTCACCACTGTCTTCTTGAGACACCACAACATCAACGTTCTTCCCTGGCTCTCCAGATCACGAGATATAAACCCCATCGAACATCTTTAGGACGAGTTGGACCGACATCTGCAACGGTGACAACCTCAACCGCAGACTCTACCTCAGCTTGCAGCAGCTTTGCAGGCTGAGTGGACAGCCATTCCACAGGATGTGATTCGTCATCTCATCGCTTCCATGGGCAGGAGATGCCAAGCAGTTATTGATGCTCACAGGGGGCATACTCATTATTGACGTTGAGTGACGTTCAACTAGTGAGCGTGGACTTCGCCTTTGCAGACTTTGGACGTTCAGCAGTGAATGTGCAAAGTTTCACACATGTCATACAGAACTACCCGGTATAAACTTGTTAACAATTTGTCTCAAATTTTGCCTTTTGCGTTTCTTTTTTTGAAGAGTATATATAAGGTATAATATTTAATGACTACTCAATACATAAAGTTTTATGCACTTACCAAATTAAAACTTGTACAACCTTTCAGACTTATTAAAAAAAAATTACATTACATATACGATGCTTCAATTTTAAATATTGTCAGCTTAAATAAATTCACAGATCGTGCATGTCAGATTACATTATGTTTAACAAATGAATCTATTTGTACTCACACTCATGTCAAGTTCTTCATTCTTAACTACGAGAAGTTCAGCTTCTAATGTTCCTTCCAGAGCCAAGTCCGAAACAGAACCAGAAGTACTCTCTACTGTGTTTTTCATACACCGTCGTTCCTCTTGAACAGCTATTAGATGTAAAAACGAATAACAAAGAGCCATATGTCAATCTCTGTCATGATTGGTCGCCTGTAGGTTTACCCAAGTCTAAGAACAATTAGTTAACTTTTCAAGGATTAGATAATAATTACTAACTATTTTTATTCTACGTTTAAAGGAAATGTCTGTATTCATAATTCTTTTCACAATTTCCCTGAAGATGGCAGCACTCTAACAGCCAAAATACTGGGTAAAAACAGTAGTTTTTAGTTGCAGAAATAAAAGTTAATAGTTAACAGTTAGATGAGAAATATACAAGCTATTAACCATGACAACAATTGACATCTGTCCACCACAACCTTAAGGTCAGTAATCACTCAACCATTTATTTAAATATCTACATCTGTAAAGAATGATAAATGATAGTTAATTTACTACAATATTTTTGAAACACAAAGACTACTTGTATATTTTATAGTTATATGTCAAATAATGAACTATATATTTCAACTAGTCAGTTTTGGTTTAATCTTTCTATTAATAATCAGTGTTCATGTTCTTTTATATTTGTTTTATAGCTAAGAACTAGTTTTCTTGGCTTAATGGTAAGAGCTTCATAGCATTATAAGGTGGATTTCTACCCAGAAAAAATTGGAATTTCACACAATATCACACGTGTTTAGGTGGTTGGGTAACACTGCTGGTGTTGTGTGTTCTTCTATTCAACCTCAGAGCTTTTCTATTAACTAACCATGCATTTATTTATAGATCAGGTTTCACTTGTGTTTTATTTTGTGTACATTGCTAACTACTGGAAAATTCTAAAATTTTAGAATTTATTGCTCAGACAGGAGTTTGGAAATGCAAGTCCACAGAACTTGTGTTCAGTAAGCCATGTGTTTAGCTACATAACAGTTATTAATGTAATAAAAGTAAAGAAAACTTTGGTAACTCTGTAACAAAGAACAAGAAATACAGTAAAGAGTCATGCTATATTGTTAAATAAACACAATTTTCATAAACAAGTAAACAAACTACTGAGGTAAAGAAAATAAATGACAAATCAATAAATCAATCGCACTCTAACTATGCTATCAACACCAAAACTTCACAAAATGTTGCATCAAAATTGGTTCTGTGATAATGTTACAAACAGTACAATACACTGTAATAAATACTATTTTATATGCTATAATCCCATTTATTCCTATTAACACACAATAACTCAATTATAACTGCAATGTTCAAAATTAAAAGTACTGTTATTGTGAAGTCTTATAATGCACACTAGCTTCAAAAACTGTGTTGCCAAATTAAACTTTATACATTGCATAACTATTTAAAACTGATACTAAAAATTTTGTTTGTTTTACTTTTGTGCAAAGCTACATGAGGGCTATCTCCACTAACCATCCTTAATTTAGCAGTATAAGACTGGAGGTAAGGCACCTAGTCATCACCACCCACCACCAACTCTTTTACCAACAAATAGTGGGATCAACCATCACATTACAATGCCCTCACGGCTGAAAGAGCAAGCATGTTTGATGTGATGGGAATTCAAACCTGTGACCTCAGATCACGAGTCAAGTGTCTTAACCACCACCTAGCCATGCCAAGCTGAAACTAAAAATATGTGCATGTTTAAAAGGGAAAATTACTGTACTGAAGTTTTAAATTATAATTTTATCCAAAAAGCAGCATATTAACTTGTTTTTGTTCGTTTAATAATAATGAAATATGGATACTTCCACAGAAGTACCTATAACTGGTTCACAATTTTTATAGACTGACACTCTTGTGTTGCAACTAGAAGTTTCACAAAATATACAGTTTAAAAAGGTATTATTCTACTGTTTCAGTGTTACTAGTATAAATGTACTTCACATCTCTTAAATACATTACTATCAAGTCTTGTATGACTCAAGTATACCTTCACGTTTCATGCCCAGGAGAAGACATTTTTGGTACCGACAATACTGACATCTATTTCTCTTGCGTTTGTCGATGATACAGTTTCCGTCTTCCCTACAAGTGTACACAAGGTTCTTTCGTACAGTGCGTTTGAAAAATCCTTTACAGCCTTCACAACTGTTAAAAGAATTTATGAAAATAAATTAGAAAAAAATATCTTTGCATCACAATATTTACTTCACAAAATGCTGAAATATAGATTAAAAATATTTATATTGCCACATTAGGAAAACACAGACAGAAATACAATAAAGGTAGCAATTAGCTCCTGCCCCAAATGCAGATTAAATGAAACATCGTAAATATATGATAAAGATATGTGGTTAAAGAATTGTTTTAACCCATCACCTCATTTCAATTTTGTACCCTAAAACATGATTATTTTGCTGTGTTTGATAAAATCACACCTTATTTACATCAAGGCTAATTATAATACAAAATTTCAATACAGTTGTCCATCCAGAACCATGTGCACCGAGTAAGATGACTTTTCTGTGTCCAATTTAACTTATTTGGTCATTTTACAAATGGAATGGTATTTATATTTAAATATTCATTATGAATTCCTACTGAAGGATTTGTATCACAGATAACATTCATTACAAGTAATTTGGTGACAGGGTTAATATATATAATCTTTAGAACAAGCTAATGAAATGCCCATTAAAACCACTGTATTTCTTATAGAATATATTTAAATAAAATACTCAAGAAATCTCTTCAAACATTATAGATAGTTTAGTTCCAAGTCTCCTTTGTCCACTTGATATCAGTAGCAGCTTACCTGATAATGAGGAAAAGTTGTCATGCAATATTTTAAACCAACCTAACAGAGAACACTAAAACAAAAACTTACTTTAAGAATCTGAACTTATTTATATGTGAACCCAAGTTGTCTTTCAAAGTTGCAGATGCACTGTTAATGCTCCTGTACTGGAGCAATCTTCATCATTCTTCTAAAAGTAAACCTCATGAACAGCCTCCATATAAAGATAAACAATCACAATTATCATCCATGTCACTGCACCTCGCTTAACGTGACCCATGTTTAACTGTTAAAATCTTTAGAAACATTGATTGCTCACATAAGCATTAACTTTGAACCTTGTCTGATCACCACAGCCTTGTGAAGCTTGAATGATTCTCCTGGTTGCAAAATGTTCTTAAAATGAGTTTTATTAATTATTCTGATTATTAACTGTATAGCTGGCCTCAAAATCTTTAAGCTCAGGGAAGAAAGTGTTGTCTTTTTCATCATAGCACAGACAAACTGATGATATAAAAGAAAAAGAGTCAATAAAAACAGCTGTTGTACTTCACGCCACGAGATAGATATTCCCAGAAATCCACTTCAACTGATTTTTGGAACCAGGTTGTTTCTCACACCACAACACACAAAACATTCCAAGTTCCTCCTGTTGAACAAACTAGATGACAAGGCAACTGACATGTGTCCACAGATGACTTTAAATAATATCCTTTCTCTTTGAATGACATTAAGAAAAAGGAACACATAACATAACATTCAGAATATATACATCTACTAACTACAAAGAGGAATTCTCCAAATACTTATAACAGCTAGGAATTTATATGCCCTGCTGACAAAAATAGTATCCGACAGGACACAAAATTCTTTTGTTTTACAAAATAAAAACTCCACTATATTAAAATAAAGGACTTTATAGGATATTTAGGGAAAATAAAAATTTCAAAAGGTTCCTATATAGGACCTGCAAGAAACATTTTAAAATGTTTGAGTATAAAAAATTACAAAACAAAAAAATACAACATGCTAGTGGCCAACAATATCTAAAGTAGTATACAGTTTTATAAATAGTTCAAACAAATTCAAATAGCTTGCCAAAATCATCACTGCTACTGATACAGCTGAGCCACCTGGTGGTTTTAAGTAACTGGGATCATTTTGAACTTCAAAGGTTTCATTATTTGGTAGAATGAAAAGAGTACTTCAACCACAATGATACCACAAAAATGAAAACAGGACTTTAAAGTACCTAAATAGGCCATAGTGTTTCCCAGATGCTTGGTCTCCACAGATGGAACACAGATTCTTTGAAGTGTTAAGTGGATAACTTGGTTGTGGAACATGTACATCTTGATGAGATGACATCTGAAAGATGTTGAACCACATTACAAAACTAAAACTATTTCACAAAACTTAGTTACACAGAAGTTTCTTTAACATTTACTGTGATCTGTAGAATACTTGTGTTGTTACAATTTAAATGTTATGTGAAAAAAATGTAAATTCTAAAAATGGTAGGAAAATATAAGCAGTTGTTTTTCAAAGAAGAATCTTCAAGTTAAGTTTATCCAAAGTTTTATGAAATACACAGTCAGGAAGGTAACTCACATCGTAGTTTTGTTTATCCGAAATGTAATATTTTAAGACTTAAAACAACACAGTGAACATGACATGCTAATTAATATTAAGATATTAATGGAAGATAAATATACGTACATTATTCTATGTAGTTGATGATACATTTAGTTTAATACTTGGTTGCCTATTAAAGCCTACTATGGGTTGGTTGGTTGGTTTGTTGTTTGGCATTTTATGGTGCAAGGCAACTAGGCTATCTCCATTGCCTACTATACGAATAACATGTTTCTGGTATACATGCTTTATTGTTTGGACATCTGTTAATATTTACCACTACATATAAATGTCATGAAAAAAGGTCCTTTGCTGCATACAATGTCAGATTTAGGCACACACAGGTAGTCACTGTTTTTACCTTTCAAAAAAGTGCAACAAAACATGTGATATTTAATCCTTTAAATAAAAGATGGATCTTGATTTTTATTTGGTGGTGAGAGAAGTCCCTCTAACTTCCCCCTAGCACAACGACTATCAGCCATCTGTCTAATCTGTTTACAATACCATTCGTATGTTTACAATACCATGGTGTATGCTACGGCTACCACTAACTGCTTGAACTTGTACCATATTCAACTGGTAAAATAACAATAAAACTTAGTGCTTGATAAGACCAGCATTGAGTGGTTAGTAGTAGTAGATATGTGGTAATTCTACACATATAAAACAAATTGGATATTCTTGGTGACAAGAAACCCACTTGAAGTAAAAATGTATCTCAGAATGGCTGGTATGGGTATTAACACTTTTACTAATAAAGCAGAGAACATTTTGACTTTTCTAGGTACTGTGAAATTCCAGGACTCTGATACAATGTGCATGTTTTAAAGATATAAAAATATACATAAAAAACATTAGTACAATAGAATAAAACTTTCTACTAATAACAACAGTAACACTAAGAATTTCATAGCATTATAAGTATACAATACTCAACATGAGAGCTTGGAGAGAAAACTCCATGAATCCCTATTGTTGAAAATCTGTTAATCCCAGCAGGGCTCTCCACTGACTCTGGGGAGAATCCAGGACTGCTGCTTGTGAGAGAGTGACTATCGTCTAGTGCTGATCCTAAAAGGTTGAAGGGGAGTAACTGTTTATCATTTATGAACCCAATACAACTAAAACTTTTCCCCTAATAAAGAAATATAATAATGCGGAAAAGGTTTTAGGGTCTACAGGCCAAAGTCACACATGTTATTTGTATCTCAAATCAATACATTTTAGCTAGACACTTGTTTAAGTCAAATACACTAAATTTATGTACAAGTTCAAGAAACCTTTATCCTCCAGCCGTCATAACTTGATTACAAGCATAACATGTGACAGGAAGGAAAATGCTGATCAAGTTATATCTAACTAATAATACATCACAATTGATTAAAAATATGGGACTTAAAAATTTTAAGCTATAAACTTTTTTATATAATGTTTAAATCAGACAGATGTCTAAATAAAAAAATGAAACTATTTCATCTTAACAAACACTGATAAAACACTCCAAGGTTTTCATTGGTTTTAATGAGGACAGTGGAAACATGTTAAAAAAATTACTAAATCACAAAATATTCAATGTTACATTTACTCCAAATCCTTTAGAATGTGCTACAAAAGCATAATATTCTACACAACGAAAACAATCTGTTTCTTAATGTAACAAAATGCACAATGTCCATGAATTATATCACACTGCATCTAGTTGACTTTGAAATCACAAGTTAATGTTTCTGAACATTATCTATATCTGACCAAGTAAACATGTTTTTCGTAAACTTGCTTTATCAAAACTTGCACATCTGTACAGTTTACTGGTATGGACAATACAGGCCTAAATCATAAGTGAAACAGACTCGCCTGTATTACTCCTACTGCTGAAAGCATAAGTCAGTAAGTACACAGATGAATGAATCCCAACAATAATCACAGAGAAGTTTAGTATATATTTGTAAAAAGTAACAAATATATCAATATTTCATTTTTTATACGGGCAGGTTCCTTCCCACATAAAACTATTACAACTGGCCCAAGTTACAAAACTAAATGTTTATGAAATTACTTATAAATTTACAGTTTAACTTTTTCATGGGAACGATAATCTACAACATTAACCTACAATTTTTTTTTTCTGTGTTATTACAGTGTTAACAAAACACATCAAGTTTGAAGAGCTTCATGATGTAGTTACTGAACCACCACAAGTTTCACACACAGTCAAAATGAATGACAGACTTTTATCAAAACTTATCAAGTGTGAGAAAAAAATCAGATTTTAGAATTTATTACTTAGAGAGGTGTACGTAGTACTGTGAATATACATCACTGCAAGCTTCATGATGTTAACAATGGATGTACAATGATGTATAGGTTAACAAAAACAGTTGAGTATAACATGCAGATTCCTAAACACATAGGGTTTTATTGAACATTCAAGCACTTGTACAATGTTTAGTCTTAAGACTTAATTTTTTGAATAATAAAAAAAAATTGTACTTAGAAGAAACGTTTTAATTGAAAGCAAATAGTCTACTGCTAATCACGGAATAATTTCCACAAGCAACAAACTACTGGCTAAAATATAATTAAAATGCAATTTTGAAAAAACCAACAAAACTGTGTGTGTGTGTGCGTTTTCTTATAGCAAAGCCACATCAGACTATCTACCGAGTCCACCGAGCGGAATCGAACCCCTGATTTTAGTGTTATAAATCTGTAGACTTACCGTTGCACCAGTGAGGAACAAAAGTGACACCTCACTGACAGTCTGGTTTGGATTACTTAAAGTTTATAGTATAAAACTACTTACAAACTGTGCATGTTCCAGATACTGCAACCAAGATGGGTGTTGAGATACTCAACTAAGGTTTTACAGCATTGAAGATTAAGTACCTGCAAACTGTACACGTCCTGGATACTGCAACCATGGTGGGTTGAACTTTGCAGATGCTATTCTGCACAGCAGTGAGGTGACGGTCAAGACCGGACGATTTTTCCTCATATTGTTGTTTGAAGTTTAAATTGATTTGAACATCAGAATGTTCAAGGATCAGAAATGTAAAACAATGGTGAACAAGTATGACATTTCAAAAAGTTATGAAATACTCCAGTTTGTAGTTTTGAGAAAGTTTTAGGAAACGTGTTAAAAAATTTCTAATTACAATAAAGGGTGTAGATTGTATTAACTAATTACGTTTCAAAACATACAGTCTGTTAACTTAACCAACAATCTGCAAAAAAGAAATAAAGATCCCTAAAGGATTACTCCTTTAAATGGATTATACAAATAATATTTTTCAAAAGCTAAAGGCAAACTGACAACAAAAATTACTGCTTTCAAAAGGAGTTTCTGACTGATTAAACAGTTGAGATCTTTGAAAATTTAAGTTAAATTTGTTTTATCCAATTATCAAATAGAACTTGATAGTGTGTAACATGTAACACACGTGATTAACATCCTGTTTATTAATTTTATTTTCACTTGCTACAATTACACTCCACTGTAAAAGTTCACTAAGAAATGGGTTGGTATCATTAATCAATTAGTGCTGTGGGATATCAGGTTAACAGTTTGGGAAAATTGTAATATACCAACCAAGTTCCATGACCAAGAACCAGTTTTACCTACTAACACCTATTTTCTAAGTTCCTCCTTAATACTTTGTACCAAAAACATAACGCGAATAATCCGGATTTTCGAACAGTTTACCAAAAACCATGCAGTTTCTTGGACTGTAGTCTTCTAACAGAGTATTGATGTTTTTTTAGAATTATTTATGGATATTCACACTAAAGTTTCGTCGTTCATTATTCATCGCATTAACTGTTTTAAAATCACCTCGATTATTCAAACACAGGAAGATATGTATCGTGTTTCATTCTCTTTGACAAGAATGGTAACTACTTCGGATGAGGCAGCTCCAAATATATCACGAATACGCGCATCTTAACGCTCTTTTGGTAAAGAGAAGCTCACTTAGAAAATGTTCCAACTAGACAGCAGTTGAGCTCAACTGATTTGAAAAGAAATACACTCAGTTCTTACTCCCGCGTTTAATAGCAAGACATTAGCTATACTTTGTTAGGCTTACCGCACATTACTTTTTCCAAGTAATGTATGGTTTTTACTTGTAGTTCGACTTCATTTAACGTCAAAACACAAAACCCTTTTCACGTGCATGTTGCAATTCAATAACAGAGCTTCATTATAGTAGTTACGTGAACTTAGCAGGACAGCTTTACAAAATTCTGTCTCCAGAAAATGGAAGTAATCACCAATTCATGTGATGCCGGCCTTGTGAAGTATGAAGCAAGTAATTTTGTGAAACACTTAAAAATAAGTGAAGAAACATAACGTTACCTATTATTACATCCTACAGTACGTCACAGGAGGTGGTTGATTATTATGGTCTGTTACCACGCGACGCTCTCGATATCCAAACGATTTTTGATTTTACTTGACGTAATGTGTTTGATGTTTGTTGTATAGGATGTCGCAAGCTAAACGTAAATTTCAGAAACTGGATGCATGAAACACGGAGGTCTAAACTGTAGGGCACAAACAAACACGTGCCAAGTAGACAGTGGGAGGGGTTAAAATGAAGATTGACAATGTGCACCACACAGTATCAGAAAATCACAAACGTTTTATTGAAGCTAACAAAGAAAGTACAGTTTCACACGCAATCTGTCAGAAAAGAATATAACAACACAATAAAAGTTCATGAAATAATCCATAACTTTCATTTTATTTACTATACATGGTGAGAAAATTATATAATTTCTTTCGTGTCTTAGAACCACTTCTAATGAAATATTAGAATGTCGTCCATAATAGACATACAAAAACATAAAAATCATATACTTGTGTATAGCATGAATAAAAACGCGCTTGATTATTGAAGATACTATATTATCAGAAGCGTTTATATATATTCATTTACTTAAATTATTAAAATCACAATTAAAACTGGCCTATTGATTATCGTACCTATAGCACGAGAACACGCTTAGCAACTATCATTCGTACAGCATACACAAAAGTGGAACAGCTGCGCGTCAAATGCTTTCAGACGTGATAAATCTCCTCCGAATAGCAAAATATGTACCTCACCAAATAATCATTTCTATACATTAATAATGCAGAACCTTTGTCTATTCATTAGAAAATGTATGCCCCAAACACAACTGAGGATTACGGTTTGAACCAACAGTCCAAACTATGAAAAATGTAAAAATAAGACGATGGAAACGTTGAGTCTAAGAGATTTAGAGTATCTATAATATAAACAGTCAGTTCTTTGAATTAACAGACTTCAGATCAATAACAAAATCCAACCTGTAATGTACTGTTTTTAGTTGCCACGTAAACTAAACTCGAAATTAATTCGCTCATCGTGAACCGTCAATAAAATATTCAGTTCCGGATCAGATGAAAGACTATATTGTTTGTAAATAAATCTTTATTTGTAATAACCGTTATTATAAACTGAATTATTGTTTGTATGTTAAAATGTATATGTATTAACAAAGAAAACTGTGTATCAAT
Source organism: Tachypleus tridentatus (assembly GCF_004210375.1). NCBI lineage: Eukaryota > Metazoa > Arthropoda > Merostomata > Xiphosura > Limulidae > Tachypleus > Tachypleus tridentatus. The sequence goes on from NC_134826.1 coordinate 145,820,756, forward strand.
CTTGTTGGCAAATATCATAAATTACAAATAAAATACAAGTCAGGTTGGTTGATTTATATGGATTATTTTGTCGGTTAAAACCGAAGACGCGAAGCCCTAGTTTAGAGGACAACAACTCTTCATATATATAAGAAGAGATTTTTTTTTTATAAGATCGAAACAGTTTGAGCCACACTATCTCCTAGCAGTCGTAATGACGCCATTACAGTAACACGTGGGCTATTTTGATGTTTAACGGTACAAATCAACTAGGCTACCTGCGCCAAACAACCGGTAACAAAGTAAAAATAAAAGTACCTTTATTAAAATACATAAAAATGAATCGGGTTAAACCAAAAAATACAATTTTCGAATCAAAAACTTAAGAGTTAAAAACCGATGGCCCTTAAAAATCTAAAAATGTAACAGGTAGAAAGTGTTACCATCGCCAATGACACTGTCCAAGTCAAGGGTGAACCATGGTAAAAAATACGTCTAAAATGGTGCCGTCGCTCACGGTCATAACGACGGCATAATAGTAAAATGTGGCTTACAGTGACCTGAGTTACACAGACCGCACATTGGTGCATCAGTCCCAGATAAAGGAAAACGATGAGTTAAAAAACTGACCAATGCATAGCGGAGTCAAAACAGCTTCCTCCTTCTGATCCTTGCAGAAGTAAGATTGCCATGGAGGAATAGTAGGTTTGATCTGGAAAATCTTGTTACCATGTTGTTCACTCCAAGTTGACTGGCAACTGGCGCGGAGCCGAGCCTTAAATACAGGACCGTAGTGCATGTATGGGATAGGCACGCCTGTAATAGCACCAGAACAGACAGACTTAGCTGCAATGTCAGTGAGCTCGTTCCCACAAATACCAACGTGGACTGGTACCCAGAAGAACTAGATAGAAGTAGATGATAAAGAGAGAAACGGATCAGATGGTTTTGAATATCGATGAGAACAGGGTGAGAACCATCGTGAAGTGATTCCAGGGCCAACATAAAACTAAGCAAGTCAGTATAAATAGTACAATTCGTGTACTGCATAGCTTTTATGCGATCCAGGACAAAAGAAATGGCATACAATTTGAGAGTGAACACAGAAACTGCAGAGGAGATTTTGTGTGCAATCACTGAACCACAACATAACATGGCAGATCCCACAAAGTCACCTGATTTCGAAAGATGTTCGGTAAACAATAGACAGTACTTCCAATCACGGGTATCTGTCTTCTTCAGATTATTTACAGAAAGGTCACATTTGAGGATATTAATAAGCCAAGGTGGGATGGGCTGACCAGTGGATACAGCAATGTTCTTCAAGGACGGACCGAATTCATCCACCTATGATTGGATACAAAGACCCAAAGGAACAATGGCAGACTGAATATTCTGAAAAAGCACGGCCCACTGAGGAAGGAAACACAACCTCAAGTGGGATGCTGTGATAAGGATTGAAGTTTTGAAGCATATAGTAAAAACAGTTGCAAATGGTGGAGGGATAGAGGGGTTTTATAAGACTCAGTGTACAAACTCTGGACTAGAGAAGTGCAGAAGGCCCCTCTGCAGAGCCAAAGCCCCTGATGGTGAACAGGGTTCAACATCTTCAAAACCGAGGGCCTGGAAGAGCCACAGACCAGAGATCCATAGTCCAGTTTCGTTCGAATCAGGGTACAATAGATTTTTAGCATACAATATCAATCTGCTCCCAAAGAGGTGGAAAAAGGGAACAGAAGATATTCAGTGCCCTTGTACACTTGACACATAGTTGCTTGTGTGGAATAAAGGTCAGCTTACAATCAAAGATAAGCCCCAAACACTTTGCCTCGGGAACCATGGAAAGCATAAACTCTCCAAGACGAAGCTCGGGGATCAGGGTGAATACCCTGTTGGAAGCAGAAGTATGCAAATGATTCTAGATCAACATCGAAATGGGGGCAGAAGCATATTGTACACTGACCTTTCGAATCTTGCCCCATATGACTTTGGAACTGATGGTAGAAGAGATGATGGATGAGTAATTAATCCAAGATTCTTTCACGTTTTAACGCCTGAACTGCCGAGCATATACGTGGGCCCACTGAAGAGCAATATGGTTTAAAAGTGTGGAATATATATAAAAGATATCCCAGGCCCGTTTCTGAGCCTTCCATGCCATGTGGCAGGTAGGATTCTGCCAGAGGAAGATAGTGTGAAAACGTGTCGTGGTTTTAGGAATACACTGAGCAACTTGCCTGGACAATACAGTCAGTCACTGCTGCCACACAGTCGTCTAGCGATGACTGACAAATGACAGCAGGATGAAGTTCTGAGAATGCAGTGAAATAATGTCAGTACCATCAAGGCATGGATGTCGGATGGCATCGACCACAGCAAGTCTCTATCAAGATGAGAAGAAAATGATCACTGCCCCGTGAGTTATTGTCAACCTTCCAAAAAACGTGAGAGAAAAGTGAAGGGGAGCAGACGGAGAGCTCAATAGCAGTAAAAGACTGAATAGGTGCATAAAAATAAGTATAAGAACCAGTACTGAAGAGAGAAAGTGTGATTTAAGAGCATACACTCCATGAAACGACCCCTTCCATCAATATGTGTACCACTACAAAGAGAGTATGTCCATTAAAATCCTCCAGGTTTAAAAAAGGAGATGACAACTGCTCAATGAGGACGTCAAGGTCTGATTGATCATAGTTGTCTTCAGAAGCCAGATACAGAGAAGAAATAGTAATGGTACAACCCAAGGAAACACAGATGGCTACATCTTCCACAGGTGTATCAAGTAACAAAGATAGGATGCCAGGTACAGAGAAGAAATAGTGATGGTATGACCCAAGGAAACACAGATGGCTACATCTTCTACAGGTGTATCAAGTGGCAGAGATAGGATGGGCACGTGCTGATCAATTAGCAGTGCCACCTCTCCATGCACTCGTCCATCACACAATCTGTCATTTATGTACAAAGAAATCGGCTGAAGGGTGAGTGTATCGGCAGGTTTTAGAAACATTTCCTGTAAGGAGACACACACAGGATAGTAAAAATCAATAAAATCCTTAATCTCATCTATATTTGAATAAAAACCATGACAGTTCCACTGTATCAAAGTGGCCATTTTTGTTAATGTGAAGGAGAATGGGGTGGGGAGCCCTTCTGTTTTCGATGTTTTTTCTTTACTAGATGGAGGTCTATGGTCTATGAACCTCTATGGATCCTGCCTTGGATCAAATAAGCAAATCTCCATCTGGAAACAAAGATTCCAGTGACTGAGGGCGTGAACGAATAATCGTTTTGCATCTTGGGGCAACAGAAGAGGATGGACCTGAGGAAACACCTGAACCCGAAGTCAAAGGAAGTGAACCCAGGCGATCACTGAAAGGAATGATGGATACAGAGATGGAAGAAGGCGTAGATATGTCAACTCTCTTAACCATGGAGGACAAAAATACTCTTCAGATGTTTTGCAAACGACTCTGTTAAAGGCACGGATAGATTTGTCTGCACTCCCACTGTGGGAGAGGAAAGAATGCAGCAATGTCTGTTTGAGATGGAGTGAAAAACAATAACTTCCAAGTATCCGGGTAGGAGATATTGTTTCTAGTCTTCAAGTGTTTCACTTCTGTCTCCTCTACCAACTAAGGGCAAGAAATAGAGTAAGAAAGATGCGAACCACAACAGTTAACACAGTGTGGTTCCAGTTTGCACTCGTGGGCGTCGTGGTCTTTGTCACCACAACGAGCACATGTTAATGAACCACGATATGTCGTCTTCGAGTGACCGAATCGCTGTCATTGGAAACATCCGAGAGTTCAGAAAACCTGCTTTGACTGTAACAGGAAGACGCTGTGATGTAAACGTCAGTGTCAGAATATTATTAACGAACTTTAAAGTAGCAATATATGATTAACGCAAACAGTTACTATTCTAAGGAGGAGATGTTTTTTCTTATAGCAAAGCCACATCAGGCTATCTGCTCAGCTCACCGAGGGGAATCAAGCCCCTGATTTTAGTGTTGAAAATACGTAGACTTAACGTTGTACTAGCGGTGAGCATTCTAGAGTAAAAAAACCCAATTAGTTAATGATCCGTACACGAAGAAATAAAATGAAACTACACAGTTCTCTAGATATGTAAACACTATTATTTCTCTTTTCCTTCGATTATATTTTAAAAACGGTAAAAACTAAGCTACGTAGCAAGAATAAATATACTGCACTTTTATACTTATGGTAAAGCTACCACAGCTGTCTTCTGCCGCCCGTAAGTATAAATTATTGGTAAGATAGAAGGCAACCAATCAGCATCAATCATTCATCGACCCAACATCCTTAGGTGATTGGTTGTCACTCGTACAAAATACTCAACTTAAGATACAATATTTTGTGTTGAAAAATAATTTAAAACACTTATCCGCCACACACTTTACGTACATATACAAACATGTAAATAAAGTCGATAAAAGCATACGAGTTTTCACTACGGAAAGCTGCTAACGATTAAAAAATATATATACTAGCGACAACTAGAAGTAAAACAGTTTCAATATAATCTTGAACGGGATATAGGATGATATATATATAATAATTAAAAAAACTGGAACGGAAATTAACATCATACAATTTGTTTTCACGCAATTTCACACTACAATATTTCATTGGTTGGTTAATCGGTTATTGTTAAGTGAAAAACTAAATAAGCCCACCAGTAGTATCGAAACATGAAGGAATACAAGGCAACACATTCACATTGTGTGAGATTAGGATAGGACGCACGCACAACGTTTGTTTGCCTTTAAAGTAATATTAAGTAAATATTTTAAGAAACAGATAGATACGTGGTAAAACCAAATGTTCGTCGGTGGACTTGTAATGCTAAAAACCGGCTTTCAATACTCGTGGTGGAGCAGGACATAAACAGCCCATTGTGTAGCTTCATGCTTAAGTACAAACAATTTCTCGTTAATTAGGCCCGACATGGCCACGTGGGTTAAAGCGTTCGACTCGTAATTTAAGGGTTGTGGATTCGAATCTCCATCGTACCAAACACGCTCGCCCTTTCAGTCGCGGAGGCGGTATAATTTTACGGTCAATCCCATTGTTCGTTGGTAAAAAGTAACCTAAGATTTGGCGATGGGTGGTGATGACTAGTTGATTTCCTTCTATTCTTACACTGCTAAATTAGTGACGGCTAGCCCTCGTGTAGCTTTGAGCGAAATTCAAAAACAAACAAACAATCTAGCTAATTAAAAATGAGTCACAAATGTTGCATGTTAATTTCCAAAGTTTGAAAACAAATGCAGTTCTTAAACCTAATTCGTACCTAATTCTCCAACATAATTTCGGTTTTCAGATTGGAATCGCATCATGCAAACTCGTGCGACACGATTTGTTTTTTTTTTTTGTGGGGTGGGTGTTGTACTGTCTTTCCTCTCACTTCTGCGACCTGAAAGGTGTGCAAGGTCAGACAGTGTTGAAATGATGAAACTTGTCGATATGCGACACCACTTTATCCGTCAAAATTGTTGAGATTCTTTATACCTTGCATAAGAAAAACAAAACTGTGCAATCTTTAAACTTGAGCGCATTTGAAATAAAAATATAACACAGGAGGGGGGGTTTAGAACGTCCATCTTAATATTAATACAAACTCTTAGAGGTCTACCCTCTTCCTATTAAAAAATAAACATTCGACTTTAATGTACTCACTTAGATTATTCCTGTAGAAAAAAAGGTCCACTTCACCTAAAAGATTCCTCCAACACATGCACACAGTAGCGATGGCTAAATAAACCCCTCAATGACTTCCAGTATTTACCTCTGACAGAAGTACAAACTAAACCTCCCAAGCTGAGAAACATCCACCAGTGAAATATTTCAAGTAGTTATTTCTATTCACATTTGCATGTAGATATGAGAAGTAACAAGCAAGATTTGAGGAATTTACCAATACCACATCTTAATTACCTGCACAAGGTTGAAGGGAAAAGTTAGACCACCACCATAAAAATCTTTAAATAAATGTATTCACTAAATTAGGCTTTATGTGGCTGACCCGGACGGCAAATATTAATTAATTGTGAAAATTTACAAAACAAAGATCTCGAAAGCTTTGGAGGTTCAGGAATAACCCAACCGTTATCGTTTAGTTTGGTGATGTTTGAGTGATATATTTTATTAAGCAGAGCTCTCACTAGAGAGACTTGGGAGAAGTGGTCTCCCAAAACAGACCAAACCTCACCCTTCGTAAGCTCAAGGAAAAGTCATCTCATACAGATTATATTATAGAAGAAAAGAATGCTATTGACTGTAAACTTTTCCATAATTTTGTAAAATTAGAGCAAAACTTCTCCCTGGTTTGCAAGTCTAGAGAGACCCCTGTTTAGCAGCATGTAATAACAATTACTTTTAATTTAGTGATTCGTCTTCCCATGTCATTATTGTAATGATTTGTGTGTGAAAAACATTGAACTTTGTTACTGTGAAACTGTTGTTTTATAATAAATTTGATAAATGATAAATTCATTGAAATAAAACGTATGATAAGAACTTAGTTGTCATTTATTCTTTGACTGTCTTATCGTATGTGACTGGCTGGAGGGTTGGATACGGATCAAACCTATCTGGCTAAAATTGGCTACCAAAAAAATCATTTGGCTAATAGTCTGGCTACAGAAAAATTTAGTCCAGGGTAAGTCCTGGTAAGGATAGAACTAAACTAAATGTATGTGTAAAAATATATATGTAAAAACGGCTCGTTTGGGTTGAGAACATTTTTATGTAGAGGAGCGAACAACGTTTCGACCTTCTTTATTTTGTGTGTGTGTGTGTGAACCTGACGATGACCGAAGAAGGTCGAAACGTTGTTCGCTCCTCTACATAAAATTTTCTCAACCCAAACGAGCCGTTTTACATATATATTTTACTCTAAAAGTGGGTTTTCTCGTCATTACTGATTAATGTGTGTGTCAGACAAGCTGTAGTACCTAGCTACTCACGGTGTATGTTTTGTTATTTATGTCAACCCAGTATGCTATAATTTAAAACAAAATGTTTTGTTCATAGCATTAAAGGGGTAGATATTATTGCATACCACTTATCTGCCACAACAAAAAACTAGAGAAACTACGATACAAACAACAGAAAAGACACCAACACGATAAACCGTTGACTAACCTCATAATTAACAGATCCGACCGACAATTAAACACAGACGAGATACATCTACTTAACAAAGGACTTAACTTCACAATAGCACCTAGGTACATTCCAACCTTAAAAATTAAAACATGTTCTGAAGATCTAGCCAGGAGACTTGTGATACTCTCTACAGAAAACAAAAACAAGAAAACAACCAACAAAAAGAAGACAACTTAGATAACTTCATTGACATACAACAGCCAAACTTTCCAGAAAAAAATTAAAAATTTATATTTTCCAGAAACACCTAAAAACAACATATTAAACGATTTTTACAAATAATTTTCTCACAAAACCATCAACATAATTTCACAAAACAGAAAGCTAAAATATAATCTTACAAAGAGACATTAATTCCATTAAAAACCTAAAACAAGACAAAAACATAAAAATTCTAAAAGCAGATAAGGGTAACGCTATAGTCATAATGAACACGAATGAATACATCTAAAAAATGAAGAACATCCTATCAGACACGAACAAATTTAAACCAATACACACAAATCCAACAAAGACACACGAGACGCAACTGAACAAATTACTACTACAAATGAAAAAAGCCAACATAATTTCACAAACACTTTATTCCTACCTACGTAAAACCGACCCACGCACACCACAAATATACGGCATCCCCAAGCCTCATGAACCAGATTGTCCATTACGACCAATAATGTCCACATATGAATCGTTTAATTACAATCTTGGTAAATACATAGCATGAGCATTCTCCAAATATGTAAGATCAGCCAGCTCATTCATCAAAGACTGTTAATTTCAAGTCTAATCTAAATCAACTTAATCATAAAGCCTTAATGGCCAATTTCGATGTTATATCCCTCTTTACAGAAGTTCCAACCACTGAAGCCTGCAAGATAGCCTTAGAACTCTATATCTGAGACCCTAACCCAACTATAGACATTCCCAGCAACCAATTAGCAACCCTCATAGAATTCACCACAATGTAGACAAACTTCATGTTCAACAATCACAACTATATACAAACAAATGGCCTAAGCATGGGCAACCCAGTATCACCAGTTCTAGCCAATATTTTTATGACAAGTTGAAACACAAACAATTAACACAGCATTATATCCACCACTATACTGGTACAGATATGTAGACGACACGATTGCGCTATTCATATCTACAGAACATACACTTAATTTTTTCAATCGCATTAACTCTATACATCCCAAAATTAACTTCACACGTGAACAGGAAGAAAGAAATCAAATATCATTTCTTAACCTCAAAATTACAAGAACCGACACACAATTTAAAACAGAAATCCACCGAAAAATCACCCATACTGACTACACATTTCTTGGGACTCAGCACATGAAAGAAAACAAAAACTCAACATACTAAAAAACCAAATATACACAGCCATAAAACTATGCTCACCAGATAAAATTAACGACCGAATTTATTCAAAAACCAGGCACAAAACTAAGGTCTATATTATGTGACAAAACAAAAACTCAACATACTAAAAAACCAAATAAACACAGCCATAAAACTATGCTCACCAGATAAAATTAACGACCGAATTTATTCAAAAACCAGGCACAAAACTAAGGTCTATATTATGTAAAAACTACACTGACAAACACCACATCAACATTATTTATAAAATACAATGTGATAACTGCCACAACTTCTATATTGGAGAAACAAGTAGAAAAATGGAAACCAGATTCAAAGAACATAAAAAGTCACCTTCACACGTTTTCGAACACTGCAAGTCAAATAAACACAACATAACCATAGAAAACACTCAAATACTAAATAAAGAAACAAACATAAACAAACACAAAATTAAAGAAGCCTTACTTATACAACAACTTAAACCCAAAATAAATCAATACAAAGGAACACCTTTATACCTATATTAACAAATATAATCAAACATCTAAGCACGCCCTCAACATTCCTACACTCAATTACACAACTTCCTTTAAACATGTGGTCAGCTATCGGTCAGTTACCTCTTTCTTTCTTTGTGAACCTGACGATGACCGAAGGTCGAAACGTTGTTCGTTTCTCTGCATAAAACATTTTCTCGACCCATACCAGCCGTTTTTACACATATACAAAGTTGTTTCGTGATTTTTAAAATAAATTTATCGTATTTTATGCGATAGCTCAAATTCAGGTTATATTTACTGTTGTTAAATACATTAAAGTGATAACCTATAGGTCGGAGAAAGAAAGGAAGCCTTCAGTTATTTTATAATAGGTTGTTAATTTTTCTTCATGGTTTTCAAAGTACAAAAATCTGCGTCCTCTGCTAGCTAAGTGTGTATGTAACTGTAGGCCTCTTAATATATCAATTTGGTTCTAAATGTATTTATAAAGCCTATTCAGAAATCTAACTTTTCATCTTCATCTGACAATCACACATTAGAAATCTAATCTTTCTGCAATACCTCTGTGGACGTAGAGCGGAGCGTGGCCAACCATGCAATACGTTCGTGAAACACAGCCGATATCAAATAGGTTTAAATTTATTTCAACTTAGAAAAAGTCCTCTCAGAGCAGGATTTGTAAGTTACACCATGTTACACCCAGAGAAAAGTACATACCTTGAAATATACATGTATGCTAAAATGTAAGCAAAGCGCAGTTGACTCAGAGCTGGAAAAATTGTAGGTAGAATTGCATTTGTTTTCTCGGCCCTAAATGGCCAGGTGGATAAAGCGTTTGACTCGTAATCTGAGGGTCGCGGGTTCTAATCCCCGTCGCACCAAACGTGCTCGCTCTTTCAGCCGTGGGGGCGTTATAATGTGACGGTCAATCCCATTATTCGTTGGTAAAAGAGTACCCCAAGAGTTGGCAGTGGGTGGTGATGACTAGCTGCCTTCCCTCTAGTCTTACACTGCTAAATTAGAGGCAGCTGGTGCAGATAGCCCTCGTGTAGCTTTGTGTGAAATTTAAAAACAAAGAAACAAGCATTTATTTTTAAGGTAAAGCAACATAATGAGTAACCTATGCTCCAACTGGATTTTCATCAGGTGGATAAGTGCTACCAGAGTACGTTTAACAATGGCACCAGTCACCAAACTCAGAAATGGTTCATAACTCATACATTCGAATCCTTAGAATTCAGACATTGTGGTACATTTTCATCGATAATATGTATATACATTTCAAAAACGTACTTACACCTATGAAATTAGCATTATAAAATTATTTTCAAAATCTCTGAATTCACAACCTTGTCATGTTGTCACTATCTTTGTGTCTGTTTACTTTCAGGGTTTGTTTTTGTTGAATCATTGTTTTTAAAAAATGAATTAGTTTTTCAATTTTCCTGTTTTGTCGTTTTTAGTGTAAAACTAGCTATACAATGAGCTACCTGATTTATCCACCAAAGAGAATTGAACTCCAAATGTTAGTTTTTTTAACTTCGTAAAATTACTGCTGACACACCAGAGATTTAATCTGTTTGTAACTGTTGTTTACAGGGCCAGATTCATCTTGCTTTGTTGGAATAAAGCACATCAGAAAGGCACGTGACAAGCATAACTGATATAGCTATAGTAGAATATATCAGAATTACATTTATACAATGGCTTTGCATAAGTAGTGTTTTGCAACCAATAACTTGATAATGTTTTGGAAGGGTATGTAACAGCCTTGTTAGATGCAATATATTTGTATACTGATATCATAATATGTTAAGATCAAGGGTATAGAATTTCCAAGAGTGGCATATCAATCATATGCAAGGCCACTGAAAAACAAAGGAATGTGGATGAAATTGAGGTACCAGGACCATCTATAAATAAGCATGCAACAAGTCTTACCCCATCCTTTAACACATGTAACAAAATCTTTGCTGTGAACTTGAACATTAATAACCAGCTATTTCTCTTAAGCACTTTTTAAAAATTTCTTTCATATTATTTATCAAACTTTATTAAAAATATGAATTTTTCAATCTATCTGTCATTTTAAATATACTGCATTTATCTCTGATTTCCTAAGTCTGTAGTAAGCAGGTCAGACATGATTTTTTCCCAATTATCTTCTTCTCTTTATAGGAAGATGCCTATTTTGAATTAAAATCATTTATAAAATTTCCAAATCAGTCCCACATCACTTTTTAAACTAATTATTCCTATTCACTGGTAACATATCTTGTCTCATGGTTTTAGAACTATCTGTGCCTTTCTGAACATTAGGAACTAATATTTCATTTCTTTTTATCTCAATATAAATAAAAATAAAAACCTTATTATCCAATTATCACTTTTATGCAAGTGTTCTCAAACTTAAGTTCATACAATTGCATCCTCATTTGTGGTTAACAATAAATCAAAAATGACATTTCCTCTGTTTGGTTAGTCTTCTGATCATCTGCCATAAGAAAACCATCTCAAAAAACTATTCCTCTTCAATGTTCGACTTCGTTTAATTCAAACCACTGTTGTAGAATGTTAAAATATCCCATAATTATTGCATCAGTAACTTTATTAACAACTCTGTTCTCATTATACAATATCTCATTAATATCACCTGATCAGGTAGCCCATAATTCTTGAAACCATTGACTGTAGTCCATACAAATTCAACTACTTACTTGACTACCATTTTTTATTATTCTTTCTCAAGAGGATGTAGTTCATCCTTGATACAAAAATCCACCCAGCCCCCTTTTAATATATATATATATATTATTAAACAACTTATAATTTGAAATTTCAAAATACCTTCTACTACCAACATGCCCAAAGTATAAATCAGCTCCAGTAATTCATATTATATCAAAGTCTTCAGTTTTAACTCCAGTCCTAAATTCATCATTTTCATGCCCAATACTTCCAACTTTAGAATACTAGCAACAAATTGTACCCTTAAATCTGGCAGATTTATCCTTAAGACCTATTTACATTAGCTCTAATCTTGCTCCAACCAGTACACCTATTGTTTTAAGCATACCCCAGGCAATATTTCACTAAAGCCTTGGATTCTACAAAGCAATTAATTTCCATACCTAATCCAACAAATTATTCCTAAAATATTTCTCTTTCTATCTCAAACTCTCAAGGAATTCTTTAAACTTTTTAATCAGACCTTCTGGTTGGCATCTTCTAATATTAGACAATCCTGCATACACAAAAAATATGGAATTTTCCTTGATTCCAGAAACTAAACTGCCAACTACATTTTGGCAGGTGGCAAGCAACTTCTAAACCTAGTATTTCTGTATTACTCAATACTTTATCAGTATGCTAAATGAGGTTTCCTACTATGGGCATCTCTTGATTTATCTCCATCACTTCAAACAGCCACAGTTAAAATATTAAAAAAAGTGCACCTCAGTGCTAACTAAACTTACTTTTGGCACCCCTTCCTTTTAACTAACACCTATAAATCCAAAACATTTTTCCTTACCATTTCTTAAATGTGAAAGCAACCTTTATCCTTTCTTAAAAATAAAAGCAACCTTTACCCTCTTTCCTATTCTCTCTTGTTTCATTAATTTCTGCTTCTTATGAGATGCTTCCTCCTCTTGACATAAACACTTGTCATATGTGAATATTTTAAAACTGCTTTGAGAAACAAATCTTCATAAAAATATGTATACAATAAGATACGTAGCTAAACATGTTTACTACCAAGTTCTGCATTCTGCTACAATAAGCAGAAAGAGAATTGAAGTTTCTCCTTTCCCCATAACACAGCTGTAAAAACTGCATTTCATATGTTGTACTTTATTTATACCCAGTTCAATGTAGATACGTATAACAAATGCTGGATATACATTTTATTCTGGACGTACATATATTTTAGTTTTATTAACTAAAATAACACCAATCTCGAAAGTAAATAATCTTGTTCTCCGTAATGAACTACTCAGCTAGTTTATCAAAAAGTGAGATACGAACATTCAAGAAACTAGCTGTAACTTCGAGGCAACCTGGATGTTGAATGGGATGTACGTTTTCCTATACATTATTATTCACATAAACTTATTTAATTAACACTAAACAAATTAAAACAACCTGTACTCATGTTAATCTCTTAGCGACCTCTCTGTTAGTGATAAAGACTTCAAATGCTTAGCTTTATAAATTATATTTATTCTACTTGTTGCTATTTTAGAGTTTTACACATGTAGGTTTCTTTCTCCAATAAAGTCCCGACAAGCGACTTACGCACCCCATCAGGTCTGGCAACAAGCGGTCCTATCCCAGTATGTATCAATTAGTATAACAATGCACGATAAATTACGTAATTTTCAAGCGTATATGCTTGTAATTATAACTAATACGAATATAAGTATCAGTGAACATGTTCTTGTGAATCATAAATAATTAGTACTTCACTAAGCTATTGTAAAATTAGCACAAAACGCAATCTCAGATCATCTATTTTTCAACATTTTCGTAGGGGTGTCCCGAGACCCCTAGCCTTGGCATACTTTTCACGTCAAACCCAAAGTGTGCTTTGCTAACCAGTCCGAGTTGTCTGTTTTACATAAAAATGCTTATTCCAACCCTTACTTACGAACTAACGACATCAATTTCAGGAGGTTCCTATAAGCACTAAAATTTTTCCTTGGCAATTTAGTTACTACTAATTGTTCTGTAGAATAATTTACTATATTACAATCATATTTCAAACTAAAAAAAAAAAATGAAACAAACATTGTCTCTTAGTTTCATCAATAATTCCTAATGTTCAGCTTACAAAATCGTCACCCAACAATCGAGAAGGCTAACAAAACCCGCTATCTACCGTTGGCCTTTCACATTAAATCCTAGGTCAGTGAACCTGATAGTGTTTTCAATGCGTCAGAGAATAAGGAAAACAATACATTTAATGTTTCCAATAAAAATTAATATATTTTACCTTGATCTTGATCAGCCATAATCAAAATACCTGCCAGAAAAAGTCTAATTGTTTCTTAACTCAAATAACTGTTATTCTCGTTCACACATTACACCTTACTCTGACACGTTCCATATTTTAACGAAAACTATCCAGCGTCTGCTTTATCAGGAGCAAAGCGACATCTATACTTATAAAGTTGCTTTTCTTTTAATAACAATGATGCTGACAGAAATTATAAAATAATATTCTCAGAAACGCAATAAACTCCGCTATTTCTTCAAACATGGAACCTCGTAAATTTAGAATTTTGTCTGTAATTAACAAAACAACTTGTGTTATTTCGTTATTATAACATTTTTGTTTTATAGTCATTCATAGAAGTGAATGTATATATAGTCCATGTGAATCAAACTCCAAAATATTTACTAAAATTATATTTTGAGTAGTATAGTTTGTAAAAACAATATTGATCATACCTTTCTTGGTTTATCAAATTAGACTACTTTTACTTATATGTTTACTGGATATTTCTCAAACGTATATACAGTTTTCATGCCCACTAAACGATTCTGTAGACAGATATTTTATTTTCTAACTACAGCAGTTGACTTAAGATTTATTTGCAAACATTAATTTTTTCTCTTTAATTTGGTTTGTTTTGAATCACGCGCAAGGACACACAAGGGCTACCTGCGCTAGCCGTCCCTAATTTAGCAGTGTAAGACAAGAGGAAAGGTAGCTAGTCATCACCATCCACCGCCATCTCTTGGGCTACTATTTTACAAACGAAGAGTAGGATTGATCGTAACATTATAACGCCCCCACTGGTGAAAGGGTGAGCATGTTTGGTGCAACGGATATTTGAACTCGCGACCCTCAGATTGGCAGTCGAATGCCTTAACCCACCTGGCCATGCCGGACCCTCTATTTAGTACCAAAAAGTATGTAATACTTTCTTTCTATGAGCTTTTACAGAACATATACACTGCTGGCCAAAATCTTAAGGCTAATGAACACAAAGAAAAATATGAATTTTGCGTTGTTAGACTCAACCACTTATTTGAGTAGAGCTTCGAAAGATAAAAATAAAAAAAGGGAAAATAAAAATAGAAATAAAAAGCTTTTTTGGCATTTAATAGGGAAAATGTGAACATTATGAAATTAGCTTAAATACTAGTTGGTCAAAAGCTTAAGACAATACCAAAAAGAAGTCCTAAACAAGGTAGGAAATGTCCAAAAAGAGGCCTCAGTAGTGAGTTGCGCAGTCGTCATTGCGAATAACTGCAAACATTCGCTTTGGCATGGTCAATATAAGCGTTTGCAGAAGGCTGGCTGGAATGTTATTCCAAGTGGTGATGATGGTTTCACGAAGATCATGCACTGTTTGGAATTGACGTCCATTTCTATAAACTTCCCTTGCCATCCAACCCCAAACATTTTCAATGGGTTCAATTCGGGCGAACACGCTGGATGGTCCAAAAGAATCACGTTATTAGCCATGAAAAAGTCCTTTATCCTGCGGGCATTGTAGATTGCAGCGTTGTCCTGCTGAAAGATCCAGTCATTTCCACACAAGCGAGGGTCTTCAGTCAATAAGGATGCTCTTTCTAACATGGCAATGTAGCCAGCTGCTGTTTGACGCCCCTGTATAACCTGAAGCTCCATTGTTCCATGGAAGGAGAAAGCACCCCAGATCATGATGGAACCACCTCCACTGTGTCGTGTAGAAAATGTCTCCGGTGGGATATCCTTATCGTGCCAGTAACGTTAGAAGCTATCTGGACCATCCAGATTACATTTTTTCTCATCAGAGAACAAAACCTTCGTCCACTTTTCTACGTCCCAAGTTTGGCGCTTCTCAGCAAAGTTTAACGGAGCTGTTTCGTGGTGTGGAAGGAGGCGTGGTCTTTGAAGACGTTTACGGTTTTTAAAGTCTTTCTCTCGTAGATGCCGACTTATTATTCTTGAACTGCATACTGCGTCCGTAAGGGCCTTAATCTGGTTTAGCGATCGGCTGGTGTTTTGCCAGATAACCCATCGAATCCTCTTGCTCAACGCCGGCAAAATTTTCTTGGGCCGACCACTTGAAATTCTCGTTCCGTATCCCTCAGGGTCTTGTAAGAAATTTGAAACACCAGTTTTACTACACCAAATCTCACCAGCGATGGCATGTTGAGAGAGACCTTGCTTTCGCAGATCGTCAATTTTGCCACGTTCAAACTCTGTCAACTTTTTAAGCCCTTGCCATGTGTTTTTACCCAATGTAACAAAGGAGATGTCAGTGGGAGATCTTGACAACGCTAATGCTTGAACCCAAATGACTAAATTTCGTTATGTGTTTACCGATTAACGCTTTGTTTCATTATGGCCTTAAACTTTTGACCAGCTGGTATTTAGACTAACTTCTTAGGGCTCACACTTTCCCCATTAAATGGTAAAAAAAAATATTTTTATCTTCCCTTTTCTTATTTTCATTTTTCGAAGCTCTACTCAAATAAGTGGGTGAGTCTGACAACGCAAAATGCATATTTTTTCTTTATGTTCATTGGCCTTAAGATTTTGGCCAGCAGTGTATATATTAAAGAAGTGGTTAAACATATGGTCATGCAGATTAAGAGCTAATTTTTGGTGTTTCACTCGAACATGGTTTTCTATTCTCATTTTTTCAGGACACCAACTGGGAATCTGGAGAACTGTCAAATAGAATCAAGGCATTGAACCTATGTGCCAATGCCTAATGAAACCTCTGTACATATGGGTTATTCCATGTCAAATCATCCAGGGAGCTGCAGGTGACCCCCACAGAATGCCTTGAAAACATTCACATGTGCTCATCTACCCATATAATGAAAAACTGCCAAAGATTAGATCAATATCTCTAATAGTTTGATTTACAGTCCTGTAAAATGTAATGAATTTTTTTTTTGGCGAATTCATTTTCGTGCAAGTTTGGCTGCTTAAAGCTGCAAGAGTAATGGTGGTAGAAGACTGAAATTTGCTATACTGACTGAATTAATTAATCTCACAAAATTCAAAAATGGTCTCAAACCAAGTTTATCTCTCTAGAATTTTCATAGTGAGGCTGTAAAGTCACCTGAAAACCCAAAATCATAAAAAAAAACATTGGTTTATTTAATAAGTCATAGCTCTAAGACTTAATATGATACAAAGCTGAATTTTTTTTAAATTTCCTATAACATATCAGTTGATAAATCAGCAATTGTTGTAATTAAAAGCCTATTAGATCTCCTGTAAAAAATGTATCTGCATGCAACTTTTTATGATTTAGCTACAAATAACCCTACTTCAGGCCACAGTTTGACCATGTCACCAGTTATTCAGCCTTTTCAGATTTTTACCATATATTCTTATATCTCTGAATATGATTTAGAAAATAAATTAGGATGGTGTTCAACCTACATTTTGAGTTATAATTTTTTAAAGTATCCTCTGACCATACGTTTTTTATTTTAAAAAAAATTCAGTTCAGGTGTGTTACTGTGAACAAATATATCCATACATTTTTAAAATAATTTATGAATCTCATTGAAATATTCTAATCAGCCTTTACCATATATTTTTACATCTCTGAACATGATCTTCAAAAAAATCAAGGTTGTGAAAAATAATAAATTATCAAATTTTAAGTGTCTCTGATATATACCTATTGGACAAAGGACCACATTCAGGGCATCCAGTTCTTTCTTGTCAATCAGGAATTAGTCCTGGAGAATTGTGTAAAGTTTGGTCTACTTGAGCACTATGAAAAACACAAAACTGTGGCAGGTATTAGGTCACATCATAGCTTTATTCTACCAACACATTCTATATGAGAAGGTGATGATGTGTACACAGTTGTAACTGTTGGTAGTAGCAGTGAAAGTGATGCTACAGCAGCTCAAATAGAGTCTAATGATAGCAATGACAATTATCAGCCAGGGAAATATGTGACATGCTTATACGATCATGAATGGTATGTGGGAAACATAAAAGATAGATCAGATGAACATTCTGATGTGTCGGTGTCATTTATGAAGACATCAAGAAATGAACTGTTCTCATGGCCTACAAGGTCACGTAAAGATGAAAGCTGAATTCCTTTCCAACATATTCTTTGTCTGATAAGTGCACCTTCCGTCCAAGGCAGTAGTGCTCGCCACTATGTTCGAAGTCAAAGTGATCTCAACATAATCAAACTTAAATTTCAGAAATTTATTCAAGCTGTCTGAACAAAACAATGTTTATTCAATGTTGTTAAGGCTAATTTAACACCAAAGCAGTTTTTGAAACATTTCATTGTCATGATTATTGCAGTTTGGTGTGACTATAATCTTTCTCAGTTATCCCCTGTTGTAGCACTGTGCTTTTTGTGAGTGATTTACCTTTGTATTTATTATATTATGAATCTTAAACTCAGCCATATCTGCATAAGTGTAATGCATACACAATATATTTCCATTGCCATGTGATCTAGCTAGTTATGTCAATAAACTTGTTCAGAAATGAATTAATTCTTTGTTGTTTCTTACAACTTCAATATTTAACATTGTGAAAGGTTGGTTAGAATATTACAGTGGGATTCATAAAATTCTGACAAGTAGTTCTTTAATATAATTGTTAAATATACAGAAACTATGAGATATCAGATGTATAAAAAAAAACAATGAAATTTGAGATTTTCATTGTCTTGTTTGGACTGTTTTTTTATTGTTGAATGAATTCAAATGTTGTAGGGTTATCATTTATTACGAACATATGAAGTGCATTTTGCAATTAAAAATAAAATACAAATAATTGTTATGAGTACCAATAGTTTTGACAATAAATACAGCTGTATATGTAAATATAGCACCATGAACATGATGTAAATTTTGAAAATACAGTAAATATATAAATTTACAGCAAATACGCTGGATGTCATGATGTTATGAATTGCTTAGACACTATGATCTGTAGTTCAAGAATCACTCGTGTAATTCATTATTGATATATGACAGTATCTAATATGGAAATTGTTTCTTAGATCAGATATTTTAATATAATTTAGATACAAAACCAAACTCATAGAACTGAAACTAAATGTGTAATTTAAAATAATTATCTGGAAGGTATAACTTACTTTATAGTGCATGAATGTCTTCGTATAAGTAATGTGGAGACAAAAACTTACATAACTGATTTGCAGAATAACAAAAGCTTTGGGTGAAAGTGCATTTATAGGCTTTAGTTAGTGCTGTTACCAATATATGTCAGTTAAATACCTTGTGAATATGTCTAAAACATTAAGAATAGCAGTAAATGTTTGCTAAATACATTAGTGTCACTACTGCAGCGAATATCTGTGGTTTTTGTAGAAAAACTTAGTTTTAAATTTAACTTTGTTTCATTTATCAAATAATTCTTTTAAATTTATTTGACATTTGAGTTAAGTCATTTCAATTCATTATTGGGAGTTCATCGTCGAATAGAGTGTGAACATACCTTTTAATGCCATCACAGGTTCAACAAAAAAGTTTGAAATGTTATATTATGTTTTCTCATTAAATTCTTAAGTACTGAATTTGCTACTATCTCCCATACATGCAGTGGTATAGATACAAAAATGAAGGTTTATAGAAAATTAAGTGTAATAATAATGGAATATTTCATGAGTTACAAAGTAAATAAAAAAAAATGTTTGTTAAGTTTAATATTAATATAATATGCTATAGAACCAATACCAACAAGTTTTAGAATACATTTATTTCACAGAAACTGAAATGAAAAGCATTTATTTATTATAGGTATGCATTACACATCTAGTATCCATACAACCATATGTAATATATCTGGTAATGTTCATGTTGGTGTTTTATGTAATATGAATTGTATGCATATTTTTAAAAATTTGCCTATGTGATGTAAGGAGTTTTTAAAACAATTTTTAAGATCCTGTGATAACATTCCTCAACATTCGAGTTAGAAAGACAAAACTTGGTAGGTTCTGGTATATCACATACAGCTACAGGTACTTATGGTATAGAGAATTTCAATCTCCACTAGACTTGTGATGTAGGAAGTGTCTTTTAGTTTGAGAAAAAGAAGTGTAATTGGTTAAATTTGTAGTGTTTTTATACTTTTGTCGATAAAGTTAAGGTCGTGTAGTTTGTGAAATAATGTGTTTAGCTTTCTTTATTAATTTTAAATGTATTATCACCCCAAATGCTGCATTATGTACAGTTATTTATGTTCTATGAGTGAAGTTGGTAGTACCATAATCTGTAATAATATCACACAACATAATTATGTAACCACAATTTGTTTATTAGTGAGTGTAACTGAAATTAGAGTTTTTTGTTTTTTTTTAAGGGTGGGGAGGCTGTTGAAAACTATGCTAGGAGACTAAAAAATGTCTCAGACTAGGGAAGAATAAGCAAAGGAAAGATGTCTTGGTGTAAGATAGTTTAGTTTATATGTTTGTTGATTAGTTTGATTAATTGAAACATTATGAGGAAAAATAGATAACAACAAGAAATGCAGGTTAAGTAAGGAGCTCTTAAGTGAATGTTTTTGTCTGTCCAATAAGATCATGGTGATTCTAAGATTAGTTAGACTTACTTCGTACAAACAATATAATAATAACTGTCTTGAGAGGTATTACAACAGCCAACAGAGTTTATCACTTTTTAGGAGTGGCACATGCATCTGAAAGTTGTAGGATGGATATGCAGTTACAAACAGTGGCATTGACAAGGCTATAGGGTATAGATTTTTTCTTAGATCTGGAATAGTAAACTACCCACTTAACCCTTTGGTTGGGCATTATGTCTCATGTCAAACAGACTGGGATTTACCTATTTTAAAATAGATTATAGCCACCTGTTAAGTTGGTCCAGCTCAGTTGAGAATAGTTAGGCATATCCTACCAATATGATATCACAAAATGGGAATGGTCCATGTGTAGGGATTTTCACAATAAAGTTGAAGAAGATAACTGCCAATGTCATCCAACAGACAGTCAATCTCACTCTCCAAACTTGACCACTGGCTAGCTAGAACTGAATGGAACATGTACACACTAAAGAAACATAACCTGCTTTATTACGTGGGCAGTGTGTGTATTGTTGTTAGGGAAGACAAACACAAACATTCACACCTAAGGTATCTGTGAAGTAGGCTTTGAGTTGGTTTATTAACTATTTTCTTGACCAAACACACACACATCCTTTCCTATGGCATATGGTACTATGATGGACATGCTATATAACCTTTGTTTTAGCATTCAAATATTAACTGCATGTGAGTTTGAGATTTTGTGGTACCATGAAGGATGTATATTTCTCTTTAAACTTAATAAAGTTTAATCAGTTGCAAGTTTCATATAAGTAATGAAATATTAAAATGTGTCTTTTCTTTTCTATTGTGTTAGTTGAAATAAAACTGAAGTTGGTTTATCTGTATTCATGGCAATAAAACAGGTTGTTAGTTAATTTCTCAAACGATTACAGATGAGAAAAAAAGTTTTGATTGAGTTGACTTGTGTATATTTGCAATTAATTTAATTTTTCATCTGTGAAAGGTTCCTGTCATCCAATATCAAACAACATGGATCTTTTTTAACTATTCCAAACAAATTGTGGTTACATAATTATGTTGTGTGATATTATTACAGATTATGGTACTACCAACTTCACTCATAGAACATAAATAACTGTACATAATGCAGCATTTGGGGTGATAATACATTTAAAATTAATAAAGAAAGCGAAACACATTATTTCACAAACTACATAACCTTAACTTTATCGACAAAAGTATAAAAACACTACAAATTTAACCAATTACACTTCTTTTTCTCAAACTAAAAGACACTTCCTACATCACAAGTCTAGTGGAGATTGAAATTCTCTATACCATAAGTACCTGTAGCTGTATGTGATATACCAGAACCTACCAAGTTTTGTCTTTCTAACTCGAATGTTGAGGAATGTTATCACAGGATCTTAAAAATTGTTTTAAAAACTCCTTACATCACATAGGCAAATTTTTAAAAATATGCATACAATTCATATTACATAAAACACCAACATGAACATTACCAGATATATTACATATGGTAGTATGGATACTAGATGTGTAATGCATACCTATAATAAATAAATGCTTTTCATTTCAGTTTCTGTGAAATAAATGTATTCTAAAACTTGTTGGTATTGGTTCTATAGCATATTATATTAATATTAAACTTAACAAACATTTTTTTTTATTTACTTTGTAACTCATGAAATATTCCATTATTATTACACTTAATTTTCTATAAACCTTCATTTTTGTATCTATACCACTGCATGTATGGGAGATAGTAGCAAATTCAGTACTTAAGAATTTAATGAGAAAACATAATATAACATGTCAAACTTTTTTGTTGAACCTGTGATGGCATTAAAAGGTATGTTCATACTCTGTTCAACGATGAACTCCCAGTAATGAATTGAAATGACTTAACGCAAGTGTCAAATAAATTTAAAAGAATTATTTGATAAATGAAACAAAGTTAAACTTATAACTAAGTTTTTCTACAAAAACCACAGATATTCACTGTAGTAGTGACACTGATGTATTTAGCAAACATTTCCTGCTATTCTTAATGTTGTAGACATATTCACAAGATATTTAACTGACATATATTGGTAACAGCACTAACTAAAGCCTATAAATGCACTTTCACCCAAAGCTTTTGTTATTCTGCAAATCAGTTATGTAAGTTTTTGTCTCCACATTACTTATACGAAGACATTCATGCACTATAAAGTAAGTTATACCTTCCAGAGAATTATTTTAAATTACACATTTAGTTTCAGTTCTATGAGTTTGGTTTTGTATCTAAATTATATTAAAATATCTGATCTAAGAAACAATTTCCATATTAGATACCGTCATATATCAATAATGAATTACACAAGTGATTCTTGAACTACAGATCATAGTGTCTAAGCAATTCATAACATCATGACATCCAGCGTATTTGCTGTAAATTTATATATTTACTGTATTTTCAAAATTTACATCATGTTCATGGTGCTATATTTACATATACAGCTGTATTTATTGTCAAAACTATTGGTACTCATAACAATTATTTGTATTTTATTTTTAATTGCAAAATGCACTTCATATGTTCGTAATAAATGATAACCCTACAACACTTGAATTCATTCAACAATAAAAAACACTCCAAATAAGACAATGAAAATCTCAAATTTCATTGTTTTTTATACATCTTATATCTCATAGTTTCTGTATACTTACCAATAATATTAAAGAACTTATCACTTGTTAGTAATGTACGTTACATAACATTATTTTAGATTGTTCTGACAATAATACCTAAATACCACAGAAACAATAACTGTATTTATTTACATGTGCAAGTTATTACCTTTTACAGTGCCATTCAACATGGTAATTTTCATTTAACCTACACTGTTATTTTTAATTACAGTTAACAGTAACAGAAAGTATATATGACATACAGAGTTAGTTTGTTGTTCGGCATTTTATGGCGCAAATCAACTAGGCTATTTGCGCTAAACAACCGGTAAAAAAAAAAGTAAAGTAAAATTATTAAGGTAAAACAAAGTTTAAATTTTGAATTAAAATCGCAAATAGCATTAAATCCAATTTTTAAATCCAGCTCACAACAGTAAGAGAGGAAGTAAAGTAATACAAGTTTCTTTCTGTTGCATAATTTTAATTATTATGACTCGTCAGGATGACTAACGGGTTAGTTCAAACACGAACGCTAGTCAGCTGAAGTTGGCCCTTTCAGACCTGATTTCGAGTTATTTGACGTCATGCCTATTTTCTAATTTCGTATCGAACTAATTTTACTTTAATTCATGAAAAGGAATCATGTAAAAAAGTCTGATTTATGAATTAAACGCTTATATAGCGTTAAAAAGGCCAATGGCCTTTAAAAACTAAAAACATTTGTAAGGTGGACAATATCACCATCGCCAATGACGGTATCCAACGTTACAGATAAGCCTTTGTGCAAAACGTATCTAAAATGGTGCCATCGTAGAGAGTCGTAAAGACGACATTATAGTAAAATGTGGGCTATTGTGACCTGAATGTCACACAGACCACACATTGGTGCATCAGTCCCAGATAAAAGAAAACTATCAGTTCCAAACACTGACCAATGCGTAGTCTAGTCAGGACAACTTCCTCTTTCTGATCTTTGGGGAAACAAAGCGGCCAAAGACCAATAGAGAGTTTTATTTGGAAAAGCTTGTTTTCACGTTGCTCACTCCCAGTTAACTCCTAAATGGCACGGAGCAGAGCCTTGAATACAAGATCATAGTCCACGTATGGAACAGGCACAGTGGCGGCGCCAAGGGGGGTCTTGGGGTGGCTTGAGCCCCCCAAAATGAGCCAAGCCCCCCTCTCCCTCAATATTGTTACCTACATATATTCATAAAATATGGAAAACACTTCCTCTTTTACATATACGCATATTTTCATGCACAGATTGTTTCTAATTTGTAATAGTGAATTATTAATCAGAGTATGAGTTTTCAATGAAAACTGCATTGAAAATGCAGTTCAAAATAGCACACTTTTCTGAAATGTACCTTGGTATTTACATTATTATAATTTAACATCTATACTTCATACTGATGGCATTTTGGAAAGCCCCTCCACAGTTTACCTCGGCCCTCCCTCAGCCCCCCAACAAAAATATCCTGGTGCCGCTACTGAACAGGCATAGCAATGATAGCCCCAAAGCAAATAGACTGAGCTGAGGTGTCTGCAAGCTCGTTTCCGAAAATATCAACATGGCCTGGTATCCAAAAGAACTGGATAGAAGTAGATGTGAAAGAGAAATGGACCAGTCGGTTTTGGACATCGGCAATAACAAGGTGAGAACTAATATGAAGTGATTCCAGGGCCAGTAGAGAACTAAGCGAGTTAGTATAAATAGTACAATTTGTGTACTGCTTATATGTGATACAGAGCAAGAAAAATGGCATAAAATTGGGCAGTGAACACAGAAACTATAGAGGGGATTATGTGTGCAAACGTTGAACCACAACAAACCATGACAGAACCCACAGGGTCACCTGATTTCGAATCATCCGTATAAATTGGAATGGAGAGATGGTTCGAAAGGTATCAATTAGAGGTATCTTATCAATTAGAAAACGGATTTCACACCTAATGACTCTAACCAGTAGACAATCGAAATGCTCACCAAACACAATTATCCAAATATACAAGGCTTACATCCGTCCACTAATAGAGTATGGATGTCAAATAACATACAATATGTCAAATAACACACTCCAGAAAATCCAAGTTAAACAGAACAGAATACTGAGATCTGCATTCAGCCTACCGTCATTCACACCAGTAAATTATGTACATCAAATCAGTAACTTACCAACACTAAGAGATAGACTAACGGAAATATCACACAAATATTATTTAAAAGCAAAAAACAGAAACAAACTAACGGCATCACTCTACAAATTAACTAGTGCACCAACAAAATACATTTCACCTTACAACATATTTCAAGAATCACAAATTACACAACAAAGTATCTAAAAGAATTAAACTCATGTTAATAATATGTATTCTTTTTTTTCAGATATCGGGCACAGTTCGGCGCCTGTCCTGTGAAAGTGGGTTTTCTCGGAGCACTCCCGTTTCCCCCCTCAGCAAAAATTTAAGCATTGGATTTTTAGATCCCAGCACAGGCAACTTTATTGCCAGACCCTGAGTCGGGTCGTTTGAGTTCATGTTCATATTTACTTTGACTTCTGCCTTTCGGGACGGGACCTGGCCGTTCTCTCCGGTGCTGCCTTTGCTTCGGTCTAGGATAACATTAAGAATGACCTCCTTTACCCAAAAAAAGAGTAAAAAATTATTTAATAAATAAATAAATAAAACTAAACCTAATAACCTTTCACGAAAGGGACGAAGAGGAACCACAGCGTTCCTGAACACCCCAGTTGGAGAGAGAATTCTTACGATTTCTCTCTCTCTAAACTAAACCCCTGCCACGTTAGTTTGCGTTTGCGTTCGAAAGGTATTCAGTAAATAAAAGATGGTACTTACATCAGAGAGTATTTGCTTTTTTTCAGATGACTAAAAGAAAGATTAAATTTGGGGATTGTAATAAACCATGGTGGGATGGGCTGACCAGTAGATACAGCAATGTTATCCAAGGACAAACCCCATTCATCCAACTGTGCCTGAATATGAAGGCCAAAAGGAACAATGGCAGGTCTTCTGTTCTGAAAAAGCATAGCCCACTGAGGAAGGAAACATATCCCCAAGTGGGATGCTGTGGTAAGGATAGAGGTTTGAAAGCATACAGTAAAGACAGTTGCAACTGGTGAAAGGTATAGATGAGGTTTATGAGACTCAGTGTACAAACTCTGGACAAGAGAAGTGCAGAAGGCCCCAATGCAGAGTCGAAGTTTCTGATGATGAACAGGGTCCAGCATCTTCAAGGCCAAAGTCCTGGCAGGACCATAGACCAGAGACCCATAGTCTGGTTTTGATCAACTAAAAGCACGATAAATCTTTAGCATAGAACATCGATCTGCTCCCCAAATGGTGAAAGAGAGGACACAGAGGATGTTCAGTGCTATTGTACATTTGACTCACAGCTGCTTGATGTGTAGCATAAAGGTCAGCTTACAGTCAAAGATAAGCCTCAAAAATTTTGTTTCAGGGACTATGGGAAGCACAACTTCACCAATACGGAGTTAAGGATTGGGGTGAACACCTTGTTGATGCCAAAAGTGCATACAAACGGTTTTAGAGAGGGAGAGAAGTTAAAACCAGTTGCTGTGGTCCACTACAGTAAACGATTGAGGGCAGACTGTAGCTGTAACTCAATTAACCTCATGTTCAACAACTGACATGAGATGTGGAAGTTGTCGTCGTAGAGCTTGTTTGCAACAGTAAGAGGGAGTTGTTCAGTGGTGGCATTAATCTTTAAACTGAAAAGTGTGCCATTCAAAACACAGCCCTAAGAGACTACAATTTCCCATAGAAAATAACAGGAAAGTGTCAAACCCACATGAACTTAGAATCACCTGCTCATTAAAATGTTTCAATAAAAATGGACAAATGGCCACGTAACCCATATAAGTGAAAGTCTTGCAAAATACCATACCTCCATTTAGTATTATAAGCCTTCTCAAGGTCAAAGAATATTGATATAAGGTGTCATTTGAGAAAGGCTTCTTTGATTGACGTTTCAAGTTGAATAAGGTGGTCCATGGTAGAGTGTTGTTGTCAGAACTCACACTGGGTGGGTAAAGGAGGTTGTTTGATTCGAGGAACCAAACAAGATGAACATTAACCATAATCTCTAAGGTCTTACAGAGACAGCTCGTCAAAGCAACTGGATGGTAGTTTCAGGGAATTTTGGGATCTTTCTCAGGCTTAGAGAAAGTTAGGACAATAGCCTGGCACCATGCATCAGAAAAAAAAATTTTCCTGCCAGATACTGTTAAAATCAACCAGTAGAATAGCAAGAGAAGCAGAAGATAGATGGCGCAGGGTTTCATAGTGTACATCATCAGGTCTGACTGATGTACTGCCAGACCGATGAAGCTTTCATTGAGAGTATTGACGATGCTCCAGGCATCAGCTACGTCTTGGCCATCAAAGAGCAAGATCGAAAAAAGGACAGAATCACACTGCCCACTGACTTTTCGAATCTTGTCCCATATGACTTTGGAACTGGTGGTAGAAGAGATGCTGCTTATGAATTTAATCCGAGATTTTTTCTGGCTTGAACGTCTTACCTGCCGAGCACGTGCATGGGCCCGCTGAAAAGTGATGTGGATTGAGAATGTGGAATACCTACGAAAGATATCCCAGACCCGTTTTTGGGGCTCCTGTGCCATATGGCCGGCAGGATTCTACCACGGACGAGGATATCGTGGAAAACGTGTCAAGGTTTCAGGAATACATTGTATAATACTATATAATACTATCAATCACTGTTGCCACGCAGTCATCTACCGATGGCTTACAGACGATGGCAGGATAAAGTTCCGCGAGATCAGTGAAAGGGGGTAGTTGGCTTGATGCAGCTTCCACTGGGGCATGCGGGTCGGGTGGCAGTAATCTCAGCCAGTTTCTTTTAAATGTTAGTAAAATTACCACTGTCTCGTGGGTTACTGTCAGCCATCCATGAAAAGTGGGAGAATAGTGAAGGGGAGCAAACCGAGAGATCAATAGCAGTAAAGGACAGACTAGGTGCGTAAAAATAAGTATAAGAACCAGTATTGAAAAGAGAAAGATTGTGATCAGAGATCATACACTCTATGTGAGAGAATATGCTCCATGGAACGACCCCTTCTATCAATATCAACACCTCTCGAGAGGGGATTATATCCATTAAAGTCTCCTAGAATTAAAAAGGGAGACGGCAACTGTTCAACGAGAGCATCAAGGTCTGATTGATCATAGGTCTCTTCAGGAGACGGGTAGAGAGAAAAACAGTGATGGTACGACCCAAGGAAACATGGATGGCTACACCCTCCAAGGGTGTGTCGAGTGGCAAAGACAGGGTGAGCAAATGCTGAACGACCAAACCAACAGTGCAACCCCATCATGCACTTGTCCATCACACAAACTGTCATTTCTGTACAAAGAAAAGTGACTGTATCAGCAGGTTTCAGAAATGTTTCCTGCAAGACATACAGGATGGTAAGAAGCAATCAGTGCTTTGATGCAATCCAGATTAGAACGTAAACTTGACAATTCCATTGTATCAAAGTGACAATTGTTACTTATATGTAGGCGAACTGGGTGGAGAGTCTTTCTGTTTTCGACCACGTCTTTTTGCTTTATTCAAGTGAGGTCTATCGACCTCCATGGATCCTGTCATTGGTCGACTGGTCAGGTGTCTCTCGTTGGAAAAAGATTTCAGCGATTGAGGACGTAAACAAATGATCGTTTTGCATATTGGGGGCCAGAGAAGATGTACCTTAGGAAATATCCGTACCAGAACCAAAGGAAGTGAATCTGAGGCTTTGCAGGAATGAATGTAAGGGACAGAGAATGGTGTTGACGTTGATTCATTAACTTTCTTAACCATGAAGGTAAAAAAACTTTTCATATGATTTGAGAACGATTCTTTCAGAGGCAAGGGGAGATCCGCCTGCACTTCCACTGTAGTAGTGGTATGAGGGGGCACACTACAATGACAAATAAGGACATTGCAGCAACGCCAGGGTTTCGTGAGCACTGTACCCAAACACCAACATCAGATACAATGTCCACAACATCTGTTGAGAACATCTAACACTGGTACTTGCTTGACCGTAGCCCAAGTGGACCTGCTGATTGACCCAAGGGGGCCACCCCAAAACGGACTGTCTACAGGAATTCAAGGCCAAAGTGGTGTGTTAGGGTTGGACACCTCAACCACCAGGAAGCTCTCCTCCCCTTCACGGGTCGCCACGCACGACAAACACGTGGGTGGATGTTTAGATCTCAGAGGAGGTAAACTGAAAGTATAGACCCTTCTCTGGGAGGTCCCCTTACCACGTACAGGAATCCACACCGAGGGGCAATACAGAGGGATAGTGAAAAACTGTAGATATGCATTTCAATTTCTTTGGATTGTGTAAATGCAATATTAGAACTGTTTGATGAACAGAAACATGCTTGCTCATCACATGAATATCACTTTGTAAGGTTGATGTCATTGGGTGAAAAACCTATTTTGAGTTAAAATACTTTTGTAAAAGGTTTAATTTTTTGTGTACCTTTTACTAAAAACTCTCCAAAAATTCATAATTATACCAACACCTAATGGATTTGCCCTACACATTCTGATAACATCCAGATCTCTGGATGCTTAGAATAATTATTGGTTTTCACTGCATTTCTATAATCATTTTCGAAATGCTATGTATAATAAGAATTTATAAATAAAAAATATTTTATCTATATATTTATAATGATGTTCATACAGTATATTATTCAGTTTCACAATGTTTTATACTTTATTTTTATTTCATATTGTTTCAACCCAGACAATTTAATTTTTTGAACATTAAAAAAGTAAAAACATATATACAATCTACTTTCTACAGTATTTATTGAAAATGATTGTTTGTTCAATATTTTATTTGCTAATCATTCAGGCCAGGTGGTTGAGGCAGTCGACTCGTAATTCGAAGGTCGTGTGTTCGAATCCCCGTCGCACCAAACATGCTCGCTCTTTCAGCCGTGGGGGCATTATAATGTGACGTTCAATCCCATATTCGTTGATAAAAGAGTAACTCACGAGTTGGCGGTGGGTGGTGATGACTAGCTGCTCTTCCTCTAGTCTTACAATGCTAAATTAGGGACGGCTAGCGCAGATAGCTCTCGTGTAGCTTTGCGCGAAATTAAAAACAAACAAACAAATAATTATTCAACTGGATATTCAAGTTCTTAATGAGAATATTTATTTATTCTCGTTTTAGGTGGGTGGGTGAGCCTTAACAATGAGGCTTTCCAATGAATAGGATATTACGTTCTCGATGTTAGAAAAGCACGTAGTTTGATAGAAACGAATAAAAACCTCAGGTTATAAGGTTTTTATTCATTTCTAGGATACAAAGTGGAAATCCTTCGAGTTAGTGAGACTGAAGGACCTCGGGATAGTAGTGAATAAGTTATGTCTTGAAAACAAGAGAATACAAGTTTAAAATTTAGAAAAGAAAAATCTATTACAAGGAAACTGACTTATGGGATGAGTTGTTAATAGTGAAGGCCAACATTCCACAGGAGCTTAGGAAGGAAATCAACAATTTCTTAAAAAAAAGGATGGTTTTTAAATAATTTTTCTCCAGAACAACCTTGGATACCTACACAATTACTTGCTTTCTTCAGTTCTAGAAATCCATTCATATTATTTTATATAACTCCAGTTCTAATTAATGTTCAAAGAGTTAAGTGTCAAAATGCTTTCACGAAAACGTAATTTTTTTTTTCAGATAAATGCATACACAGAACTAGAGAATGTCAAATGTGGTTTCATTGTTACATCATTTAAAATAGTGTTCACAGTTTTCAAGTTGAAAACTTGACTGAAAAATTACTTCTAAAAGAATTAAGGATAGCACTGTGCCAAAATGGTTTGCACAAGTTTATAACATTATCTTTAAACTTTTATTTGTGATGTCTTTCTTATTCGTTTTTTATTTTTAAATTTTTTTCACAACAAAACAGCCAGTGCAATGGTCCAGCTTGTTTCACTATTATAATAATATCAACCCCTTTTCCTCTTCCTATGGTCTTTGCTTTCATTAGTTGGTCGCTTGCTGGCACACTTAGCCTCTGTCAAGAATTTATCTATTCCAAATAGATTCTCTTCCTCTTGTTTTTTGAAAGCCATTGGCTCTTCCCTATGTACGTTTTGATCAGTCCGAGAAAATTCCTTATCGGGAACAAAACGAGAAGTTTTCATCAACCTTTCGATATTATCACCACATCCATCTTTGTTTTGGTTACGAGGACGATAACTGCTCTGGCCAACATTTTGACTAGATCGTCAATGTTTGTCATAGGCTATATAATTTTTTCTTCCCCCAAACCATTGTCCATACTTTTAGACTGATTAAACAACCTCTGATCAAACTGTAATTCACCACCCGTTTGTCTGGAATTAGGCATACCTAGAGTAATTTGTTCGCTAATGTATCTCACGTTGCCTCTCGAGCTTGGAACGTTTGTCAAGAGTTGCTCTTGCTAAATTTTTCTTCGTCTTTCATGATGTATCCGATCACGACTCACAGTTTCTTCACCTCTTTCTAGAACAATATGAGTGTATATATCATGAGCTTTCTG
The DNA here is from genome assembly GCF_004210375.1 of Tachypleus tridentatus. Classification (NCBI taxonomy): domain Eukaryota; kingdom Metazoa; phylum Arthropoda; class Merostomata; order Xiphosura; family Limulidae; genus Tachypleus; species Tachypleus tridentatus. The sequence continues at coordinate 145,852,636 of NC_134826.1, forward strand.
AGCCAACTATCCAAGATGCTCCTTTCTCTTTTTGGACAAGCTTCCTTCCAAAGCTTCTCCTGCTTTTCTGTCACTGATATAAAGAAACTCTGCTAGCTTGGCAAAATTTTCATTAATGTATACCTGTTGAAGGACTCTTCCATCAGCAGCCAGACGTTTGTCCAAATGGACGGTGTAGTCTTTTGCATTCTTTCAATTGGATTGCATGGTGATATACACCAAACCTCTTGCTCTTCCACTGTAACTTTTCTTGTTGAGGAGTGCATTACTGGTACTGGTGGAGCAGGTGGTCCTCGTGACATTGTTTTTTTTGTTAACCATGGTGGCTCTATAGAAATTTGTTAAACCTCTACCATTTGAATAATTATTTGCTTAGCACCAAAACTGAAAGCTACAACTTGTTGTGATGGGGCGCTGTTTCTCTCTGCAGCACGAATTGATATGGTAGCTGATATGTTTGACCTTGTATGCTTTTCTAGAGCCTGCTTTGTGCCTGGTGTCTTCTGTGGTTCCTTCAACTTCTTCGTCTGTTGGTTCTTTAAGATCTGGATCGTCTTCATTGCTCACTTCTGTGTGAAAAATATATTGATATTTATGGTAAATAACTTTGTCCACACTACAACCTTGTCGAAGAATGGTTTCTTGACTGTCAAGCTGAACAGGCAAAGAATTTGACAAAGTTTTCCAAAAGATACTGGGCCACAGGAAAAGGTTCGCCATCACTATATTCTTCCTCGTTCCTTGGGATCCATCCTTTTCTTCATAGGGCGAAGCAGCTTTAATGATGATAAAAGTTGTGAAGAGGAAGAAATAGCTCGTCGTTCTCTATTTTGTCCAATCCTGTCACAAACAAGATTTCTTGGAGTTGTTATTAACAATAATAACAATGCCTTTTCAGTTTGTGACATCACAATACACGTCTCGTCATCTATAAAATATCATGCTATTAACATATTACATGAAATCATGTGTAATAAGTTTTAAATCAAAGAACAAAAGCTAACCTTTATTTATATTAGGGTAATTATACCAAGGATACAATTAAAAATGAAGATGCTATTGCCAGATTGTTACACATAGAAAAATAAAATATGTCTAAAAAAATAGAAATAGAATACATAATTTATTATAACTTAGGCGGTTGTGTTATTGGCACATTTTAGTACACATTCTAACGAAAGATTACGTTAAGAATATAAAAAAAAACAATAACTCCAACCATTTTTAATCTTTCTTTCCTAACGGAACAGTTATATATTTTGTTGAACACCAGCACAAATATTGTTTGTGTAGCTTTACGATAAATTTAACAAACAAACAGGTTACACTTCTTGAGTTTAATTGTTTGTGTTTCATTGATTTTCTATACTTAGTAAATAAACAGTTATTATATAATTCTTAACATTATTTCCAAGTCACGTTTCACTTAATACCAGAAAATAATGAACGTGTGAAGCGATTATAAATTGTTTTTGGTTTTTTTAACTTTACGTTGTTTAGATTTTCATTAAAAGCCCCCGGCATGGCCAGGTGGTTAAAGGCACTTGACTCGTAATCTGACGGGCGCAGGTTCGAATCCCCGTTACACCAAACATGCTCGCCCTTTCAGTCGTGAGGGCATTATAATATGACGATCAGTCCCACTATTCGTTGGTAAAAGAGTAGCACAAGAGTTGGCGGTGGGTGGTGATAACTAGCTGCCTTCTCTCTAGTCTTATACTGCCAAATTAGGGGCTGATAGCACAGGTAGTCCTTGTGTGTAGCTTTGCGCGAAATTCAAAAGGCAAACAAACACGTTCATAAAAATTGGTCATTGTGATGTAATATGTTTATGCACAGCCTGATAAATTTTACAGAGATTTATTTAATTTATAGCAGTTCTAACAAACTTATTGATTAATTTTGCTTCATCAATGTTCTTTCGATCATTAACAACTCGATATTTCATGCACTGAAGATTTTACTGAAGTGTTAACCAAATAGTTTATTTTTTTGAATTTCGCGCAAAGCTACACGAGGACTATCTGTGCTTTGTAAAGACAGAATGGTGTTGATTAAACAATAAGTACGACCAAAGTACTGCTGTGACATTTATCTTGCAAGGTAATCGAACAGAATTTCGTTCTGTGACATTGTGTAATAGCTACTCGGTTATGGTACCATTAAGAGAGCTCATGTTAGTTGGTACCATGAGTAGAAAGTCAGCAACCTGTACACCTGGTGATGATCTCAAACTGAAAGAAGGCTTTATAAACTGTTGGAAAACTTTATTTTTGAAGTTAGATGCGTGTTCTACATTTTTTGGTAATTCGTCTCTTGGTCTTTTTGAGAAGTTCAGTACCTTCTGCAAAGCAGAAGTTGGCAATAAACCTTTGATCCAATAACTTTGTGGTGTTGCTTACCATCACATTGTTTAGACTGAACTATTATAGAATAGCCTACGAAGCACAGCTTGAGATCGCTATTATGTATGAGTGTGTGTGTGAGAGACTCCTAATGTGAAGTGAACCAGTAGCAATGCTAATCGGAATAGATCGTTAATATAAATCTATTCATGAAAGTCCTTGTTTCGTGAGGTTTTGTATGTAATTTGTTTTTATTCTTGATGCTAATGGTAAAAAATTAGATTGACTCACTAGTGGTAGTACAGAAGAACATATGAATGGTATGGCTATTGGTGTCTGTGGCCATTTAGAAGAGTGAATGCATTCTGCTTCTACAATTACTTATTGTGAATATTGTATTTAACCTTTACAAGTCTGAATGCAGCAAACAACACGAATATTAATGCAAGCTAAAGGAATTTCAGCTGAAACGTTTTAGCTGCTTCGCGATGACTCAACCATAAATCAGTAAGTTTATAACTCTAAACACCAGCTTTTGGTACTCGCAAAGAGCAAATAACACATGATGTAACTTTGCACCTTACAACAAACAAACGAAATGTGTTAATTTGCAATGACGAGTGAGCAAATTTATTTTTGTTTTGTTTTTTCAATTTCGAGCAAAGCTACACGAAGGATATCTGCTCTAGCTGTCCCTAATTTAGCAGTATAAGACCACAGGGAAGACATCTATTCATCACCACCCACCGCCAACTCTTGGGCTACTCTTTTATCAACAAATATCAGGATTGATCATCATACCGTAACAACTGTTTTCACTGTTGAAAGAACGAGCATGTTTGGTGTGAATAGGATACAAATACGCAACCTTCAGATTACGAGTCGAGTGCACTAACCACGTGGCCATGCCGAGCCTTGGCGAGAGAGAGCTGAACTTATTGATCTATAGATGACAGGCCGGTATCGGATAGACTACCGAGATATCATAGGCTAGTCAGTCTGGCAAGGTTATTATGGTTACGTAAGTAAGAGCATTGGTATTATGTTTAGCATTAAAAGCAAATATGTGTGATGCTGATACATATGCATATGGATACTTACAGCATATAAGTCTTTGCGTGTGGTGTTTAACATCCACACAGACACAACTTAAAGTCATTCAGAAATGTGTTATTTTAACGATTTATTGATACAACAAATGAATATAAAAATGTAGAATATGATCTGGTGTTGTTTTATGAAGTAACGCGTGGTTTCTAATTTGTATTCCATCACTGGAACATGCATTGTACTTGATATTTGCAATCATCTAGATAAAGAATATTTATATTTTCAGTTTAAGTTTGTGTCATTTAAAGTATTATTCCACTGAAAAAACCAAACTTAAAGCTCAACATGGTTTTCAGTAATGAACGTGAAGAAAATTTAGAAAGACTGTATTATTAAATAAAAGCAGTCACTGGAGAATGAAAGTTCCTGGTGAAAATAAAACCCACCACAGAGATCATATGTCACGTGAACATGGCGCATGCAACCATGATATTATAGGGTTGAAAATATAGTTTGATCCCAGATATACAGTTGTGACATTCCACAAACCACTATGACAGAAGACCATAATGCAATAATTCACACGATATGTGTCTGAACATATGTTTAATTAATCAGATTAAATCACTAATTTATTATTTGTTTTAGGCCTGGCATGACCAAGTGGTTAAGGCACTCGACTCGTAATCTGAAGGTCGCGGGTTCGAATCCCCGTCACACCAAACATGCTCGCCCTTTCAGTCGTGGGGACGTTATAATGTGACGATCAATCTCACTATTCGTTGGTAAAAGAGTGGTCCAAGAGTTGGCGGTTGGTGGTGATGACTAGCTACCTTCCCTCTAGTCTTGCACTGCGAAATTAGGGACGGCTAGCACAGATGATAAAACAACGTCGTGACATCTTTCGTTCACAATCCATGGAACCTGTTAACATGAAAATTTAGAGATCGTTGACAGCATTCCTCAGAAATATAAAATAAAGGTGAAATTCTACTAAACGTGATACGTTCCAGTGGGTATCTAACGTGGAATGATCGCGGAGAATTAATGATTAGTGGTAGATCCCTCCAAAACAGTAACATTCCGCTCTATTCAATGACGTGCTATGAAAACAAAGGAATTTTAATCCTAGAGGATGAAAAAACTGCAGAACGAGTATCATATATGAATACTTCCCAACAGCGTTTTAGAACAACATGTTAGAAGGTATGTGAAACATGTTAGAAGACAAATATACGGTATTTCAAAGGGATCATTTTTGTTTTTACTCGAGTCAGCATTGTGAGCTTAGTTATATTTTGAGTCATCTAAGAATTATAATTATTACTATTGTTAGAGTCAAATTTTATGGTAAAAATGATATAAAAGTAAATGTCGTAGAGAGTAATGGACAATAAAACTGTACAATCTATCTATTGTAAACATGGCCGAATTAAGGGTTTTATTGGCTATAGGCTTTTCAACTTATAGATGCCCCCTCGAGACAGAACTTCTACGTGCAATACATTTATAGTTATAGTTTGAGGCCCCCAAATTACTGTGAGGCCCTGGGCTTCAGCCAGATAAGCTCTTGCCTTAATCCGGAGTTGATTATAATCTTACACATCCTGATAGCGTTGATACAGTGCAGTCTTTATTTATTTCCGTGGAAATAATAAATCAGTGTAAAAGACTGGTTAACTGAAAAGGATACATACACTCTACACAAAACAGTGAAATCTACTTTTCGTTAAACTGAGTTATTGCTTCAGGAAACGATAAACAATAACAGGCGAATTTGGTGAATCTCGCTAACTTAAGCCAATATAACAACTGATTTAAGTATTTACTCACGTCTATAACCAGGTGGGTTAAGGCGTTCGACCCGTATTCTAAAGGTCGCGTGTTCGAATCCTCGTTGCACCAAACATGCTCGCCTTTTCAGCCGTGGGAGCGTTATAATGTGACGATCGTTGGTAAAAAAGTAGCCCAAGAGTTGGTGGCGGATGGTGATGACTAGCTGCCTTCCCTCTAGTCTTACACTGCCAAATTATATTGACGGCTAGCGCAGATAACCCTGGTGTAGCTTTTCGCGAAATCCAAATATAAAACAATCAAACTATTCTACGCATCTTCCAAGATCTGCTAATCTTGAGGGTTCATGTTAAGTGGACTTGGTCGAATTACATTATCCACATACTTGACATAACGTGCCTGATGGTACAGAACGAATATCATACATTCCTGGCTCCCATTTTACTACAGGGTGTTCGGAAAGTCACTATGCAGTTTTGTATGTTAATAAATATATAAGTGCGCAGTGACTTTCCGAACACCCTGTATAATAATAAACTATACTGGACAAGGTTATTACAAAGAATTTGAAGCTTCAATTAGAATCTTAAACCAAGTATCAGATACACTGCCTAAACCGGTAATGAACGTATATTTACTTATGATTTGTTCACCCAAAAGGTAAGCTTTAACGCAAATGACGGAGGTTCACTGACACATTCAATATCAGCATAATATTGAATTTACTATTAATCAAATGATAACAGAACCCACTATATCTTCATATTCTGTTAATATACATGATGAATGTTATTCATTCTATGTTTACTTTCATATTGTGGAACCTAGTATTGTTGGTCATACAGGTTACCACTGATACCAATCGATCGAGTTAAAGGTCAAGATGGAGACGTCATCACTGAAACCTTTACTAAACATCAATACAGACCGGTTTCTAAACAAATTTTTTAGACGATATAGATCGACAAAAAGCACGACATTGGTCGACCTATCTCATTTGAACAAGGAAAAATGGTCGTAACACATCATCTTCGCAGTCGTGAAAGTTCCTTCCTATGAAGAACCAGCCGCCTATGAGGCATATTACGATTATCAAGTGAGAAGCGATTCAGTTCCTTATGCTGCTTGTCAATAGTAATGGACACACGAAACGGGAGTCGTTTTAAGTATCTAGTTTCGTTCAGCTATACTATTTCTGGAAACCAAGACAAGCATTAGTCTTCCTAAGACATATTTTTCAGTCATGCATATATTTAGCATCTGATATCAGTCATGGAAAACCTTTCGTCGGCGCTGGAAAAGAATGAGAAATACGTGGAGATCAGAATCTCGCTGGACAAGAAGATGAAGAAACAGAAAAATGCCATGTTCAGAATATCCAAAGATAAGATACAAAGAACATCGACTCGAGACTTTTTTGACAAGTAACGATGACTTTCCTACCACATAAACGTCCTGTCAGTGTACAAAGTCTGAGGTAGACGTACTTTCTTTCATTCTCATACAAATAGTGATTGTAAAAGGTCATTGGGTTGAATATCATCTATTATCTTCAGTGAACGACCTAGGACCTATAGTATTTTATACATCAGTGAAGAAAGAAGGTCATTGGGTTGAATATCATCATTATCTTCAGTGAACATTCTAGGACCTATAGTATTTTTTACATCAGTGACTGAACCAGGTCAGTGGAATAAATATCATCTATAATCTTCAGTGAACATTCTAGGACCTATAGTATTTTATACATTAGTGACTGAAGAAGCTCAATGGATTGAATATCATCTGTTATCTTCAGTGAACGACCTAGGACCTATAGTATTTTATACATCAGTGAAGAAAGAAGGTCATTGGGTTGAATATCATCATTATCTTCAGTGAACATTCTAGGACCTATAGTATTTTATACATCAGTGACTGAAGAAGTTCAATGGATTGAATATCATCTATTATCTTCAGTGAACGACCTAGGACCTATAGTATTTTTTACATCAGTGACTGAACCAGGCCAGTGGAATAAATATCATCTATAATCTTCAGTGAACATTCTAGGACCTATAGTATTTTATACATTAGTGACTGAAGAAGGTCAATGGATTGAATATCATCTATTATCTTCAGTGAACGACCTAGGACCTATAGTATTTCATACATCATGATGAGGTGATAAATATTTATATTCGACACAATTTAAAGACAAGAGTTGTTAAGCCTCGTGGGAACCGATGATTTGAGTGGTAGTTTCGAATCAGGCTTTAGAGGGACAGCTAGCGCAGATAGCCCTCGTGTAGCTTTGTGCGAACTACAAAAAACAATTTTTTTCTTCCTATTGGCTCGACCGTAAGTGTGAAGGCTCGTGACACCTAAAGGTGAAGTTTTGAGACTTATGATTGGTACAGAACGGATAGCAAGTTTTACTGCTCTTTTGCTTTACGACTGATAAACGCACCTTACTACTCTGGAAGGAAAGAATAAACAAATCCGATTTTGTACATTTTATTATGTATTTCATGGTGTACATCTTTGTACAGTTGTATTGTTGTTTATGGTATTAAATAACGGAATAAATAAAATTTGAGCTGGTTGCCATCTGTGAGATTTGTTTGAATTAAACACGAATGCATTTTTTCTAAGCATTTTTTTTTCAGTTCATCTTTCTAACAAAAATTGTGTTACTTAAAAAGATTTATCATTTTAAAAATAAACCATAAACATAAATGAAGTGGATAACCTGTTAGATTCGAGTCTACATGCAGCTGGCTTTATTTTAAGATATCTTATAATTACAATAAAATTGTATGTTTACACTTAAAAAAATACATTGTTAAACCAAAACAAGGAAAATTATCAGCTTTGTTATGATGTGGAGTAACCATTAAACTCTTTAAGTTTCATACAGTAACTTTTTAAAATAATAAAAAACTGTTCAATAAGTGGACTAATTTCATCTTGTAATTAATTCTTTAATATCTGGACTTTTCCAAGAAATTGTCATTTTTAAAACATTTTATTTACCAAACGCAAATCCCCCGCTGGTCTACGGATTTACAACGCTAAAATCAGGCCTTCAATTCGTCTCTGTGGACTCAGCAGATAGCTTGTTTGTTTTGGAATTTCGCACAAAGCTACTCGAGGGCTATCTGTGCTAGCCGTCCCTAATTTAGCAGTGTAAGACTAGAGGGAAGGCAGCTAGTCATCACCACCCACCGCCAACTCTCGGGCTACTCTTTCACCAATGAATAGTGGGATTGATCGTAACATTATAACGCCCCCACGGCTGGGAGGGCGAGCATGTTTGACGCGACTCCACGACCCTCAGATTACGAAGCGCACGCTTTAACGCGCTAGGCCAGGCCAGGCCCCCCCCAGCAGATAGCCCTCTATGGCTTTGCTATAGGAAAAAAAAACAATCTCAAAAACCCACATGAAATATTTTTAAATATCCGTATAAAGGTGAAGGAAAACCTTGAACAAATATTAGTGCTACCATATCCTTGTTCGTAAAGCTTCCAACTATCTATAGTTTGGTTTGTTTGGTTTTGAATTTCGCGCAAAACTACACGAGAGATAGCTGTGCTACTCGTCCCTAATTTAGCAGTGTAAGGCTAGAGGGAAGGCAGCTAGTCACCATCATCCACCGCCAACTCTTGGGTTTTCTTTTACCAACGAATAGTGGAATTGACCGTAAAGTTATAACGTCCCCACGGCTGAAAGGGCGAGCATGATTGGTGTGACGGGGATTCGAGCCCGCGACCCTCAGAAAGCGAGTCGAGTGCCTTGACCATCTGACCATGGCCGTAGTTTGGAAAGGAAAATAAAAAAACAAACAACACAACACACTGCACTAATTAAACGTAACTAAATATTTATCTGTTACCAGAACCTGTTATTAATTTTATTAGAACAGGAGTTTAACAGACTTTAATAAATCTGTTTTAAATCTCAAGGCCGTCTTGTCTGTTTCCAAATTTCCTCTACAAAAAATCCCAGGACGATAATGTTGTAAGATGGCAACAGAAGGCGATATGACAACTGCCTCTGAATCGTTAAAATGTTCATGGACATAATGTATACCGCAGATTACTATCTTAGTAGGTTGAACTATAACCTTGGATCTCTTTTTCGCCGACCATATTCTTTTCTGGTGTTGTAAATGAGTCATTGTTCGAAATGACTCCGTAGAATTTGACTCCTTTTCAGCAGAAGATCTGGACTTGCAAAAAAACGCATTTCGAAAGACAAGACTGCCCCAGTTTCCATTTGATATCGAGGATATCATGGCTTGAAGTGTTGAATGTTTCCGTGGAAGAATTATCTCGTCCACGTCCACAACGGCTAAATACTTTAAATCGTACATATGTCTGTAAACGCAGTCTTCTATGCTGACGTATTGAGCTCCAGCCCAAGTTATACCAAACAGTGTAGCAGGCAGATTCCACGGAAGGATTTCAATTGAAATTCCTTTCTGTTGCAAAGCGTACAACATCTTTTCTATACGGACATTCAACTGATATTTGTAAAATGTGAAGTGTCTAGCACCTAACATGTAATATACGGCTATAAATTCTTTCAGTTGAGAAACAGCATTAAAATTTTTGAAAAAAGGACGGACGCACAAGCCAAGTTTATCTTTGATTTCCGTCAGATTTATGTGGGTTCCAATACGAACCGTAAGCCTTGTCGACTCTTGTAGAGTTCGGCTGTCACGGAGTGTTACTTGTTTAGGAAGCGGCTGTTCTGTGGGCCAATGACATAAAAAGAAAGTCGCAGCATTTTTTCTGCCATGGGCATCTCTCACAGAGATGTAAGTCGTCTGAACTGCTGTGCCAGTATCTGAGGAACTATCCACATAAACGAGGCAGACAATGGTCTTCAAATGTTGAGCATTTCGTGGTGCGGTACCAATCACTCGTACAAAACTGTTATTAGGGCCAAGTCTATCGTCCCAGTACGCTGAGTATACGAAAGTGTTTTCATTAACCTTCACAAAACCTTCCACGATTGTAGTCGTATCTTCTTCACTATCAGTAACACTGATTTTAGCTTTTAGGTTTTTAATCCACAAATTTGTTCTTAGGCTGACGTTATAGGTGAGTATTACACAAAATGCGACGACAATTAGAGCAAACACTTGATAAGTTCGGATAAATACCAATTTTTGTTTGTATGACATGATTTTTGGACGTGCCCTCTACTTTATGTTTCTCACGTTGTTTAAACTGATGTAGTCGGAATCTGTCATGGAAAGAAAATATTGTAATTCATTTTATAATGAACTGTTAAACGTAAATACGATACTCACTTTAACAACAGATAAAGCACTTATGTTCGGAAACGCGTCATGCTAATGCAATATTAAATTATCAAGGAACGAATTGAAAAGCATAATGAAGCAGGGTTTTTTTTCATGGGGGGCATTGATCTCTCTTTTTCAGGTTGTTTGTTTGTTTTGAATTTAGTGCAAAGCTACACTAGAGCTATCTGCGCCAGCCATACCTAATTTAGCAGTGTAAGACTAGAGGGAAGGCAGCTAGTCATCACCACCCACCGTCAACTCTTCGTATACTCTTTTACCAACGTATAGTGGAATTGATCGTTGCATTATAACGCCCCCACGGATGAAAGAATGAGCGTGTTTGGTGTGACAGGAATTCGAGCCTGCGACCCTCAGATTACGAGCCGAGCGCACCCTAACCACCTGGCTAATCGCTTTCTCTCTAGTCTTGCACTGCTAAATTAGAAACGACTAAAGCAGATAGCCCTCGTGTAGCTTTGCACGAAATTTGTAAAAAAACAAACTTGAATGACGAGTTACTGAAATCTGTCCGTGAAGTTTACGGATGATGTGGTAATTATTATCATATTAATATTAATAAATAATGAAATGTATTATTGTTACAGGCTGAAACTGGAGATATTGGTTGGTGTGGCGTTTTATGGCGCAAAGCAACTAGACTATCTGCGCCTCAAATAAGTGTGAAACAACACCTATTCTTAATGGACCATTATTTCTTTATTAAATAGATTTGGACCTTGAAGTTTAGTTGTCTGTTTATACGTGTGTGTCATTTTGTGTACTTGAAGATTTAGTTGTCTGTTTATACGTGTGTCATTTTGTGTACTTGAAGATTTAGTTGTCTGTTTATACGTGTGTGTCATTTTGTGTACTTGAAGATTTAGTTGTCTGTTTATACGTGTGTGTCATTTTGTGTACTTGAAGATTTAGTATATAAACAGTATTTGTTATGCAACAACGATATGAGTACGACTCAAATCCCATGATTCTTTTATTTTAGGGTTAAAGATGATTTTAAAGTTAAGCAATTCTAGATTATGTAATCTGCTTCGATTAACCATAGATTAACATATTTTGACTCCGGCTTTTCTAATGCCTGCTTATTTAGCTTTCGTCATTGTGTAGACATAACATTAGTTATTGATAAGTAAATGTGGAGGGTAATAAATGATAATGAACAGCTTACCTTCGAAACGTTTCCTTTGATGTGGAACGGATTTTTATTGTAGCCTATCTGTCTTCGTTTGGTGTTGCTTGAAACCGTGTGGACATGCGCATGGGCTGCATGTATATATATATATATATATATATATGTGTGTGTGTGTGTGTATGTGTACATACGAGCTTAATAAACAGTTCGTGCAAAGTGCTGCATATCGTAATAACTTATATCCCACGTTTTTTATTGTTGTTAATAACTGTAAGCATTATAGAATAATTTAATGAATAACAGTATTCGATAATTAGTCCAGAAAAAATATTAACCATTTCGTATAGTGTAAAATTTGTTAAGAAAATAAAGAAACTGCTTAGAAACTAAATAATTCTTCAATATATATAAAAAAAAACACGTAGTTGAATTTCTATTTGTGGACGTTGTTTAGTCAAACTGCCATCTCTTTAAGTTACATCGTTTATTATTCATATATAAAAATTACAACCTCAAAATTATCACTTGCTGATATATTTTTTTTTTTTTTAATATTCTTAGGACAAAAAGACAAGCTTGAAGGAAAGCTGGTGTTTCTGAATGGTTATAAAAATTAATTCAAGTAAAAATAAATTACTAATAGTTGTAATAAATGAAAAGACTGTATTCAAAATGAATTAAACAATTGTTCTGATTTGTAAATAACTTGACTATCCCAGCATTCCTTAGCTTTACCATTGTGAGAAAAGTCCGCCTTATTAGGCCTAGTCAGCTCTTGGTACGACATGTATAGTGGCGTTGAAATGTTGTTAAATATTCTTTTTTCGCTCTAACCTACAATTCTTAGATTTAAAAAAAAATAATAAATGTTTATTTGATAATTAGGCAGAATTGTTTGAATTATTTGATTAATATATAAGAGAGAAGTAAAAATAAATCTTATTATCTTTTTGAATGGCTCCAAATATTATTAAATCACTTGCTCTCGGAATGTGATTGTTTGACTTTCTTCGGGCGATTTATGATTTAAAAAAACTGTGATGGTTCCAATTAAATATGTTTATAAACCAATGTATTAGGTAATGTACAACTTCTAGATTGTAATAACGGTCCTAACAACATCATCTGTATTTGGCAAGGTTTATTTACCGTGTAGTATATTTCACTATCAATAACATTTTCTCTTAGGTTTATAAGTCGTTGTTTACCTACATTTTCTTAACAAAAAATATATTAATTCATCGTTCGTATTTGTTACTTGTCGTAGCAGCGTATTCTAAGGATCATTGTTGCATAATAATAATAAAATAACACAGTAACGTGCAAAAAAATTAAGAGAAAAACCACAGTAAACAGAACAAGCTGTCAGAGTTTTATTTCAGAGAAATTACTTTCAACATATTCGTGCGTCCTTTTTAACTTCGTATTGTCTTCTGGCAAGAAGAAAACTCCAAAGGCCAATTGAACTAGAAAACCTCTTGACATCTGTGCTCTAAGGGAATCCCAAGATCAGAGGTGACGTAGACGTTTGTTGACCAGTTTTGTTTTGTTTTTTTTTGTGCCAGAAGACAACGTGAGAGTTAAGTGGGCACACGAATGTGTCGAAACTAATTTCTCTGATGTCACACTTGTGACAGATTGTTGCGTTTATTGTTTTGTTTCTTTCACCAAGTGTTACACGAGTTATATGTGTTATTTTCGTTTACTCGAGTATGTAGTTTTACACGAAAAAAGGGCAATTAACTGTAGTTCTGGCCTATTTTTCTCAGACGTTTCTATTGTTCTTTATTTTAATTACTTAGAATTTGTATTCAGAGCTTACCAATGTCACCTTTGCACATAACATTTTCAGTGAACAAGTCGGCATCGGCAACCAGCATATTTAAAAATAGTTTATTTTGCACGTGATAGATGAAAGCAGCTGTAAATACATTTTTTACTATTTTTGTATCGCACGTGTTGCCCGCGATATTCTGTATTCAAGTACAAACTTATATAAAATTAGACACAAAATTCAGTAATTTCAGTTGCCATATTTAAATGTATTTAACCCTTAAGCGTTGTTCTCAAGACTTAAATACTAATTCGCCAAATGATTCTTTTATCTCATCGCATGTCCCAAATGAACAAAAGTAAATATATGTTGTTTATGTTACTATTTTGTTAATGTTTTATCAAATTATATATTATTATAGTGATCCAGTTCACTTGAACTCATATAGGTGGAAAGAGGTGTAATAAGAGTCCTCGGATTATTGCCATTACGTTGAATTTATGTCGAATTTTTTTAATGGCCAGATTCTTTACTGTAGGTGAATGTAACTTGGAGATAAATTTTAACAATAAACGGTTTGCTTTTGTTTTGTTTATGAATTTCATGCAAAGCTACATGAGGACTGCCTGCAGTAGCTGTCCCTAATTCAGCAGAGTAAGACTAGATGGAAGGCAGCTAATCATCATCACCTACCGCCAACTTTTGGGCTATTCCTTCGCTAAAGAATAGTGGGATTGACCTTTGGGGTTTGAGTGTGTGTGTTTTCTTATAGTAAAGCCACATGGGACTATCTTCTGAGCCCACCGAGGGGAATCGAACCCCAGATTTTAGCGTTGTAAATCCGGAGACTTACCGCTCTACTAGCGGGGGGCTGCGGTTTGAGAGACAACAAGGGGAGCTTAGAAACTTTCGTTTCTCTTCAGCCCCACTAGCGAATTTAAATTTTGTTCTACTGGGAAATAATGCCGGTGTTACTTGGTAAAAAATAACGAACTACTTGAAGATCTAGATTAATACTGTGTGTTTGTGTTTATAACAAAGCCACATCGAGCTATCTGCTGTATCCATCGAGGGGAATCGAACACCTAATTTTAGCGTTGTAAATCCGAAGACTTAACCACTGTACCAGAGGGGAATAGATTAACATTAATATTAAACAATTTGAGGAAGTTGTGAACCAGGATGGAAGACAGAGAAGAAGAACTGGCCTGGGAGATCGGCAATGACAGCTTGGAGGACGGCTAGGTGGTCCTTGGATGGTGGTGGAGACCACTTAGTATTGAGTTCCTGGATCAAAGGGCTACAACGCAAAATATATTAAACTGCTATTGATTAGAACAGGACTTTAGATCTAAAATCTGCCTAGACAATGGTTTTAACTTAAATAAGAAGGCACATTTTCGAGGCGGGGATCCAAATTCTGGCTCAAGGCGATAATTTTAGTGTGTGGGAAACTTTTCTTTCAGTTTAGGCTGTAATACAGAGAAAAATCTGGGTGAATTCGCCACGAAAATTCATAGTGTTTTCTCTAAAGCAGCTGTGATCGCTGTAGTAAATTTATTGTATTTCCTGTAAAATAACTTTGTTTCCTGAAGGGTGTGTCAAAGTTTGGGAAACAACCAAGCTATTTGTTTAAAAAGGAATTTCACATTTTGAAACTTTTGAAGACAACTTATAACAATCTTATACGAATGATTGACTAGCTTAAGTTTGTCTGATTGTCTTCCTACTAAGAAAGAAAAAAATAGGTCATCCATAGGTTTTCTATGAGGTTTAGCTATAGTTCATAAGCAGTTAACGATGATTCACTTCAAATTCACAACTGGGACACTATTTTGCGAGATAAATGTATGAAGAGCTTCCTGCTGTGTTATTTCAAGATCTATGGACGATAGCCGACAATTCTGTAAGATCACGTGCTTCAGAAGAGAATCTTCAACTGCTTTATTACCACGATTCTTATTCTACCCTTCCACTGATCCATACAGCAGCTCCCTCTACATTTCTGCACCCAACCTTTGGTTAAATAAACAACGATTTTTTTTTTACGTGCAGTTAACTCGCAACCGTTACTCACGTTGTAGCTTCTAAATCCACTCTCAGAAAACCTCTATTTGTAGCCCAAACATGACTGATTCAGTATCTAGACAACCTATGAAGCTGTTGATGTAATAATAAGACAGTTTAGCATCATTCATGAAACATAGTTGAACCTACAGGCGGTAAAACAGATGAGGATTTTAAAGTAAAGAGTGAAGAAGCTGGGTGATGTAATATATTTTTTCAACACTCTACATTGTAGGTTCGATGAACAATAACATGGCTATCATAACACGGAAATGATAATGACAAACGTTTTTTATATAAAAATGATATGAAAGAGGTTGTTGACACACGTTATAACAACTGTTTGTCTTTATCATAACCATAGTATTACGTAAGTGTAAAAATTTTCAAACTAAAAGCACTGTGTCATATCATTTTGACAGCTAGAGGGAAGACAGCTAGTCATCACCACCCTCCACCAACTCTTGGGCTACTTTTTTACCAACGAATAGTGGGATTGACCGTAACATTATAACGCCCACGCGGGTGAAATGACGAGTATGTTTGGCGCGACCGGGATGCGAACCCGCAACCCTCAGATTACGAGTCGCACGCCTTAACACGCTTGGCGATGCCGGGCCCCTTTCTCTAATCTTACACTGCTAAATTAGGGACGGCTAGCACAGATAGCCCTCGAGTAGCTTTGTGCGAAATTCACAAAAAAACAACAACAACCATGTATTGTCTTGATTTGCCTTTTTTCCCTTTATCTATTTAATTTTTTTCTTTTATTCCATTTTTATTTATTTTTCACTTTTATTTTTATATTTTTAAAATTTTTCGATGCAACTGGTTAGGCTAATTGGGCGGTAATTGTTTGGTTTATTTGCTGGCTTTCCTTCTTTCTTGAACTGTAATATTACTGCTTCCTTCCAACAAACAGAGGTATATCCAGTTAATAATGATAAGTTAAATAAGGCTGTTAGGTGTTCATATAATTTCTGAGTACCATGTTTTAGGAGGATGGCTGTATCCATTTAACAAAGATCGTTTGGTTTGGTTTGAATTTCGCGCAAGGCTACACGAGGGCTATCTACGCTAGCCGTCCCTAATTTAGCAGTGTAAGTCTAGAGGGAAGGCAGCTAGTCATCACCACCCACTGCCAACTCTTTTATCAACGTATAGAAGGACTGACCATCACTTATAACGCCCCCACGGCTAAAAGAGCGAGCATGTTTAAGGGGAAGGGATTCGAACCTTTGACTCTCAGAATGCGATTCAAGCGCCCTAACCAACTGACCATACCAGGTGTATAGTTAAGAAGAAATCATGTAATCCAGTGAAGCTGTATTGTGTAAGAAACTGAGAAGGAAGTGCGTAATTCGGAAAGGCTGTAGTATAAATGAATTGAGGAAGGAAGCGTGTAATCCACGTAACAAAAGAAACAAAGGCTAAGGTTGAGAGTCTAAAATTATCCAGAAAGTTAGTAAAGTAGTAATTTACGTGGTGTAATTAATGTTTTATTCTTTTTCTTTACTTTGATAATGTAAAGCTGCAGTAAGTTAACTTTAAATTTAACCTTTTATTGTCATGGAACGTTCTGGTAAGTCGTCAAAAGAACAAGACTTGTAGGCTCGGCATGGCCAGGTGGGTAAGGTACTCTACCTCGTAATCCGAGGGTCGTGAGTTCGAATCCCTATCACAACAAATATGCTCGCCCTTTTAGCCGTGGGGGCATTATAATATAATGGGTAATCCACTATTCGTTAGTAAAAGAGTAACCCAAGAGTTGGAGGGTGATGACTAACTACCTTCCCTCCAGTCTTTCATTACTAAGTTAGGAATGGCTAGCGCATGTAGACCACGTGTAGCTTTGCGCGAAATTCAAAATATATTGAGGATAAAGAAGCTTTATTAAAAATGTTTAAATATAATAAAAATTAACGATAAACCTTCAGCAACAATGTGCGTGAAGCGTTAAACTATAAGTTTGATTAACATGTTTTTATGCTAAAACTTTTGTCAAAAATAAGTTACATTTAAAATCAGGATTACGAGCTAGGCATTGTGAATCAATAGACTAAATATTTGTAATCGTTTGTTTGTTTAGGATACTGGCGCAATGCCGTGCGATAGTCGTTTATATTAGTTGTTCCAAATTTGGAACTTGTAGACAAAGCTGAGGGAAAGGTACCGAATAAGTAATAGTTTCAACTGCCATCTGTTGAACTAGTATTGTCTATCCGAACAGTGGAAATGAACCTTCGCACTTGTAACAGGTGGCAAACCACGGACTCCAGTACTATACGTTAACGTATGGTGCTTTTCAACATTTGTTTTACTTTATCCATTAAGGATCTACAATGACAGGTGTATAAATGGATGAACCTGAAATACTTCTACCAAACAGATCTGGTTCACTGCTATTGAACCTATAGGTTCTATTTACTTTCTCTAACCAACGTGTTAACAGATCACAGCTAAATAACCATTAATATAAACCAACGTGTTAATAGATCACAGCTAAATAACCATTAATATAAACCAACGTGTTAACAGATCACAGCTAAATAACCATTAATATAAACCAACGTGTCAATAGATCACAGCTAAATAACCATTAATATAAACCAACGTGTTAATAGATCACAGTTAAGTAACATTTAATACGAACCAACACGTCTACAGATCACAGTTAAGTAACATTTAATATAAACCAAAGTGTTAACAGATCCCAGTTAAGTAACATTTAATATGAACCAACACGTTAACAGATCACAGCTAAGTAACGTTCCATACAAACCAACGTGATAACTGAGGACACTTTCTACCGTGACAGCAGATCATACTAATGTGTAACGTGTGAGATCAAATCAGAAGCGAGGTGCATCACAACGGGAAACACAAGAACAGATCTTAATTACTTACAGCATTGACAGAAGACCCTAAGTAACTCTAACCATCGTGACGAGAAACTGTCACGCATTAACAGATCATGATGAGTAACAAATGTTTACTGGAAACATTAATATTATATGTCACAGTCTAGCAAAGTAGGTCATGTCAAAAGCAGTTTGTTCTTAATCGAATGGCTTCGCATGCACTTTGGAACATCCTTGACAGTGTAAAGTTTCGAACTCGAGAATCTGATACACTAACTACTAGTGTAAGTAGGCTACTTACGTGCATAATACGTCATTTCTAGGTGTAAGACCAACGTTTCATAGCAGCTTTTGATAAAATTTAGAATTACATCACTAAGTGAGGAACATTTCAGTTCTTCCTTTCAGGCCAGGTGGTTAACATTCTACTAATACTAGTACTACTGGGTCAGGTGGTTAACATTCTACTAACACTAGTACTACTGGGTCAGCATGGCCAGTTGGTTAACATTCTACTAATACTAGTACTACTGAGCTAGAATGGCCAGGTGGTTAACATTCTACTAATACTAGTACTACTGGGCCAGCATGGCCAGGTGGTTAACATTCTACTAATACTAGTACTACTGGGCCAGCACGGCCAGGTGGTTAACATTCTACTAATACTAGTACTACTGGGCCAGCACGGCCAGGTGGTTAACATTCTACTAATACTAGTACTACTGGGCCAGCACCGCCAGGTGGTTAACATTCTACTAGTACTAGTACTACTGGGCCAGCACGGCCAGGTGGTTAACATTCTACTAATACTAGTACTACTGGGCCAGCACGGCCAGGTGGTTAACATTCTACTAATACTAGTACTACTGGGCCAGCACGGCCAGGTGGTTAACATTCTACTAATACTAGTACTACTGGGCTAGCATGGCCACATGGTTAACATTCTACTAATAATAGTACTACTGGGCTAGCATGGCCAGGTGGTTAACATTCTACTAATACTAGTACTACTAAGCCAGAATGGCCAGGTGGTTAACATTCTACTAATACTAGTACTACTGGGCCAGCATGGCCAGGTGGTTAACATTCTACTAAACTAGTACTACTGGGCCAGCATGGCCAGGTGGTTAACATTCTACTAAACTAGTACTACTGGGACAGCATGGCCAGGTGGTTAACATTCTACTAATACTAGTACTACTGGGCCAGCACGGCCAGGTGGTTAACATTCTACTAATACTAGTACTACTGGGCCAGCACGGCCAGGTGGTTAACATTCTACTAATATTAGTACTACTGAGCCAGCACGGCCAGGTGGTTAACATTCTACTAATACTAGTACTACTGGGCCAGCACGGCCAGGTGGTTAACATTCTATTAATACTAGTACTACTGGGCCAGCACGGCCAGGTGGTTAACATTCTACTAATACTAGTACTACTGGGCCAGCACGGCCAGGTGGTTAACATTCTACTAATACTAGTACTACTGGGCCAGCACGGCCAGGTGGTTAACATTCTACTACGTTTTCTATATACTGCTGTATACCATATATTCCCGACATCAGCAAACAAATAACCAACATTTGGCAAAAATTAGTAACAAAATATGACATTCCAATTAATACCAAATTTATTCAAAAACCCGGCACAAAACTGAGGTCTATACTATAGAAAAACTACACTGACAAACACCACACCAACATTATTTATAAAATACAATGTGATAACTGCCACGACTTCTATATTGGAGAAACAAGTAGAAAAATGGAAACCAGATTCAAAGAACATAAAAAGTCACCTTCACACGTTTTCGAACACTGCAAGTCAAATAAACACAACATAACCATAGAAAACACTCAAATACTAAATAAAGAAACAAACATAAACAAACGTAAAATTAAAGACGCCTTACTTATACAACAACTTAAACCCAAAATAAACCAATATAAAGGAACGCCTTTATACCTATATTAATATAATAAATAAAATTATATATTCAAACATCCAATACCGCCCTCTACATTTCGACACACAGTTACACAACCCCTTTCAAACATGTGGTCAGCTTCCGGTCAGTTACCTCTTTCTTTGTGAACCTGACGATGACCGAAGAAGGTCGAAACGTTGTTCGCTCTTCTATGTAAAGTGTTTTCTCAGCCCAAACGAGCCGTTTTTTGCATATAAATACTAATCTAAAGATGAAACTTGGTTCCTTGTTTCAGGACATAATAGCACTAATCAATAGATCAAACTTGGTTCTTGTTTCAGAACATAATAACACTAATCTGAAGATCAAACTTAGTTCCTTGTTTCATAACATAATAACACTAATCTAAAGATCAAACTTGGTTCTTGTTTCAAAATATACTAACACTAATCTAAAGATCAAACTTGGTTCTTGTTTCAGGACATAGTAGCACTAATCTAAAGATCAAACTTGGTTCTTGTATCAGGACATAATAGCACTAATCTAAAGATCAAACTTGGTTCTTGTTTCAGGACATAATAACACTAATCTAAAGATCAAACTTGGTTCTTGTTTCAGGACATACTAACACTAATCTAAAGATCAAACTTGGTTCTTGTTTCAGGACATAGTAGCACTAATCTAAAGATCAAACTTGGTTCTTGTTTCAGAACATAATAACACTAATCTGAAGATCAAACTTGGTTCTTGTTTCAGAACATAATAACACTAATCTAAAGATCAAACTTGGTTCTTGTTTCAGAACATACTAACACTAATCTAAAGATCAAACTTGGTTCTTGTTTCAGGACATAGTAGCACTAATCTAAAGATCAAACTTGGTTCTTGTATCAGGACATAATAGCACTAATCTAAAGATCAAACTTGGTTCTTGTTTCAGAACATAATAACACTAATCTGAAGATCAAACTTGGTTCTTGTTTCAGAACATAATAACACTAATCTAAAGATGAAACTTGGTTCTTGTTTCTGGACATACTAATCTAAAGATGAAACTTGGTTCCTTGTTTCAGGACATAATAGCACTAATCTAAAGATAAACTTGGTTCCTTGTTTCAGGACATAGTAGCACTAATCTAAAGATCAAACTTGGTTCTTGTTTCAGAACATACTAACACTGATCTGAAGATCAAACTTGGTTCTTGTTTCAGAACATAACAACACTAATCTAAAGACCAAACTTGGTTCTTGTTTCAGAACATACTAACACTAATCTAAAGATCAAACTTGGTTCTTGTATCAGGACATAATAGCACTAATCTAAAGATCAAACTTGGTTCTTGTTTCAGAACATAATAACACTAATCTAAAGATGAAACTTGGTTCTTGTTTCTGGACATACTAATCTAAAGATGAAACTTGGTTCCTTGTTTCAGGACATAATAGCACTAATCTAAAGATAAACTTGGTTCCTTGTTTCAGGACATAGTAGCACTAATCTGAAGATCAAACTTGGTTCTTGTTTCAGAACATACTAACACTGATCTGAAGATCAAACTTGGTTCTTGTTTCAGAACATAACAACACTAATCTAAAGATCAAACTTGGTTCTTGTTTCAGAACATACTAACACTAATCTAAAGATTAAACTTGGTTCTTGTATCAGGACATAATAGCACTAATCTAAAGATCAAACTTGGTTCTTGTTTCAGTACATAGTAGCACTAATCTAAAGATCAAACTTGGTTCTTGTATCAGGACATAATAGCACTAATCTAAAGATCAAACTTGGTTCTTGTTTCAGGACATAGTAGCACTAATCTAAAGATCAAACTTGGTTCTTGTATCAGGACATAATAGCATTAATCTAAAGATCAAACTTGGTTCTTGTTTCAGGACATAATAACACTAATCTAAAGATGAAACTTGGTTCTTGTTTCAGGACATACTAACACTAATCTAAAGATCAAACTTGGTTCTTGTTTCAGGACATAGTAGCACTAATCTAAAGATCAAACTTGGTTCTTGTATCAGGACATAATAGCACTAATCTAAAGATCAAACTTGGTTCTTGTTTCAGGACATAATAACACTAATCTAAAGATGAAACTTGGTTCCTTGTTTCAGGACATAATAGCACTAATCTAAAGATGAAACTTGGTTCCTTGTTTCAGGACATACTAACCCTAATCTAAAGGTGAAACTTGATTCCTTGTTTCAGGACATAATAGCACTAATCTAAAGATGAAACTTGGTTCCTTGTTTCAGGACATTATAGCACTAATCTAAAGATCAAAATTGGTTCTTGTTTCTGGACATACTAATCTAAAGATGAAACTTGGTTTCTTGTTTCAGGACATAATAGCACTAATCTAAAGATGAAACTTGGTTCCTTGTTTGAGGACATACTAATCTAAAGAACAAACTTGGTTCTTGTTTCAGAACATACTAACCCTAATCTAAAGATAAAACTTGGTTCCTTGTTTCAGGACATAATAGCACTAATCTAAAGATCAAACTTGGTTCCTTGTTTCAAGATATAATAGCACTAATCTAAATATCAAACTTGGTTCCTTGTTTCAGGACATAATAGCACTAATCTAAAGATCAAACTTGGTTTCTTGTTTCAGAACATAATAACACTAATCTAAAGATTAAACTTGGTTCCTTGTTTCAGAACATAATAGCACTAATCTAAAGATGAAACTTGGTTCCTTGTTTCAGAACATAATAACACTAATCTAAAAATTAAATTTGGTTCTTGTTTCAGAACATATTAACACTAATCTAAAGATCAAACTTGGTTCCTTGTTTCAGAACATAATAGCACTAATCTAAAGATCAAACTTGGTTTCTTGTTTCAGAACATAATAACACTAATCTAAAGATTAAACTTGGTTCCTTCTTTCAGGACATAATAGCACTAATCTAAAGTTGAAACTTGGTTCCTTGTTTCAGGACATAATAGCACTAATCTAAAGATGAAACTTGGTTCCTTGTTTCAGAACATAATAACACTAATCTAAAGATTAAATTTAATTCTTGTTTCAGAACATATTAACACTAATCTAAATATCAAACTTGGTTCCTTGTTTCAGGACATAATAGCACTAATCTAAAGATTAAACTTGGTTCTTGTTTCAGGACATAATAGCACTAATCTAAAGATGAAACTTGGTTCCTTGTTTCAGGATATACTAACCCTGATCTAAAGATGAAACTTGGTTCTTGTTTCAGGACATACTAACACTAATCTAAAGATCAAACTTGGTTCTTGTTTCAGGACATAATAGCACTAATCTAAAGATCAAACTTGGTTCCTTGTTTCAAGATATAATAGCACTAATCTAAATATCAAACTTGGTTCCTTGTTTCAGGACATAATAGCACTAATCTAAAGATCAAACTTGGTTTCTTGTTTCAGAACATAATAACACTAATCTAAAGATTAAACTTGGTTCCTTGTTTCAGAACATAATAGCACTAATCTAAAGATGAAACTTGGTTCCTTGTTTCAGAACATAATAACACTAATCTAAAGATTAAATTTGGTTCTTGTTTCAGAACATATTAACACTAATCTAAAGATCAAACTTGGTTCCTTGTTTCAGGACATAATAGCATTAATCTAAAGATCAAACTTGGTTTCTTGTTTCAGAACATAATAACACTAATCTAAAGATTAAACTTGGTTCCTTGTTTCAGGACATAATAGCACTAATCTAAAGATGAAACTTGGTTCCTTGTTTCAGAACATAATAACACTAATTTAAAGATTAAATTTGGTTCTTGTTTCAGAACATATTAACACTAATCTAAAGATCAAACTTGGTTCCTTGTTTCAGGAAATAATAGCACTAATCTAAAGATCAAACTTGGTTCCTCGTTTCAGGACATACTAACCCTAATCTAAAGATGAAACTTGGTTCCTTGTTTCAGGACACAATAATACTATTCTAAATATCAAACTTGGTTCCTTGTTTCAGGACATAATAGCACTAATCTAAAATTGAAACTTGGTTCCTTGTTTCAGGACATAATAGCACTAATCTAAAGATGAAACTTGGTTCCTTGTTTCAGAACATAATAACACTAATCTAAAGATTAAATTTAATTCTTGTTTCAGAACATATTAACACTAATCTAAATATCAAACTTGGTTCCTTGTTTCAGGACATAATAGCACTAATCTAAAGATTAAACTTGGTTCTTGTTTCAGGACATAATAGCACTAATCTAAAGATGAAACTTGGTTCCTTATTTCAGGACATAATAGCACTAATCTAAAGATCAAACTTGGTTCTTGTTTCAGGACATAGTAGCACTAATCTAAAGATCAAACTTGGTTCTTGTATCAGGACATAATAGCACAAATCTAAAGATCAAACTTGGTTCTTTTTTCAGGACATCATAGCACTAATCTAAAGATGAAACTTGGTTCCTTGTTTCAGGACATAATAGCACTAATCTAAAGATGAAACTTGGTTCCTTGTTTCAGGACATACTAACCTAATCTAAAGGTGAAACTTGATTCCTTGTTTCAGGACATTATAGCACTAATCTAAAGATCAAAATTGGTTCTTGTTTCTGGACATACTAATCTAAAGATGAAACTTGGTTCCTTGTTTCAGGACATACTAACCCTAATCTAAAGGTGAAACTTGATTCCTTGTTTCAGGACATAATAGCACTAATCTAAAGATGAAACTTGGTTCCTTGTTTCAGGACATTATAGCACTAATCTAAAGATCAAAATTGGTTCTTGTTTCTGGACATACTAATCTAAAGATGAAACTTGGTTCCTTGTTTCAGGACATAATAGCACTAATCTAAAGATGAAACTTGGTTCCTTGTTTGAGGACATACTAATCTAAATAACAAACTTGGTTCTTGTTTCAGAACACATTAACCCTAATCTAAAGATAAATCTTGGTTCCTTGTTTCAGGACATAATAGCACTAATCTAAAGATCAAACTTGGTTCCTTGTTTCAAGATATAATAGCACTAATCTAAATATCAAACTTGGTTCCTTGTTTCAGGACATAATAGCACTAATCTAAAGATCAAACTTGGTTTCTTGTTTCAGAACATAATAACACTAATCTAAAGATTAAACTTGGTTCCTTGTTTCAGAACATAATAGCACTAATCTAAAGATGAAACTTGGTTCCTTGTTTCAGAACATAATAACACTAATCTAAAGATTAAATTTGGTTCTTGTTTCAGAACATATTAACACTAATCTAAAGATCAAACTTGGTTCCTTGTTTCAGGACATAATAGCACTAAACTAAAGATCAAACTTGGTTTCTTGTTTCAGAACATAATAACACTAATCTAAAGATTAAACTTGGTTCCTTGTTTCAGGACATAATAGCACTAATCTAAAGATGAAACTTGGTTCCTTGTTTCAGAACATAATAACACTAATTTAAAGATTAAATTTGGTTCTTGTTTCAGAACATATTAACACTAATCTAAAGATCAAACTTGGTTCCTTGTTTCAGGACATAATAGCACTAATCTAAAGATCAAACTTGGTTCCTCGTTTCAGGACATACTAACCCTAATCTAAAGATGAAACTTGGTTCCTTGTTTCAGGACACAATAGTACTATTCTAAATATCAAACTTGGTTCCTTGTTTCAGGACATAATAGCACTAATCTAAAATTGAAACTTGGTTCCTTGTTTCAGGACATAATAGCACTAATCTAAAGATGAAACTTGGTTCCTTGTTTCAGGACATTATAGCACTAATCTAAAGATCAAACTTGGTTCCTTGTTTCAGGACATAATAGCACTAATCTAAAGATCAAACTTGGTTCCTCGTTTCAGGACATACTAACCCTAATCTAAAGATGAAACTTGGTTCCTTGTTTCAGGACACAATAGTACTATTCTAAATATCAAACTTGGTTCCTTGTTTCAGGACATAATAGCACTAATCTAAAATTGAAACTTGGTTCCTTGTTTCAGGACATAATAGCACTAATCTAAAGATGAAACTTGGTTCCTTGTTTCAGGACATTATAGCACTAATCTAAAGATCAAAATTGGTTCTTGTTTCTGGACATACTAATCTAAAGATGAAACTTGGTTCCTTGTTTCAGGACATAATAGCACTAATCTAAAGATGAAACTTGGTTCCTTGTTTGAGGACATACTAATCTAAATAACAAACTTGGTTCTTGTTTCAGAACATATTAACCCTAATCTAAAGATAAATCTTGGTTCCTTGTTTCAGGACATAATAGCACTAATCTAAAGATCAAACTTGGTTCCTTGTTTCAAGATATAATAGCACTAATCTAAATATCAAACTTGGTTCCTTGTTTCAGGACATAATAGCACTAATCTAAAGATCAAACTTGGTTTCTTGTTTCAGAACATAATAACACTAATCTAAAGATTAAACTTGGTTCCTTGTTTCAGAACATAATAGCACTAATCTAAAGATGAAACTTGGTTCCTTGTTTCAGAACATAATAACACTAATCTAAAGATTAAATTTGGTTCTTGTTTCAGAACATATTAACACTAATCTAAAGATCAAACTTGGTTCCTTGTTTCAGGACATAATAGCACTAATCTAAAGATCAAACTTGGTTTCTTGTTTCAGAACATAATAACACTAATCTAAAGATTAAACTTGGTTCCTTGTTTCAGGACATAATAGCACTAATCTAAAGATGAAACTTGGTTCCTTGTTTCAGAACATAATAACACTAATCTAAAGATTAAATTTGGTTCTTGTTTCAGAACATATTAACACTAATCTAAAGATCAAACTTGGTTCCTTGTTTCAGGACATAATAGCACTAATCTAAAGATCAAACTTGGTTCCTCGTTTCAGGACATACTAACCCTAATCTAAAGATGAAACTTGGTTCCTTGTTTCAGGACACAATAGTACTATTCTAAATATCAAACTTGGTTCCTTGTTTCAGGACATAATAGCACTAATCTAAAATTGAAACTTGGTTCCTTGTTTCAGGACATAATAGCACTAATCTAAAGATGAAACTTGGTTCCTTGTTTCAGAACATAATAACACTAATCTAAAGATTAAACTTGGTTCTTGTTTCAGGTCATAATAGCACTAATCTAAAGATGAAACTTGGTTCCTTGTTTCAGAACATAATAACACTAATCTAAAGATTAAATTTAATTCTTGTTTCAGAACATATTAACACTAATCTAAATATCAAACTTGGTTCCTTGTTTCAGGACATAATAGCACTAATCTAAAGATTAAACTTGGTTCTTGTTTCAGGACATAATAGCACTAATCTAAAGATGAAACTTGGTTCCTTATTTCAGGACATAATAGCACTAATCTAAAGATCAAACTTGGTTCTTGTTTCAGGACATAGTAGCACTAATCTAAAGATCAAACTTGGTTCTTGTATCAGGACATAATAGCACAAATCTAAAGATCAAACTTGGTTCTTTTTTCAGGACATCATAGCACTAATCTAAAGATGAAACTTGGTTCCTTGTTTCAGGACATAATAGCACTAATCTAAAGATGAAACTTGGTTCCTTGTTTCAGGACATACTAACCCTAATCTAAAGGTGAAACTTGATTCCTTGTTTCAGGACATTATAGCACTAATCTAAAGATCAAAATTGGTTCTTGTTTCTGGACATACTAATCTAAAGATGAAACTTGGTTCCTTGTTTCAGGACATACTAACCCTAATCTAAAGGTGAAACTTGATTCCTTGTTTCAGGACATAATAGCACTAATCTAAAGATGAAACTTGGTTCCTTGTTTCAGGACATTATAGCACTAATCTAAAGATAAAAATTGGTTCTTGTTTCTGGACATACTAATCTAAAGATGAAACTTGGTTCCTTGTTTCAGGACATAATAGCACTAATCTAAAGATGAAACTTGGTTCCTTGTTTGAGGACATACTAATCTAAATAACAAACTTGGTTCTTGTTTCAGAACATATTAACCCTAATCTAAAGATAAATCTTGGTTCCTTGTTTCAGAACATAATAGCACTAATCTAAAGATGAAACTTGGTTCCTTGTTTCAGAACATAATAACACTAATCTAAAGATTAAATTTGGTTCTTGTTTCAGAACATATTAACACTAATCTAAAGATCAAACTTGGTTCCTTGTTTCAGGACATAATAGCACTAATCTAAAGATCAAACTTGGTTTCTTGTTTCAGAACATAATAACACTAATCTAAAGATTAAACTTGGTTCCTTGTTTCAGGACATAATAGCACTAATCTAAAGATGAAACTTGGTTCCTTGTTTCAGAACATAATAACACTAATCTAAAGATTAAATTTGGTTCTTGTTTCAGAACATATTAACACTAATCTAAAGATCAAACTTGGTTCCTTGTTTCAGGACATAATAGCACTAATCTAAAGATCAAACTTGGTTCCTCGTTTCAGGACATACTAACCCTAATCTAAAGATGAAACTTGGTTCCTTGTTTCAGGACACAATAGTACTATTCTAAATATCAAACTTGGTTCCTTGTTTCAGGACATAATAGCACTAATCTAAAATTGAAACTTGGTTCCTTGTTTCAGGACATAATAGCACTAATCTAAAGATGAAACTTGGTTCCTTGTTTCAGAACATAATAACACTAATCTAAAGATTAAACTTGGTTCTTGTTTCAGGTCATAATAGCACTAATCTAAAGATGAAACTTGGTTCCTTGTTTCAGGACATACTAACCCTGATCTAAAGATGAAACTTGGTTCCTTATTTCAGGACATAATAGCACTAATCTAAAGATCAAACTTGGTTCTTGTTTCAGGACATAGTAGCACTAATCTAAAGATCAAACTTGGTTCTTGTATCAGGACATAATAACACTAATCTAAAGATGAAACTTGGTTCCTTGTTTCAGGACATAATAGCACTAATCTAAAGATGAAACTTGGTTCCTTGTTTCAGGACATACTAACCCTAATCTAAAGGTGAAACTTGATTCCTTGTTTCAGGACATAATGGCACTAATCTAAAGATGAAACTTGGTTCCTTGTTTCAGGACATTATAACACTAATCTAAAGATCAAAATTGGTTCTTGTTTCTGGACATACTAATCTAAAGATGAAACTTGGTTCCTTGTTTCAGGACATAATAGCACTAATCTAAAGATGAAACTTGGTTCCTTGTTTGAGGACATACTAATCTAAAGAACAAACTTGGTTCTTGTTTCAGAACATACTAACCCTAATCTAAAGATAAATCTTGGTTCCTTGTTTCAGGACATAATAGCACTAATCTAAAGATCAAACTTGGTTCCTTCTTTCAAGATATAATAGCACTAATCTAAATATCAAACTTGGTTCCTTGTTTCAGGACATAATAGCACTAATCTAAAGATCAAACTTGGTTTCTTGTTTCAGAACATAATAACACTAATCTAAAGATCAAACTTGGTTCCTCGTTTCAGGACATACTAACCCTAATCTAAAGATGAAACTTGGTTCCTTGTTTAAGGACACAATAGTACTATTCTAAATATCAAACTTGGTTCCTTGTTTCAGGACATAATAGCACTAATCTAAAATTGAAACTTGGTTCCTTGTTTCAGGACATAATAGCACTAATCTAAAGATGAAACTTGGTTCCTTGTTTCAGAACATAATAACACTAATCTAAAGATTAAACTTGGTTCTTGTTTCAGGACATAATAGCACTAATCTAAAGATGAAACTTGGTTCCTTGTTTCAGGACATACTAACCCTGATCTAAAGATGAAACTTGGTTCCTTATTTCAGGACATAATAGCACTAATCTAAAGATCAAACTTGGTTCTTGTTTCAGGACATAGTAGCACTAATCTAAAGATCAAACTTGGTTCTTGTATCAGGACATAATAACACTAATCTAAAGATGAAACTTCGTTCCTTGTTTCAGGACATAATAGCACTAATCTAAAGATGAAACTTGGTTCCTTGTTTCAGGACATACTAACCCTAATCTAAAGGTGAAACTTGGTTCCTTGTTTCAGGACATAATAGCACTAATCTAAAGATGAAACTTGGTTCCTTGTTTCAGGACATTATAACACTAATCTAAAGATCAAAATTGGTTCTTGTTTCTGGACATACTAATCTAAAGATGAAACTTGGTTCCTTGTTTCAGGACATAATAGCACTAATCTAAAGATGAAACTTGGTTCCTTGTTTAAGGACATACTAATCTAAAGAACAAACTTGGTTCTTGTTTCAGAACATACTAACCCTAATCTAAAGATAAATCTTGGTTCCTTGTTTCAGGACATAATAGCACTAATCTAAAGATGAAACTTGGTTCCTTGTTTCAGGACATTATAACACTAATCTAAAGATCAAAATTGGTTCTTGTTTCTGGACATACTAATCTAAAGATGAAACTTGGTTCCTTGTTTCAGGACATAATAGCACTAATCTAAAGATGAAACTTGGTTCCTTGTTTGAGGACATACTAATCTAAAGAACAAACTTGGTTCTTGTTTCAGAACATACTAACCCTAATCTAAAGATAAATCTTGGTTCCTTGTTTCAGGACATAATAGCACTAATCTAAAGATCAAACTTGGTTCCTTGTTTCAGAACATAATAGCACTAATCTAAATATCAAACTTGGTTCCTTGTTTCAGGACATAATAGAACTAATCTAAAGATCAAACTTGGTTTCTTGTTTCAGAACATAATAACACTAATCTAAAGATTAAACTTGGTTCCTTGTTTCAGAACATAATAGCACTAATCTAAAGATGAAACTTGGTTCCTTGTTTCAGAACATAATAACACTAATCTAAAGATTAAATTTGGTTCTTGTTTCAGAACATATTAACACTAATCTAAAGATCAAACTTGGTTCCTTGTTTCAGGACATTATAGCACTAATCTAAAGATCAAACTTGGTTCTTGTATCAGGACATAATAGCACTAATCTAAAGATCA
Source organism: Tachypleus tridentatus (assembly GCF_004210375.1). Lineage (NCBI taxonomy): Eukaryota > Metazoa > Arthropoda > Merostomata > Xiphosura > Limulidae > Tachypleus > Tachypleus tridentatus. Next base: position 145,883,841 of record NC_134826.1, read on the forward strand.
AACTTGGTTCTTTTTTCAGGACATAATAACACTAATCTAAAGATGAAACTTGGTTCCTTGTTTCAGGACATAATAGCACTAATCTAAAGATGAAACTTGGTTCCTTGTTTCAGGACATACTAACCCTAATCTAAAGGTGAAACTTGATTCCTTGTTTCAGGACATTATAGCACTAATCTAAAGATCAAAATTGGTTCTTGTTTCTGGACATACTAATCTAAAGATGAAACTTGGTTCCTTGTTTCAGGACATACTAACCCTAATCTAAAGGTGAAACTTGATTCCTTGTTTCAGGACATAATAGCACTAATCTAAAGATGAAACTTGGTTCCTTGTTTGAGGACATACTAATCTAAATAACAAACTTGGTTCTTGTTTCAGAACATATTAACCCTAATCTAAAGATAAATCTTGGTTCCTTGTTTCAGGACATAATAGCACTAATCTAAAGATCAAACTTGGTTCCTTGTTTCAAGATATAATAGCACTAATATAAATATCAAACTTGGTTCCTTGTTTCAGGACATAATAGCACTAATCTAAAGATCAAACTTGGTTTCTTGTTTCAGAACATAATAACACTAATCTAAAGATTAAACTTGGTTCCTTGTTTCAGAACATAATAGCACTAATCTAAAGATGAAACTTGGTTCCTTGTTTCAGAACATAATAACACTAATCTAAAGATTAAATTTGGTTCTTGTTTCAGAACATATTAACACTAATCTAAAGATCAAACTTGGTTCCTTGTTTCAGGACATAATAGCACTAATCTAAAGATCAAACTTGGTTTCTTGTTTCAGAACATAATAACACTAATCTAAAGATTAAACTTGGTTCCTTGTTTGAGGACATAATAGCACTAATCTAAAGATGAAACTTGGTTCCTTTTTTCAGAACATAATACCACTAATCTAAAGATTAAATTTGGTTCTTGTTTCAGAACATATTAACACTAATCTAAAGATCAAACTTGGTTCCTTGTTTCAGGACATAATAGCACTAATCTAAAGATCAAACTTGGTTCCTCGTTTCAGGACATACTAACCCTAATCTAAAGATGAAACTTGGTTCCTTGTTTCAGGACACAATAGTACTATTCTAAATATCAAACTTGGTTCCTTGTTTCAGGACACAATAGTACTATTCTAAATATCAAACTTGGTTCCTTGTTTCAGGACATAATAGCACTAATCTAAAATTGAAACTTGGTTCCTTGTTTCAGGACATAATAGCACTAATCTAAAGATGAAACTTGGTTCCTTGTTTCAGAACGTAATAACACTAATCTAAAGATTAAACTTGGTTCTTGTTTCAGGACATAATAGCACTAATCTAAAGATGAAACTTGGTTCCTTGTTTCAGGACATACTAACCCTGATCTAAAGATGAAACTTGGTTCCTTATTTCAGGACATAATAGCACTAATCTAAAGATCAAATTTGGTTCTTGTTTCAGGACATAGTAGCACTAATCTAAAGATCAAACTTGGTTCTTGTATCAGGACATAATAACACTAATCTAAAGATGAAACTTGGTTCCTTGTTTCAGGACATAATAGCACTAATCTAAAGATGAAACTTGGTTCCTTGTTTCAGGACATACTAACCCTAATCTAAAGGTGAAACTTGATTCCTTGTTTCAGGACATAATAGCACTAATCTAAAGATGAAACTTGGTTCCTTGTTTCAGGACATTATAACACTAATCTAAAGATCAAAATTGGTTCTTGTTTCTGGACATACTAATCTAAAGATGAAACTTGGTTCCTTGTTTCAGGACATAATAGCACTAATCTAAAGATGAAACTTGGTTCCTTGTTTAAGGACATACTAATCTAAAGAACAAACTTGGTTCTTGTTTCAGAACATACTAACCCTAATCTAAAGATAAATCTTGGTTCCTTGTTTCAGGACATAATAGCACTAATCTAAAGATCAAACTTGGTTCCTTGTTTCAAGATATAATAGCACTAATCTAAATATCAAACTTGGTTCCTTGTTTCAGGACATAATAGCACTAATCTAAAGATCAAACTTGGTTTCTTGTTTCAGAACATAATAACACTAATCTAAAGATTAAACTTGGTTCCTTGTTTCAGAACATAATAGCACTAATCTAAAGATGAAACTTGGTTCCTTGTTTCAGAACATAATAACACTAATCTAAAGATTAAATTTGGTTCTTGTTTCAGAACATATTAACACTAATCTAAAGATCAAACTTGGTTCCTTGTTTCAGGACATAATAGCACTAATCTAAAGATCAAACTTGGTTTCTTGTTTCAGAACATAATAACACTAATCTAAAGATTAAACTTGGTTCCTTGTTTCAGGACATAATAGCACTAATCTAAAGATGAAACTTGGTTCCTTGTTTCAGAACATAATAACACTAATCTAAAGATTAAATTTGTTTCTTGTTTCAGAACATATTAACACTAATCTAAAGATCAAACTTGGTTCCTTGTTTCAGGACATAATAGCACTAATCTAAAGATCAAACTTGGTTCCTCGTTTCAGGACATACTAACCTAATCTAAAGATGAAACTTGGTTCCTTGTTTCAGGACACAATAGTACTATTCTAAATATCAAACTTGGTTCCTTGTTTCAGGACATAATAGCACTAATCTAAAATTGAAACTTGGTTCCTTGTTTCAGGACATAATAGCACTAATCTAAAGATGAAACTTGGTTCCTTGTTTCAGAATATAATAACACTAATCTAAAGATTAAATTTAATTCTTGTTTCAGAACATATTAACACTAATCTAAATATCAAACTTGGTTCCTTGTTTCAGGACATAATAGCACTAATCTAAAGATTAAACTTGGTTCTTGTTTCAGGACATAATAGCACTAATCTAAAGATGAAACTTGGTTCCTTGTTTCAGGACATACTAACCCTGATCTAAAGATGAAACTTGGTTCCTTATTTCAGGACATAATAGCACTAATCTAAAGATCAAACTTGGTTCTTGTTTCAGGACATAGTAGCACTAATCTAAAGATCAAACTTGGTTCTTGTTTCAGGACATAATAACACTAATCTAAAGATGAAACTTGGTTCCTTGTTTCAGGACATAATAGCACTAATCTAAAGATGAAACTTGGTTCCTTGTTTCAGGACATACTAACCCTAATCTAAAGGTGAAACTTGATTCCTTGTTTCAGAACATAATAGCACTAATCTAAAGATGAAACTTGGTTCCTTGTTTCAGAACATAATAACACTAATTTAAAGATTAAATTTGGTTCTTGTTTCAGAACATATTAACACTAATCTAAAGATCAAACTTGGTTCCTTGTTTCAGGACATAATAGCACTAATCTAAAGATCAAACTTGGTTTCTTGTTTCAGAACATAATAACACTAATCTAAAGATTAAACTTGGTTCCTTGTTTCAGGACATAATAGCACTAATCTAAGGATGAAACTTGGTTCCTTGTTTCAGAACATAATAACACTAATCTAAAGATTAAATTTGTTTCTTGTTTCAGAACATATTAACACTAATCTAAAGATCAAACTTGGTTCCTTGTTTCAGGACATAATAGCACTAATCTAAAGATCAAACTTGGTTCCTCGTTTCAGGACATACTAACCTAATCTAAAGATGAAACTTGGTTCCTTGTTTCAGGACACAATAGTACTATTCTAAATATCAAACTTGGTTCCTTGTTTCAGGACATAATAGCACTAATCTAAAATTGAAACTTGGTTCCTTGTTTCAGGACATAATAGCACTAATCTAAAGATGAAACTTGGTTCCTTGTTTCAGAATATAATAACACTAATCTGAAGATTAAATTTAATTCTTGTTTCAGAACATATTAACACTAATCTAAATATCAAACTTGGTTCCTTGTTTCAGGACATGATAGCACTAATCTAAAGATTAAACTTGGTTCTTGTTTCAGGACATAATAGCACTAATCTAAAGATGAAACTTGGTTCCTTGTTTCAGGACATACTAACCCTGATCTAAAGATGAAACTTTGTTCCTTATTTCAGGACATAATAGCACTAATCTAAAGATCAAACTTGGTTCTTGTTTCAGGACATAGTAGCACTAATCTAAAGATCAAACTTGGTTCTTGTATCAGGACACAATAACACTAATCTAAAGATGAAACTTGGTTCCTTGTTTCAGGACATAATAGCACTAATCTAAAGATGAAACTTGGTTCCTTGTTTCAGGACATACTAACCCTAATCTAAAGGTGAAACTTGATTCCTTGTTTCAGGACATAATAGCACTAATCTAAAGATGAAACTTGGTTCCTTGTTTCAGGACATTATAACACTAATCTAAAGATCAAAATTGGTTCTTGTTTCTGGACATACTAATCTAAAGATGAAACTTGGTTCTTGTTTCAGGACATAATAGCACTAATCTAAAGATGAAACTTGGTTCCTTGTTTCAGGACATACTAACCCTAATCTAAAGATGAAACTTTGTTCCTTGTTTCAGGACATAATAGCACTAATCTAAAGATCAAACTTGGTTCTTGTTTCAGGACATAGTAGCACTAATCTAAAGATCAAACTTGGTTCTTGTATCAGGACATAATAACACTAATCTAAAGATGAAACTTGGTTCCTTGTTTCAGGACATAATAGCACTAATCTAAAGATGAAACTTGGTTCCTTGTTTCAGGACATACTAACCCTAATCTAAAGGTGAAACTTGGTTCCTTGTTTCAGGACATAATAGCACTAATCTAAAGATGAAACTTGGTTCCTTGTTTCAGGACATTATAACACTAATCTAAAGATCAAAATTGGTTCTTGTTTCTGGACATACTAATCTAAAGATGAAACTTGGTTCCTTGTTTCAGGACATAATAGCACTAATCTAAAGATGAAACTTGGTTCCTTGTTTCAGGACATACTAATCTAAAGAACAAACTTGGTTCTTGTTTCAGAACATACTAACCCTAATCTAAAGATAAATCTTGGTTCCTTGTTTCAGGACATAATAGCACTAATCTAAAGATCAAACTTGGTTCCTTGTTTCAAGATATAATAGCACTAATCTAAATATCAAACTTGGTTCCTTGTTTCAGGACATAATAGCACTAATCTAAAGATCAAACTTGGTTTCTTGTTTCAGAACATAATAACACTAATCTAAAGATTAAACTTGGTTCCTTGTTTCAGAACATAATAGCACTAATCTAAAGATGAAACTTGGTTCCTTGTTTCAGGACATACTAACCCTAATCTAAAGGTGAAACTTGATTCCTTGTTTCAGGACATAATAGCACTAATCTAAAGATGAAACTTGGTTCCTTGTTTCAGGACATACTAACCCTGATCTAAAGATGAAACTTTGTTCCTTATTTCAGGACATAATAGCACTAATCTAAAGATCAAACTTGGTTCTTGTTTCAGGACATAGTAGCACTAATCTAAAGATCAAACTTGGTTCTTGTATCAGGACACAATAACACTAATCTAAAGATGAAACTTGGTTCCTTGTTTCAGGACATAATAGCACTAATCTAAAGATGAAACTTGGTTCCTTGTTTCAGGACATACTAACCCTAATCTAAAGGTGAAACTTGATTCCTTGTTTCAGGACATAATAGCACTAATCTAAAGATGAAACTTGGTTCCTTGTTTCAGGACATTATAACACTAATCTAAAGATCAAAATTGGTTCTTGTTTCTGGACATACTAATCTAAAGATGAAACTTGGTTCTTGTTTCAGGACATAATAGCACTAATCTAAAGATGAAACTTGGTTCCTTGTTTCAGGACATACTAACCCTGATCTAAAGATGAAACTTTGTTTTTTATTTCAGGACATAATAGCACTAATCTAAAGATCAAACTTGGTTCTTGTTTCAGGACATAGTAGCACTAATCTAAAGATCAAACTTGGTTCTTGTATCAGGACATAATAACACTAATCTAAAGATGAAACTTGGTTCCTTGTTTCAGGACATAATAGCACTAATCTAAAGATGAAACTTGGTTCCTTGTTTCAGGACATACTAACCCTAATCTAAAGGTGAAACTTGATTCCTTGTTTCAGGACATAATAGCACTAATCTAAAGATGAAACTTGGTTCCTTGTTTCAGGACATTATAACACTAATCTAAAGATCAAAATTGGTTCTTGTTTCTGGACATACTAATCTAAAGATGAAACTTGGTTCCTTGTTTCAGGACATAATAGCACTAATCTAAAGATGAAACTTGGTTCCTTGTTTAAGGACATACTAATCTAAAGAACAAACTTGGTTCTTGTTTCAGAACATACTAACCCTAATCTAAAGATAAATCTTGGTTCCTTGTTTCAGGACATAATAGCACTAATCTAAAGATCAAACTTGGTTCCTTGTTTCAAGATATAATAGCACTAATCTAAATATCAAACTTGGTTCCTTGTTTCAGGACATAATAGCACTAATCTAAAGATCAAACTTGGTTTCTTGTTTCAGAACATAATAACACTAATCTAAAGATTAAACTTGGTTCCTTGTTTCAGAACATAATAGCACTAATCTAAAGATGAAACTTGGTTCCTTGTTTCAGGACATACTAACCCTAATCTAAAGGTGAAACTTGATTCCTTGTTTCAGGACATAATAGCACTAATCTAAAGATGAAACTTGGTTCCTTGTTTCAGGACATTATAACACTAATCTAAAGATCAAAATTGGTTCTTGTTTCTGGACATACTAATCTAAAGATGAAACTTGGTTCCTTTTTTCAGGACATAATAGCACTAATCTAAAGATGAAACTTGGTTCCTTGTTTAAGGACATACTAATCTAAAGAACAAACTTGGTTCTTGTTTCAGAACATACTAACCCTAATCTAAAGATAAATCTTGGTTCCTTGTTTCAGGACATAATAGCACTAATCTAAAGATCAAACTTGGTTCCTTGTTTCAAGATATAATAGCACTAATCTAAATATCAAACTTGGTTCCTTGTTTCAGGACATAATAGCACTAATCTAAAGATCAAACTTGGTTTCTTGTTTCAGAACATAATAACACTAATCTAAAGATTAAACTTGGTTCCTTGTTTCAGGACATAATAGCACTAATCTAAAGATGAAACTTGGTTCCTTGTTTCAGAACATAATAACACTAATCTAAAGATTAAATTTGTTTCTTGTTTCAGAACATATTAACACTAATCTAAAGATCAAACTTGGTTCCTTGTTTCAGGACATAATAGCACTAATCTAAAGATCAAACTTGGTTCCTCGTTTCAGGACATACTAACCCTAATCTAAAGATGAAACTTGGTTCCTTGTTTCAGGACACAATAGTACTATTCTAAATATCAAACTTGGTTCCTTGTTTCAGGACATAATAGCACTAATCTAAAATTGAAACTTGGTTCCTTGTTTCAGGACATAATAGCACTAATCTAAAGATGAAACTTGGTTCCTTGTTTCAGAATATAATAACACTAATCTAAAGATTAAATTTAATTCTTGTTTCAGAACATATTAACACTAATCTAAATATCAAACTTGGTTCCTTGTTTCAGGACATAATAGCACTAATCTAAAGATTAAACTTGGTTCTTGTTTCAGGACATAATAGCACTAATCTAAAGATGAAACTTGGTTCCTTGTTTCAGGACATACTAACCCTGATCTAAAGATGAAACTTGGTTCCTTATTTCAGGACATAATAGCACTAATCTAAAGATCAAACTTGGTTCTTGTTTTAGGACATAGTAGCACTAATCTAAAGATCAAACTTGGTTCTTGTATCAGGACATAATAACACTAATCTAAAGATGAAACTTGGTTCCTTGTTTCAGGACATAATAGCACTAATCTAAAGATGAAACTTGGTTCCTTGTTTCAGGACATACTAACCCTAATCTAAAGGTGAAACTTGATTCCTTGTTTCAGAACATAATAGCACTAATCTAAAGATGAAACTTGGTTCCTTGTTTCAGAACATAATAACACTAATTTAAAGATTAAATTTGGTTCTTGTTTCAGAACATATTAACACTAATCTAAAGATCAAACTTGGTTCCTTGTTTCAGGACATAATAGCACTAATCTAAAGATCAAACTTGGTTTCTTGTTTCAGAACATAATAACACTAATCTAAAGATTAAACTTGGTTCCTTGTTTCAGGACATAATAGCACTAATCTAAAGATGAAACTTGGTTCCTTGTTTCAGAACATAATAACACTAATCTAAAGATTAAATTTGTTTCTTGTTTCAGAACATATTAACACTAATCTAAAGATCAAACTTGGTTCCTTGTTTCAGGACATAATAGCACTAATCTAAAGATCAAACTTGGTTCCTCGTTTCAGGACATACTAACCCTAATCTAAAGATGAAACTTGGTTCCTTGTTTCAGGACACAATAGTACTATTCTAAATATCAAACTTGGTTCCTTGTTTCAGGACATAATAGCACTAATCTAAAATTGAAACTTGGTTCCTTGTTTCAGGACATAATAGCACTAATCTAAAGATGAAACTTGGTTCCTTGTTTCAGAATATAATAACACTAATCTAAAGATTAAATTTAATTCTTGTTTCAGAACATATTAACACTAATCTAAATATCAAACTTGGTTCCTTGTTTCAGGACATAATAGCACTAATCTAAAGATTAAACTTGGTTCTTGTTTCAGGACATAATAGCACTAATCTAAAGATGAAACTTGGTTCCTTGTTTCAGGACATACTAACCCTGATCTAAAGATGAAACTTGGTTCCTTATTTCAGGACATAATAGCACTAATCTAAAGATCAAACTTGGTTCTTGTTTCAGGACATAGTAGCACTAATCTAAAGATCAAACTTGGTTCTTGTATCAGGACATAATAACACTAATCTAAAGATGAAACTTGGTTCCTTGTTTCAGGACATAATAGCACTAATCTAAAGATGAAACTTGGTTCCTTGTTTCAGGACATACTAACCCTAATCTAAAGGTGAAACTTGATTCCTTGTTTCAGGACATAATAGCACTAATCTAAAGATGAAACTTGGTTCCTTGTTTCAGGACATTATGACACTAATCTAAAGATCAAAATTGGTTCTTGTTTCTGGACATACTAATCTAAAGATGAAACTTGGTTCCTTGTTTCAGGACATAATAGCACTAATCTAAAGATGAAACTTGGTTCCTTGTTTAAGGACATACTAATCTAAAGAACAAACTTGGTTCTTGTTTCAGAACATACTAACCCTAATCTAAAGATAAATCTTGGTTCCTTGTTTCAGGACATAATAGCACTAATCTAAAGATCAAACTTGGTTCCTTGTTTCAAGATATAATAGCACTAATCTAAATATCAAACTTGGTTCCTTGTTTCAGGACATAATAGCACTAATCTAAAGATCAAACTTGGTTTCTTGTTTCAGAACATAATAACACTAATCTAAAGATTAAACTTGGTTCCTTGTTTCAGAACATAATAGCACTAATCTAAAGATGAAACTTGGTTCCTTGTTTCAGAACATAATAACACTAATCTAAAGATTAAATTTGTTTCTTGTTTCAGAACATATTAACACTAATCTAAAGATCAAACTTGGTTCCTTGTTTCAGGACATAATAGCACTAATCTAAAGATCAAACTTGGTTCCTCGTTTCAGGACATTCTAACCCTAATCTAAAGATGAAACTTGGTTCCTTGTTTCAGGACACAATAGTACTATTCTAAATATCAAACTTGGTTCCTTGTTTCAGGACATAATAGCACTAATCTAAAATTGAAACTTGGTTCCTTGTTTCAGGACATAATAGCACTAATCTAAAGATGAAACTTGGTTCCTTGTTTCAGAACATAATAACACTAATCTAAAGATTAAATTTAATTCTTGTTTCAGAACATATTAACACTAATATAAATATCAAACTTGGTTCCTTGTTTCAGGACATAATAGCACTAATCTAAAGATTAAACTTGGTTTTTGTTTCAGGACATAATAGCACTAATCTAAAGATGAAACTTGGTTCCTTGTTTCAGGACATACTAACCCTGATCTAAAGATGAAACTTGGTTCCTTATTTCAGGACATAATAGCACTAATCTAAAGATCAAACTTAGTTTTTTTTTCAGATCATAATAACACTAATATAAAAATCAAACTTGTTTCTTGTTTCAGAACATAATAACACTAATCTAAAGATTAAACTTGGTTCTTGTTTCAAAACATAATAACACTTATCTAAAGATTAAATTTGGTTTATTGTTTCAGAACATAATGAGAATAATCTAAAGATAACCCTTATGTTGCTTAGCGCGAAAGTCTGAAGTAAACTAAACATTCTTTCCGGAAGTATCAATGATACAAAACAAAAACCTTTGTTCAAGTTGGGTGTATGTATAAGTATCAAGCTCAGGTTGTGATGATAGATTACAACGAATTTCATATTAACAACTAAAATATTTCGGAGTTTAATAGTATAGGAATAACAGCAACGTTATGGGTGCCTGCCGTTGTTAGAGTACTGTTAGTGTGACACTCAGTAATTATATGTTCTACGCACTTATTGTTGGATTATTTTGTTGAATGTCAGCCGTGGGTAGTGTATAATTATTTGGTTGTTTGGAGAACGTTGCGCAAAGCTAATCGAAGGCTATCTGCGCCTACTGTCTCTAATTTTGAGGTAATGAACTAAAATAAAACAGCTAGTTAACACCAACAGTCATCTCTTGGGAACGAATAGTCGGATTGAGTGGGTATTTATAACTCCCACTGGGCTGAAAAGCCGAGCATATTCGATGATACCTGAAGGCAAACGACCCAACTAACTGGTCATGACAGGACTAAGCAGTTTTTGTGTGTGCTGTTTGAATTTTTTATAAGTAAGTATAAATCCGAAGCTATTTACCTTTGTTTTCTTTCACACGAAGCTCAACAAGAGAAACTTATATAAATTTGGTTGTTTGTAATTAGAAAGAAAGATTCTTCATGGGCTATCTGTGGTCTTCCTACCTTGGGTATCGAAACCCAGTGTGTAATGGTGTGAATTCGCAGACATACTGCTGGACCATTGGGGGCAGTTGATGGTGATTTGTTTGTTTGGAATTAAGCACAAACATTTATAATGGGCTACCTGTGCTCTGCCTACCACTGGTATCGAAACCCGGTTTCTAGCGTTTTAACTCCGCAAATATACATGTTGTGGTGGTTTTCTTATAGCAAAGCCACATCGTGCCAGCTTCTGTGTTGACCGAGGAGAATCGAACCCCTTGTTTTAGCGTTGTAAATCCGTAGACTTATCGCTGTTTCAGCGGGAGACGTTGGAGAAATATTTTGTTGTTTTTAAGCAGGGGTTTGGACAACTTGTCAATAAAGGTAAGATTAATATTACCCGTGTACTCCAGATAAGTAAATGCAAAAAATAATTTCTGCCAACGTTTCGCTGTTGCGGATAGCAGTATTGTTGTCAGTTAAATTTGTTGGCGAGTTGCACAAAACCACGTGCACTGTAAGTGTGTATATATTTGTACTACTACTATCACTAATAAAGCCGCAACGGCGAAACGTTGGTAGAAGTAGAATTATTATTATTTTTTTATATTATATGAAGGATAAAGATTATTTTGGTTTTTACTTACTTCACTGCCTCAACGTGTGCATAAGAAAACTTACTCGTGTTATAATGATAAAGTTAATGATGGTCAAAGCCTTGCATCGTGCACTTAACGTTTCGTTACTAAGACGAAACTGCTACTCCAGGGTTCAAACCGTGTAGGGTTACTGCTGACGAATCACTAAAAGTATGAAGAAGGTTGAATGAGTTATCCTATTGTACAAGTGCAACGACCTAAGAACAAATGACCCTTAAATTAGCCTTCATTATACAATCCTAAGGTTTTAATTTGAACACATGTATTCTTCAGTGTTACTCGGTTGAATGTCTAAACAGGATAAACGTAGGAAAATGAATGTTTTCAATATATAAAAAAACAACCTAAAAATCACGTCGTTCTTTCTCATTTCACTGTTTCCGTGGTCCTATCTCTTGGTTGTCAGTTTCACGATTAAGAGACAAATAGATTAGTTAAAGTTTAGTTTTCGCTGAACTATTAACACACAACAACCCAAAAAACAGTGTTGCATACAAATGTATCTCAGGACGGCTGGTATGGGTAATAACACTTTTACTGATAAAGCAGAGAACAACGTTTCGACCTTCCAAGGTCATCTTCAAGTTACAAAGAGAGTTTGAATGTGACTGTTCACGAACACATGTCTTAGGGACAACAGTATGAATGGGTACCGGATTGTAGAGGGCGTTGCAGGTGGATGTCAGGTTATTAATTAGTATAGGTATAAAGGCGTTCCTTTATATTGGTTTAATTTTGGGCTTGAGTTGTTGTATAAGTAAGGCTTCTTTAATTTTGCGTTTGTTTATGTTTGTTTCTTTATTTAGTATTTGAGTGTTTTCTATGGTTATGTTGTGTTTATTTGACTTGCAGTGTTCGAAAACGTGTGAAGGTTACTTTTTATGTTCTTTGAATCTGGTTTCCATTTTTCTACTTGTTTCTCCAATATAGAAGTCGTGGCAGTTATCACATTGTATTTTATAAATAATGTTGGTGTGGTGTTTGTCAGTGTAGTTTTTACATGGTATAGACCTCAGTTTTGTTCCTGGTTTTATAATAAATTTAGTCTTTACTGGAATGTTGTGTTTTGTCATCAGTTTTTCCAGATGTTGGTTATTTTTGCACTGATGTCAGGAACATATGGTATGCAACAGTGTAAGGTTTTGTAGTTTGTTGTGTCTTGGGATTTATTGTTGCTTGTTTGTTGTTGGTCTAGGTGTGTGTGTATAACTTTTTTCAACGGTTTTTTCAGGAAATTTGTTAATGTTGATAAAGTGTTGTTTTATTTTGTTGATTTCATCGTTAATTTTATCAGGTGAACATAGTTTTGTGGCTGTGTTTATTTGGTTTATTAATATGTAGAGTTTTTGTTTTGACTCAGGTGCTGAGTCCCAGGGAATGTGTAATTCGGTATGGGTGATTTTCGTCCCTGAGACATGTCAGCTGCAAACTCTCTTTGTTAACCTGAAGATGACCTAGGAAGGTTGAAACAGTGTTCTCTCCTTATTAGTAAAAGTGTTAATACCAACACCAGCCATTCTGAGATACAGTAGTGGTATCTATTTCTATGTACTATATAAGTGAATATGTTGAAAATACAAACTACTGATATAGAAATTATTACATTTGTGATGAGAGATTGAAGAAACTGTAAATATACCATATATATATATATTAATATATTAAATTGTGTTTATGTAAGAATTCCATTAATTACTTACTGCATCACATGCTAATCTTGTTAAACTGTTTGAGTTAATGACGTCCCCTGTGGCTCAGCGGAAAATCCAAGGTCTTAGAACATTAAAAAATTAATCTGTGTGCAGAGGGTGCAGCACAGTTAGCCCATTGTGTAGTTTTGTGCTCAATAACACAGAAATATAAAATAAAGTATTAATAATATAGTAATAAGCGTAATCGATAGGTAGCGCTGACATCATGTGGAAATTCATTTAATACTATTCTCCAATAAATTTGTTTGGTTTGTTTTAAATTTCGTGCGAGGCTACACGAGGGCTATGTGCACTAGCCGTCCCTAATTTAGCAGTGTAAGACTAGAGGGAAGGCAGCTAGTCATCACCACCCACCGCCAACTCTTGGGCTACTCTTTTACCAACGAATAGTGGGATTGACCGTCACATTATAACGCTCCCACGGTAGAAAGGGCGAGCATGTTTAGCGCGACCGGGATGCGAACCCGCGACCCTTAGTTTACGAGTCGAACGCCTTAACCAACCTAGCCATGCCGCGGCTTAAAGAACAAAAAGAAAAGAAACACAAAGGGCGAATACAACAGTATTCGATGTGTGATGTTAAAGTGCTAATTCTAAAGCTCATAGTTTCTGGTTATCAAATACTATTATTTTGCTGCGTACAGTTTCTAATTTTTCTGTATAGTTATCAAATAAAACTGGAAATATACAATCCACAAATGTTTTATTTTAAACTTCATTTGGTTAAAAGAATGTAAATAAATGTACGTACTGTGGAAGTTAATAAGCAGGCTGTTTATGTGTTAAAATATGTAAACGAACCCAAATCTTTCGACCTGACCGACACCTTAGGCGCACGTGAGATGAGAAACCAGATGAAAGACCTATATGGTTCACTCGCAGTCCACATTAATTTGGAACTAATGCTGAGCTGAGAGAAGGCAGCTAGCCTGCAATATTCGCTGCCACAAATACTTTTTCCCACCACGGGTATCGAAACCCGATTTCTCATCTTGTAAGTCCGTACACATGCCGCTGTGCCACTGGTGGGGGTGGGGGCTTATCCTAAAAGAGCTAAATAAATAAATAAAATACTTTTAATCTTTTTTCATGTGTAAAAATATCCAAAAGAAAAGGGGAAAATTAGTGTGTTTGTAGGAGTGTCAATGTGTTTGTACGAGTGTCAAGTCAGTGACTTGTTTGTTAAACGAAACCTGAAATATATATGTAAAAACGAGCTCGTTTGGGTTGATTGAGAAAATATTTTGCATCGAAGAGCGAACAACGGACCTTCTTCGGTCATCGTCAGGTTCACAAAGAAAGAGGTAACTGACCGAAAGCTAACCACATGTTTGAAAGGGGTTGTATAACTGAGTGTCGGAATGTAGAGGGCGGTGTTAGATGTTCGAATATATAATTTTATTTTATTATATTTAATATAGGTATAAAGGCGTTCCTTTATATTGGTTTATTTTGGGCTTGAGTTGTTGTATAAGTAAGGCTTCTTTAATTTTCCGTTTGTTTATGTTTGTTTCTTTATTTAGTATTTGAGTGTTTTCTATGGTTATGTTGTGTTTATTTGATTTGCAGTGTTCGAAAACGTGTGAAGGTGACTTTTTATGTTCTTTAAATCTGGTTTCCATTTTTTCTACTTGTTTCTCCAATATAAAAGTCGTGGCAGTTATCACATTGTATTTTATAAATAACGTTGGTTTTGTTTTTGTCAGTGTAGTTTTTACATAGCATGGACTTTAGTTTTGTATCTGGTTTTTGAATAAATTTGGTATTAACTGGAATGTCATATTTTGTTACTAGTTTTTGCCAAATGTTGGTTATTTTTCTGCTAATGTCAGGAATATATGGTATGCAGCAGTATATGGTTTCGTGATTTTTTGATTCGTGAGATATATTTACTTTTGTTGGTTGATTTTGCTTTCTGTCTAGGTGTGTGCGTATAATTTTTTCTACTGTTTTTGGTGGAAACTTATTGATGTTGATGAAGTATTGTTTTATTTTGTCTAATTCATCGTTAATTTTATCTGGTGAGTATAGTTTTATGGCTGTGTTTATTTGGTTTCTTAGTATGTTGAGTTTTTGTTTTGTTTTATGTACTGAGTCCCAAGGAATGTATAGTCCAGTATGGGTGATTTTTCGGTGGATTTCTGTTTTGAATTGTGTGTCGGTTCTTGTAATTTTGAGGTTAAGAAATGATATTTGATTGCTTTCTTCCTGTTCACATGTGAAGTCAATGTTGGGATGTATAGAGTTAATGTGATTGAAAAAATTAAGTATGTGTTCTGTAGATTTGAATCCCGCAACCGTGTCATCTACATATCTGTACCAGTATAGTGGTGGATGTAATGCTGTGTTAATTGCTTGTGTTTCAACTTGTGTCATAAAAATATTGGCTAGAACTGGTGATACTGGGTTGCCCATGATTAGGCCATTTGTTTGTATATAGTTTTGGTTGTTGAACATGAAGTTTGTCTTTATCGTAGTTAATTCTATAAGGGTTGCTAACTGGTTACTAGGAATGTCTATAGTTGGGTTAGGGTCTCGAATATAGAGTTCTAAGGCTATCTTGCAGGCTTCAGTGGTTGGAACTTCAGTAAAGAGGGATATAACATCCAAACTGGCCATTAAGGCTTTATGATTAAGTTGATTTAGATTAGACTTGAAATTAAAAGAGTCTTTGATGAATGAGCTGGCTGATGTTACATATTTGGAGAATGCTCATGCTATGTATTTACCAAGATTGTAATTAAACGATTCATATGTGGACATTATTGGTCGTAATGGACAATCTGGTTTATGAGGTTTGGGGATGCCGTATATTTGTGGTGTGCGTGAGTCGGTTTTACGTAGGTAGGAATAAAGTGTTTGTGAAATTGTGTTGGCTTTTTTTATTTGTAGTAGTAATTTGTTCAGTTGTGTCTCGTGTGTCTTTGTTGGATTTGTGTGTATTGGTTTAAATTTGTTCGTGTCTGATAGGATGTTCTTCATTTTTTGGATGTATTCATTCGTGTTCATTTTGACTATAGCGTTACCTTTATCTGCTTTTAGAATTTTTATGTTTTTGTCTTGTTTTAGGTTTCAAACATCTAGCACCGCCAGCTACATTCCGACACTCAGTTACACAAACCCTTTCAAACATGTGGTCAGCTTCCGGTCAGTTACCTCTTTCTTTGTGAACCTGACGATGACCGAAGGTCGAAACGTTGTTCGCTCTTCTATGTAAAATATTTTTCAACCGAAACGAGCCGTTTTTGCATATAAATTTCTCTACAAGTGGGCTTTCTCGACATCACTGATAAACGAAACCTGGTTTGTGTGTGTGTGTGTGTTCTTATACAAAGCCACATCAGGCTATCCGCTGTGTCCACCGACGGGAATCGAACCCTGATTTTAGCGTTGTAAGTCCGAAGACTTACCGCTGTTCCTGTGAGAGAGGAAACCTGGTTTATAGGATTATAAGACGTCAGACGTACTGACCGCTATGAAGATGAACTTACTGTTAAAATTAACAAGAAAAACTTGTGTCATGACCTAATTTAGGACTATTATTGTGGTGTCTGTTCTGAAACCAAAAATTATCAACACAAGAGGAGAGAAACTGTGTTCAATAAGTTTATTTAAAAGCTATTTTAATCCTGCCAAAAGCAAAAATCTTAGAAATAAAAATAATAATCTAGTATACATCATAACAACGCACGTGCTCGCCATAATATCTAGCATATATAAGCTATTTTACTAACAGAAATGATTGTGTTATCTCACCGGACCTAATATTGTGCAGAGAGTGTGTGTGTTATCTACCCATTACGAACAGCGTGTGTTAGCTACTCGATTTTTACATCACTGATAGGATATGTTAAAAATTCGATACTAATATTACGGAGAGTAAGTGTTATCTTATCGATTATAGCATTACGAAAAAGATGTTATCAAATCGGTTCTACTATTAGGGAGAGTTTGTGTAACCTAATCGGTCTAAAACTACAATACAAGAAAACCACGATAAAGATTTTATGAAAAGATAAATACCAGAACTGAATGAATATAAGCTGAGTTGTTTTCTGTTTAAACTTATTTATTGACTCGGAGAATATAAATTATAACATATTTTTGTTGAAACTTAAATATGTTTCTATTGTGCTTTCATGAAAATTAAAGCTTTAAGCTTACCATAAGCCAGCAAATAAACAACGTATGATAAGTACTTATCATTATGTTTTTAATTAATAACGTTAGTGTTTCAAGTTTTTCAATGGATAGCTCGAGGGCTCACAACGTTCGAAAATTGGGGTTCGATTCCCTCGACGTAGGCCTAGTATGGCCAGGTAGTTAGGGCGCTCGACTAGTGATTTGAGAGTTGCGGGTTCGAATCTTCGTAATGCCAAACATGCTCGCCCTTTTGGGCATGGGTACATTATAATGTTACGGTCAACCCCATTATTCGTTGGTAAAAACGTAGCCTAAGAGTTGGTGAGGGGTGGTGATGACTAGCTGCCTTCCCTCTAGTCTTACACTGCTAAATTAGGGATGGCTAGTGCTGGTAGCCCTCTTGTAGTTTTGCGCAAAATTAAAAAACGAACAAACAAAACCCCTTGACGTACACAGTGTAGATAACCATTGTGTAGCTTTCCTCTGAACTATCTTTATATTTCGGTTGCAGTCAGTTCACGTCTAAGTATTCGACCGTCTGTGATCGTAAAAAAACAACACATAATTTTAATAATCTGCGATGTTAAGAGGGCGCAATTTTGCCAAAGGAAACTCACCTCATTGCTTTTAATATAACAATCGATTTTTAACTAAACATCTTGATCACGTGAGCACCAACTTTACAGTTCCACCAATAACAGCGCCTGTAAAATTAGGCTGCTTACCTGATTAACTGTACTTCTCGAGATAATTAAAGTTTTTAGTTTAACACGATATGCCTGATTCGTTTCTCTCGTAAACGTGCCAAAAGAGATGAATAGATAATTAAAACACTTCGTTGTTTCTAGAGGGATCCAATTTGTTTTTGTGCACTTTCCTTCATTAACTGGCTATCAGTTAATTCGGGTACAGTAGTATAAGTGGTAATGACACTGAAACTTTATACAGAACTAAGAAAATATTATAATGTTCTTGAAACTCACTTCGGTCATCTTCAGGTCGAAACGTTGTTCTCTGCTTTATTTGTAAAAGTGTTAATACTCGTACCAGCTGTTCTGAGGTACATATTTTAATATATTTACTGTTATGGTTTTAGAAAGTTATGATGCAAAGGCTGGAATTAAAAGACGAACAGTTTGGCAATTGCACCTTCCCCAATAGCACAGTGGTATGTTTGCGTACTCCCACCGCTAGAAACCATGGTTCGATACCCGTGTCGAGCAGAACACAGATAGCCTTTTGTGTAACTTTGTACTTACTTGCAAAAGAACACATCTCGGTGATTAAGTTAAAAAAAATCTTGTATTGACTCTCCATGTAATGATTTCAAAGAATCTTAAATTGACTGTCCATGTTATGATTTCAAAGAATCTTGTATTGACTCTCCATGTAATGATTTCGAAGAATATTGTATTGAATCATCAAGTAATGGTTTTAAAGTATGTTATATTGAATCTCCATGTAATGATTTTGAAAAAAAACTTTTGTTGACTCTCCTTATAATGATTTTAAAGAATCTTGTTTTGAATCTCCATATAATAATTTTAAAGAATTTTGTATTGACTCTCCATGCAATGAATTCAAAGTATATTGTGTGTCTCTCCCAGTAATTACTTCAAAGAATCTTGTATTGACTCTCCATGTAATGATTTCAAAGAATATTGTATCCACTTAGAATTGGAAGTGACTTGGAATGTAATGAGTTGCTAACATATTACAAATGTTACAGTCAATCACATTATTTGGTTCCAGAAGAAAAGCACAGCCATTCTGTCAGAGGGCACTATTGACTAGTTACCTTATTTCTAATGAGTAATTCAACATTATATACGGCTTAAGAATCCCTGACCTGGACATTAAGACTTTGTATTCGAAAGATATCATTCCTTTAGAAAGATTGGTATGGTAGTCATCAATACAATGTGCTCTTCGTATCATGATTATCGAAACTCACTTTTTTCGTTATATGTCTGTTATTTTATCAATGAGCCGCAAGAGGGCTCAGTTGAAAATTGTTTGTTTTAGAATTTCGCACAAAGCTACTCGAGGGCTATCTGCGCTAGCCGTCCCTAATTTAGCAGTGTAAGATTAGAGGGAAGGCAGCTAGTCATCACACCCCACCCTCAACTCTTGGGCTACTTTTTTACCAAAGAATAGTGGGATTGACCGTAACATTATAACGCCTCCACGGTTGAAAGGTCAAGCAAATTTGGTGTGTGGCGATTTGAACCCGCGACCTTCAGATTACGAGTCGAGCGCATTAACCACGTGGCTATACTGGACCCTATGGTGAGAGAAACTAAGCGTGATTCGTTTGAGAGTCGCCTTAACTAACTATTATAGGAATCTGTATAATCATAAGCCTATAGATAACATAAGATATATATATATAATGATGCAAATCATTCAATCTAGTTTGAGCTCAAAGTTAGTTCTGTCTAATTCAAACTTTTGTCGCAAAATACACAAAATATCTTCGCAGAACCACTCTTATTGTAAGCCGACCAATCAGAGAGAAGGTGGTTAGATCTTGTAATAATTTTGTATGTCCGGATAGTTGGATTCGGTTGTCAGTCTTGCAGCACATACGCCCACAGCCCTAAAGCTCAAAATACATTTCTTGACGACAGGACGTGAACCAGACCTCTAGGATCCGCAGTCTGACCACAATAACTACTAGACCACGCCCGTGATAAAAACACATGTAATACAATACGAAAGACAATACAATAACATATGTGTTAATTATTTATGGCATTTTAATTTAAAAAGTAAAATACAGATTTGAGATAAACAAAGACCTGTGAATAATAGTGAGCCCGGCATGACCAGGAGAGGGGCGCTTAATAATAGTAAGCCCGGCATGACCAGGAGAGGGTCACTTAATAATAGTAAGCCCGGCATGACCAGGAG
Source organism: Tachypleus tridentatus (assembly GCF_004210375.1). NCBI lineage: Eukaryota > Metazoa > Arthropoda > Merostomata > Xiphosura > Limulidae > Tachypleus > Tachypleus tridentatus. The sequence goes on from NC_134826.1 coordinate 145,904,205, forward strand.
AGGGTCGCTGAATAATAGTGAGCCCGGCATGACCAGGAGAGGGTCGCTTAATAATAGTAAGCCCGGCATGACCAGGAGAGGGTCGCTGAATAATAGTGAGCCCGGCATGACCAGGAGAGGGTCGCTGAATAATAGTGAGCCCGGCATGACCAGGAGAGGGTCGCTTAATAATAGTAAGCCCGGCATGACCAGGAGAGGGTCGCTGAATAATAGTGAGCCCGGCATGACCAAGAGAGGGTCGCTGAATAATAATGAGCCAGGCATGACCAGGAGAGGGTCGCTGAATAATAATGAGCCAGGCATGACCAGGAGAGGGTCGCTGAATAATAGTGAGCCCGGCATGACCAAGAGAGGGTCGCTGAATAATAGTGAGCCTGGCATGACCAGGAGAGGGTCGCTGAATAATAGTGAGCCCGGCATGACCAGGAGAGGGTCGCTGAATAATAGTGAGCCCGGCATGACCAGGAGAGGGTCGCTGAATAATAGTGAGCCCGGCATGACCAGGGAGGGGTCGCTTAATAATAGTAAGCCCGGCATGACCAGGAGAGGGTCGCTGAATAATAGTGAGCCCGGCATGACCAAGAGAGGGTCGCTGAATAATAATGAGCCAGGCATGACCAGGAGAGGGTCGCTGAATAATAGTGAGCCCGGCATGACCAAGAGAGGGTCGCTGAATAATAGTGAGCCCGGCATGACCAGGAAATGGTCGCTGAATAATAGTGAGCCTGGCATGACCAGGAGAGGGTCGCTGAATAATAGTGAGCCCGGCATGACCAGGAGAGGGTCGCTGAATAATAGTGAGCCCGGCATGACCAGGAGAGGGTCGCTTAATAATAGTAAGCCTGGCATGACCAGGAGAGGGTCGCTTAATAATAGTAAGCCCGGCATGACCAGGAGAGGGCTGCTGAATAATAGTGAGCCCGGCATGACCAAGAGAGGGTCGCTGAATAATAATGAGCCAGGCATGACCAGGAAATGGTCGCTGAATAATAGTGAGCCTGGCATGACCAGGAGAGGGTTGCTGAATAATAGTGAGCCCGGCATGACCAGGAGAGGGTCACGGGTTCGAATGCTCGTCATGCCAAACATGTTCGCCCGTTCAGGAATGGGGGGCATTATAATTGGACAGTCAATTTCACTTTTTGTTGGCAAAAGAGTAGCTCAAGAGTTGGCGGTGGATGGTGATGACTAGCTGCCTTCGCTTTAGTTTTACACTGCGAAATTAGGGACAGCTAGCGCAGATAGCCTTTACGCGAAATTAAAAAACAAATAAACAATAATAATTGTAAAAGTTCATTTCATGAATGTTTCGTTTATTACGGCCGTTTTTTGGTCAATAAAATTACAAATTCAGTTTAATATATAGATATTAACCTCATATCATGGATTACAGTATTTTCTCTGTGTTCAGTATTCATTTATTCCAAACAGCCCAAGATGACACAATCCTCAGAAATTTAACCCTATAACGTAGCTTGCAATACTATCATTCTATAATAATGAAAGTCATTGAACCGTTTCTGGTCTAAGATTTATAACAGTGTCTAGAGCTGTACCGTAGAAACACATCCTGATTGAGCATGCTTTTAATAGAAGCCAAATTTGGCATTTTTCCTGGACACCAAAATAATTTTAGTAGAAACTCTGCCTTCCGAGAAAATCCATCGAGTCGAAGCAGGAAATGAATGTTTAGTAACTTTTACCTTTTCTTCGCTAGGACGGGATCCATAAACGTTGAGAAATACAAGCACAGTGCCAAATACAGTTTAAATTACTGCCTTTAAAAGCTGAAAATCTCATCTACCCTGCTCAATACATTGCTCTCTTTTGCCTAGAAATTAAATACGTAGAACTAAGAGGAGGAAATTCACGTTGATTTAACTTAATGGGAATGTTTGTTTGTTTTTTAGAATTTCGAGTAAACCTTCACGAGAGATATCTGCGCTAGCTGTTCCTAATTTAGCAGTGAAATACTAGAAGGAAGGCAGTTAGACATCACCAGCCATTTCCAACTCTTGGATTAATCTTTTACCAACGAATAGTGGGGTTGAGCGTCACATTATAACGCTCCCACGGCTGAAAGGACGAGCAAGGTTGGTGCGACGGGGATTCTTATCCAGGACTCTCAGATTACGAGTCGAACGACTTAATCACCTGGCCATGCCAGGCGAGAGAAAGTGTATATACATATAGATTGAAGTCAGTGGGGAAATATATACATACTGATTGAAATCAGTGGGAAAATAAGTACATACTGATAGAAGACTATAGGGAACAATGTACATATTGACTGAGGGTGTAGAAACATACACTTAATGTTTTATTTTTATTGCAAGGTAGTATAGAAACATTCATTCACACTTTTATCTTTATCGTAAGGTAGTATACAAACATTCACTCGATATTTATCTTTGCTGTAATGTAGTATAGAAACATTCACTCATTGTTGTTTAATTTTGATCAGGTAATTTTCAGGTGAGAGAACCCTATGGTTCAGGTACAGCTATTCTTAAGTTAGAACATTTCTGATCAGCCAACACCAGTCGTCTCCATGGTTACTCTCAAACAAACTCTGGGAATTGGTAACAATTTTATAATGCGCCCACAGCTTAAAGTGTAGAGCGTATTCAGTGGCATATCGTAAAGGCAAATCTTGGACCTTCGGAACCAAAATGTTAATAAGAAATTTCACAATTATCACAGTCAAACAAATCAGTGTAAACGTCGTAATTATAGAAATAAATAGAAATACACCTTTACGTTCGTAAGATATGGTAAGCTGAGAATAATGCTGATTTATGTAGAAATTTCAAAATTGTTACATCAGGCCTAAAAACTGCTAGATAGAAGAACAACCATATTCGTAAATAGTATATATGAACGTACCTAATTTGTTTTGTATGCAGACATGTGGAGTAATATTAGGTTGTCCAGAAATAAATGTCGGAATTCTCATGATGGCATATAGAAGCTGAATGTTGAGTAAGTTATCGTTGGTTGGTTGGTTGGTTTAATCCAACGTTTGTCGCTGACAAGGTGTCTTAATTGTCTACTGTTTCAACTCTACTCAGAATAAGTTTCGCAACCCCCAAGGCAGTATGGACAAGACGAACGTTCATCTGATTTTCCTCTATGACTTCAAACTTGGACGAAAAGCCACCGAAACTACACGGAACATGAACCAGGCATTTGGCCGTGGATCTGTTACTGAACTTTGGTTCCAAAGGTTTCGACAAGGAGATGAAAGTCTTAAAGACCAAGAAGTCCGTGAAAGAAGCCATTCTTAAATGAAAACACATTAAGGGAAGCAGTTGAGACAGACCCTCACACAGCAGTAAGTGAGCTTGTAGAAAAGCTGGGCACAAGCACATCAAGCATTGTCAACCACATGATTGTGATTGGAAAGATGAAAAAGTTGGATAAGTGGGTTCTGTATGAGCTGACTGAAGGTCAACAAAATCGGCATTATCAGACCCGTCAAGGATGATGCTTCAAAATTTGAACGAATTGGAAATCGAAGTTCTGCCTCATATACCTTATTTCCCGGGCCCTTCCCCTACAGAATTTCATTTTTTCAAGCACCATGACAACTTTTTGAAAAATAAACGCTTTCAAAACCAGGCAGCTACAGAAGTAGCTTTCAGGTATGTTCATTGAACATAGAAACTCTACATCAGGAACATAAGCAGCATCGTTACACGTTGATAACAGTGTGTTGAATCAAATGGTGCTCACTTTGATTAAAGCATGTTTCACAACACTGGGTTATACTTTTCCAAACTTCGCAGTTAAAAAACAACATATATTTCTGCACAACCTAATATAATGCACGAGAAGATATTCCAGTTTAAAACGATCTTTGGTACGTAAAGAACCAACACAGAAAAGTGTACGCAGTTTAAAATAATTTTTGGTACGTGAAGAACCAACACAGAAGAGTGTACACAGTTTAAAATGACCTTTAGTACGTGAAGAACCATTTTGTTCTTTACTATCTGAAAAGAGGTTGATAGTGATGCCAGAACAAGCTCGTGAGAGTTCCCTCGTTCTGGATATCACAGGTGATTCGCTAAAGGAAAAAAACAATATATGTTTTACATAAAATTACATAATTAATCGCTAAATTACAATCTATAATACTTGTATAACAGTTCTAGAAAACGCAGTGTAGAATAAATGAATAATACATGATACAAAGTGGAATGCTTTTTAACGTTGAAATAAAACTGAATATAGAATTGAAATCAAATTAGCCGTCCATTCACAGGTTAGGTTTATAACCCCTGACCTTTAAAACAAGGTTTACCTATTTGAAATTCAGTTTTAAATGAAAACAAAACAACCAAACATAATATTGTTAGACTTTGCTTTCTAAGCTTGCATTGATGTTTAACTCATGGTAAACAGATATAAATGTTATTTCTACTTAAACGCCCATGTACTTCTAAATGGTTCGAAGAATGCACAAACCATAATAATAGACATATTCGGAATCTTACACAAAGAGGTTTTGAAATAAATGCTATTGAATTGCTCGTCTATCATCCCTAGTATGTTTCTATGTTTCTTTTTTTAAATTGTATGTGTATAAAGTGACCGATTCGATGACTCTTGTATTTGTTATTTTCACTATCTGTGTTTTATAACCTTCAGTATCATAGTTTGTTATAGCTTGGATTTTTAAGAATCTATGAGACATCTTTTCGGAAATTGTTGTTGAAATATTTTTTATTTGTTTAATAAAGGTTATATTGTACCTAATACCACTGTTATATTCTTCAAAACAATTTGTATTCGTGGACAATACATAAATGTTTCACACAGTATCTCAGTTTCTGTATAGAATCGCATATACAGTGGTCACGTGATATACCACCGAAGAAAAGTTTCTTTTTAATCTATAATTAGGGAAGAAATACACTTTAGCACAATTAGTCCTTAGGCTTATAGTTTGTTTGTTTTGAATTTCACGCAAAGCTACACGAGGGCTATCTGTGTTAGCCGTCCCTAATTTAGTAGTGTAAGACTAGAGGGGAGGCAGCTAGTCATCATTACCCACGCTACTCTTTTACCAACGAATAGTGGAATTAACCGTAAAATTATAACGTCCCCAGCGGCTGAAAGGAAGAGCATGTTTGGTGTGACAAAAATTCGAACCTGCAGTCCTCAGATTGTGAGTCTAGCTTTCTAACCATCTAGAAAGGCATGACCTTGGCCTTATAGAGAAGATGTGTTGTTTTAATAGTGTTTAGATTTAAGATGACTCTCTCTTTCATTAAGAAAAGTGTGTTAGAATAGTTTCACTTTGTCATCAGTATCTGTCTTTTAAACACATGATTCAATCGCAGTTTGTTTGGATAAAAATAATTTAGGGCACACATCACGAGTTATTTTGGTGGAATACTTTATTTTTGTCCCCAAAACTAAGGAACCCTCACAAACAATACCCACGTTTCTCAGAGTTGTTGTTTCTCTCTAGTCCAATATGATACGTTATGAAACTGATCAATAACCATACATCGTTTCCGATAAGACTTAACCTAAATCTGTCTTTAAAGGACCAGAAATGGAAACCATATATTGTCACGCATTTAGATGTTTTTTTTCTTAAACCAGATACAATAACATCTGAGTTAAAAGAGCAAAGCAAAACAATTACCCAAAGAACCTGCCTCTTCTATACGTGCTTCTTGTCAAACAATAATATATGTAGCCAAATGTACTTCAACTAGTTCAACCCTAATTGTATGGTACTCTACAAAACTTTTAAGACAAAGTCAAAAATTACATTTCAGGCTAATTTAATAGAACAATGAAAGGTAAGCCACAGATGAAACGTCAACATTGTATTTAATAGAACAATGAAGGGTAAGCCACAGATAAAACATCAACATTGTATTTAATAGAACAATGAAAGATAAACCACAGATGAAACATCAACATTGTATTTAATAGAACAACGAAAGATAAACCACAGATGAAACATCAACATTGTATTCAATAGAACAATGGCAGGTAAATCACAGATCAAACGTCAACATTGTATTTAATAGAACAATGAAAGATAAACCACAGATGAAACATCAACATTGTATTTAATAGAACAACGAAAGATAAACCACAGATGAAACATCAACATTGTATTTAATAGAACAATGAAAGATAAACCACAGATGAAACGTCAACATTGTATTTAATAGAACAATGGCAGGTAAATCACAGATGAAACGTCAACATTGTATTTAATAGAACAATGAAAGATAAACCACAGATGAAACATCAACATTGTATTTAATAGAACAACGAAAGATAAACCACAGTTGAAACATCAACATTGTATTTAATAGAACAATGGCAGGTAAATCACAGATGAAACGTCAACATTGTATTTAATAGAACAACGAAAGATAAACCACAGATAAAACATCAACATTCTACTCAATAGAACAATGGCAGGTAAATCACAGATGAAACGTCAACATTGTATTTAATAGAACAATGAAAGATAAACCACAGATGAAACATCAACATTGTATTTAATAGAACAATGGCAGGTAAATCACAGATGAAAGGTCAACATTGTATTTAATAGAACAATGAAAGATAAACCACAGATGAAACATCAACATTGTATTTAATAGAACAACGAAAGATAAACCACAGATGAAACATCAACACTGTATTTAATAGAACAATGAAAGATAAACCACAGATGAAACATCAACATTGTATTTAATAGAACAATGAAAGATAAACCACAGATGAAACATCAACATTGTATTTAATAAAACAATGAAAGATAAACCACAGATAAAACATCAACATTGTATTTAATAGAACAATGATAGGTAAACCACAGATGAAACATCAACATTGTATTTAATAGAACAATGAAAGATAAACCACAGATGAAACATCAACATTGTATTTAATAGAACAACGAAAGATAAACCACAGATGAAACATCAACATTGTATTTAATAGAACAATGGCAGGTAAATCACAGATGAAACGTCAACATTGTATTTAATAGAACAATGAAAGATAAACCACAGATGAAACATCAACATTGTATTTAATAGAACAACGAAAGATAAACCACAGATGAAACATCAACATTGTATTTAATAGAACAATGAAAGATAAACCACAGATGAAACGTCAACATTGTATTTAATAGAACAATGGCAGGTAAATCACAGATGAAACGTCAACATTGTATTTAATAGAACAATGAAAGATAAACCACAGATGAAACATCAACATTGTATTTAATAGAACAACGAAAGATAAACCACAGATGAAACATCAACATTGTATTTAATAGAACAATGGCAGGTAAATCACAGATGAAACGTCAACATTGTATTTAATAGAACAACGAAAGATAAACCACAGATAAAACATCAACATTCTATTCAATAGAACAATGGCAGGTAAATCACAGATGAAACGTCAACATTGTATTTAATAGAACAATGAAAGATAAACCACAGATGAAACATCAACATTGTATTTAATAGAACAATGGCAGGTAAATCACAGATGAAAGGTCAACATTGTATTTAATAGAACAATGAAAGATAAACCACAGATGAAACATCAACATTGTATTTAATAGAACAATGAAAGATAAACCACAGATGAAACATCAACATTGTATTTAATAGAACAATGAAAGATAAACCACAGATGAAACATCAACATTGTATTTAATAGAACAATAGCAGGTAAATAACAGATGAAACGTCAACATTGTATTTAATAGAACAATGAAAGATAACCACAGATGAAACATCAACATTGTATTTAATAGAACAACGAAAGATAAACCACAGATGAAACATCAACATTGTATTTAATAGAACAATGAAAAATAAAACACAGATGAAACATCAACATTGTATTTAATAGAACAACGAAAGATAAACCACAGATGAAACATCAACATTGTATTTAATAGAACAATGATAGGTAAACCACAGATGAAACATCAACATTGTATTTAATAGAATAATGAAAGATAAACCACAGATGAAACATCAACATTGTATTTAATAGAACAACGAAAGATAAACCACAGATGAACCATCAACATTGTATTTAATAGAACAATGGAAGGTAAATCACAGATGAAACATCAACATTGTATTTAATAGAACAATGAAAGATAAACCACAGATGAAACGTCAACATTGTATTTAATAGAACAATGGCAGGTAAACCACAGATGAAACATGAACATTGTATTTAATAGAACAATGAAAGATAAACCACAGATGAAACATCAACACTGTATTTAATAGAACAATGAAAGATAAACCACAGATGAAACATCAACATTGTATTTAATAGAACAATAGCAGGTAAATAACAGATGAAACGTCAACATTGTATTTAATAGAACAATGAAAGATAACCACAGATGAAACATCAACATTGTATTTAATAGAACAACGAAAGATAAACCACAGATGAAACATCAACATTGTATTTAATAGAACAATGAAAAATAAAACACAGATGAAACATCAACATTGTATTTAATAGAACAACGAAAGATAAACCACAGATGAAACATCAACATTGTATTTAATAGAACAATGATAGGTAAACCACAGATGAAACATCAACATTGTATTTAATAGAATAATGAAAGATAAACCACAGATGAAACATCAACATTGTATTTAATAGAACAACGAAAGATAAACCACAGATGAACCATCAACATTGTATTTAATAGAACAATGGAAGGTAAATCACAGATGAAACATCAACATTGTATTTAATAGAACAATGAAAGATAAACCACAGATGAAACGTCAACATTGTATTTAATAGAACAATGGCAGGTAAACCACAGATGAAACATCAACATTGTATTTAATAGAACAATGAAAGATAAACCACAGATGAAACGTCAACATTGTATTTAATAGAACAATGAAAGATAAACCAGAGATGAAACGTCAACATTGTATTTAATAGAACAATGAAAGATCAACATTGTATTTAATAGAACAACGAAAGGTAAACCACAGATGAAACATCAACATTGTATTTAATAGAACAATGGCAGGTAAATCACAGATGAAACGTCAACATTGTATTTAATAGAACAACGAAAGGTAAACCACAGATGAAACATCAACATTGTATTTAATAGAACAATGGCAGGTAAATCACAGATGAAACATCAACATTGTATTCAATAGAACAATGGCAGGTAAATCACAGATGAAACGTCAACATTGTATTTAATAGAACAATGAAAGATAAACCACAGATGAACCATCAACATTGTATTTAATAGAACAATGGAAGGTAAATCACAGATGAAACATCAACATTGTATTTAATAGAACAATGAAAGATAAACCACAGATGAAACATCAACATTGTATTTAATAGAACAATGAAAGATAAACCACAGATGAAACGTCAACATTGTATTTAATAGAACAATGGCAGGTAAATCACAGATGAAACATCAACATTGTATATAATATAACAATGATAGGTAAACCACAGATGAAACATGAACATTGTATTTAATAGAACAATGAAAGATAAACCACAGATGAAACATCAAAATTGTATTTAATAGAACAACGAAAGATAAACCACAGATGAAACATCAACATTGTATTTAATAGAACAATGGAAGGTAAATCACAGATGAAACGTCAACATTGTATTTAATAGAACAATGGAAGGTAAATCACAGATGAAACATCAACATTGTATTTAATAGAACAACGAAAGATAAACCACAGATGAAACATCAACATTGTATTTAATAGAACAATGATAGGTAAACCACAGATGAAACATCAACATTGTATTTAATAGAACAATGGAAGGTAAATCACAGATGAAACATCAACATTGTATTTAATAGAACAATGAAAGATAAACCACAGATGAAACGTCAACATTGTATTTAATAGAACAATGAAAGATCAACATTGTATTTAATAGAACAACGAAAGGTAAACCACAGATGAAGCATCAACATTGTATTTAATAGAACAATGGCAGGTAAATCACAGATGAAACGTCAACATTGTATTTAATAGAACAATGAAAGATAAACCACAGATGAAACATCAACATTGTATTTAATATAACAACGAAAGATAAACAACAGATGAAACATCAACATTGTATTTAATAGAACAATGGAAGGTAAATCACAGATGAAACGTCAACATTGTATTTAATAGAACAATGAAAGATAAACCACAGATGAAACATCAACATTGTATTTAATAGAACAACGAAAGATAAACCACAGATGAAACATCAACATTGTATTTAATGGAACAATGATAGGTAAACCACAGATGAAACATCAACATTGTATTTAATAGAACAATGAAAGATAAACCACAGATGAAACATCAACATTGTATTTAATGGAACAATGATAGGTAAACCACAGATGAAACATCAACATTGTATTTAATAGAACAATGAAAGATAAACCACAGATGAAACATCAACATTGTATTTAATAGAACAATGGAAGGTAAATCACAGATGAAACATCAACATTGTATTTAATAGAACAATGAAAGATAAACCACAGATGAAACGTCAACATTGTATTTAATAGAACAATGAAAGATAAACCACAGATGAAACATCAACATTGTATTTAATAGAACAACGAAAGATAAACCACAGATGAAACATCAACATTGTATTTAATAGAACAATGGTAGGTAAATCACAGATGAAACGTCAACATTGTATTTAATAGAACAATGAAAGATAAACCACAGATGAAACATCAACATTGTATTTAATAGAACAACGAAAGATAAACCACAGATGAAACATCAACATTGTATTTAATGGAACAATGATAGGTAAACCACAGATGAAACTTCAACATTGTATTTAATAGAACAACGAAAGATAAACCACAGATGAAACATCAACATTGTATTTAATAGAACAATGGGAGGTAAATCACAGATGAAACGTCAACATTGTATTTAATAGAACAATGGAAGGTAAATCACAGATGAAACGTCAACATTGTATTTAATAGAACAATGAAAGATAAACCACAGATGAAACATCAACATTGTATTTAATAGAACAACGAAAGATAAACCACAGATGAAACATCAACATTGTATTTAATAGAACAATGGTAGGTAAATCACAGATGAAACGTCAACATTGTATTTAATAGAACAATGAAAGATAAACCACAGATGAAACATCAACATTGTATTTAATAGAACAACGAAAGATAAACCACAGATGAAACATCAACATTGTATTTAATGGAACAATGATAGGTAAACCACAGATGAAACTTCAACATTGTATTTAATAGAACAACGAAAGATAAACCACAGATGAAACATCAACATTGTATTTAATAGAACAATGGAAGGTAAATCACAGATGAAACGTCAACATTGTATTTAATAGAACAATGGAAGGTAAATCACAGATGAAACATCAACATTGTATTTAATAGAACAACGAAAGATAAACCACAGATGAAACATCAACATTGTATTTAATAGAACAATGATAGGTAAACCACAGATGAAACATCAACATTGTATTTAATAGAACAATGGAAGGTAAATCACAGATGAAACATCAACATTGTATTTAATAGAACAATGAAAGATAAACCACAGATGAAACGTCAACATTGTATTTAATAGAACAATGAAAGATCAACATTGTATTTAATAGAACAACGAAAGGTAAACCACAGATGAAGCATCAACATTGTATTTAATAGAACAATGGCAGGTAAATCACAGATGAAACGTCAACATTGTATTTAATAGAACAATGAAAGATAAACCACAGATGAAACATCAACATTGTATTTAATAGAACAACGAAAGATAAACACAGATGAAACATCAACATTGTATTTAATAGAACAATGGAAGGTAAATCACAGATGAAACAACATTGTATTTAATAGAACAATGAAAGATAAACATTGTATTTAATAGAACAATGATGAAACATCAACATTGTATAAAACAATGATAGGTAAACACAGATGAAACATCAACATTGTATTTAATAGAACAATGAAAGATAAACCACAGATGAAACATCAACATTGTATTTAATAACAATGAACAAGATGAAACATCAACATTGTATAATACAACACAGATGAAACATCAACATTGTATTTAATAGAACAATGAAAGATAAACCACAGATGAAACATCAACATTGTATTTAATAGAACAACGAAAGATAAACCACAGATGAAACATCAGCATTGTATTTAATAGAACAATGAAACATCAACATTGTATTTAATAGAACAATAGGTAAATCACAGATGAAACGTCAACATTGTATTTAATAGAACAATGAAAGATAAACCACAGATGAAACATCAACATTGTATTTAATAGAACAATAAACCACAGATGAAACATCAACATTGTATTTAATAGAACAACGAAAGATAAACCACAGATGAAACATCAACATTGTATTTAATAGAACAATGGAAGGTAAATCACAGATGAAACATCAACATTGTATTTAATAGAACAATGAAAGATAAACCACAGATGAAACGTCAACATTGTATTTAATAGAACAATGAAAGATAAACCACAGATGAAACATCAACATTGTATTTAATAGAACAACGAAAGATAAACCACAGATGAAACATCAACATTGTATTTAATAGAACAATGGTAGGTAAATCACAGATGAAACGTCAACATTGTATTTAATAGAACAATGAAAGATAAACCACAGATGAAACATCAACATTGTATTTAATAGAACAACGAAAGATAAACCACAGATGAAACATCAACATTGTATTTAATGGAACAATGATAGGTAAACCACAGATGAAACATCAACATTGTATTTAATAGAACAATGAAAGATAAACCACAGATGAAACATCAACATTGTATTTAATAGAACAATGGAAGGTAAATCACAGATGAAACGTCAACATTGTATTTAATAGAACAATGGAAGGTAAATCACAGATGAAACATCAACATTGTATTTAATAGAACAATGGAAGGTAAATCACAGATGAAACATCAACATTGTATTTAATAGAACAATGAAAGATAAACCACAGATGAAACGTCAACATTGTATTTAATAGAACAATAAAAGGTAAATCACAGATGAAACGTCAACATTGTATTTAATGGAACAATGATAGGTAAACCACAGATGAAACATCAACATTGTATTTAATAGAACAATGAAAGATAAACCACAGATGAAACATCAAAATTGTATTTAATAGAACAACGAAAGATAAACCACAGATGAAACATCAACATTGTATTTAATAGAACAATGGAAGGTAAATCACAGATGAAACAACATTGTATTTAATAGAACAATGGAAGGTAAATCATGAAACGTGTATTTAATAGAACAATGATAGATAAACCACAGATGAAACGAAAGATCAACATTGTATTTAATAGAACAATGGAAGGTAAATCACAGATGAAACATCAACATTGTATTTAATAGAACAATGAAAGATAAACCACAGATGAAACGTCAACATTGTATTTAATAGAACAATCACAGATGAAACAACATTGTATTTAATAGAACAATGAAAGATAAACCACAGATGAAACATCAACATTGTATTTAATAGAACAATGAAAGATAAACCACAGATGAAACATCAACATTGTATTTAATAGAACAATGAAAGATAAACCACAGATGAAACATCAACATTGTATTTAATAGAAACAACAGATGAAGAACATAAACCACAGATGAAACCACAGATCAACATTGTATTTAATAGAACAACGAAAGATAAATCACAGATGAGACATTAACATTGTATTAATCTTCATATTTAGTACAAAAGACACTTGATGAAAGTGCTTGAGCTCAGCAAACAGTTAATATTTTGTGTTTCTGTTTTAATAACTGCAGACAACCTTTTAGGCGCCGTTGAAACATAGTTAATCAAAGTTTCCTTTAGAATTTTACTCCAAATGTCTCAAGTATACAACAAATAAAGTTTTTTTGGAAGTACTTTTGATTTGTCAAGGGCTTGTTCTCTCAAATCCCAAATCTGCTCAATGGTTGAGATCGGGGCTCGGTGGGAACCCCGATAATTTGTATAATTGTATAATTTGAATAACACCAACAGCTTCTTTCTTAGCTAAGTAACTTCTGAATACGTAGATTGGATGAGTGTTTGAGGTCATTATCTTCTTGGCAGTAGAATCCCTTACCTATAATACACTCCTCGCCTGGCCAGGTGGTTAAGGCACTCTGAGGGTCGCGGGTTCGAATTCCCGTCACCCCAAACATGTTCGACCTTTCAGCCATGGGGCGTTATATGTGACGGCCAATTCCACTATTCGTTGGTAAAAAGAGTAGCCTAAGAGTTGGCAGTGTGTGGTGATGACTAGCTGCCTTCCCACTTGTCTTATTCTGTTAAATTAGGGACTGCTAGCGCAGATAGCCCTTGTGTAGCTTTGCGAGAAATTCAAAACAAACCAAACCGGTAACATACAAACCACTGAGTATACCATAACAGATAAGTATCTACTTTGATCATACTTCTTGATAAAGGCTCCACAAAGAGCAATCCATAGTAGAATATTCATTTCTATCATCTGATTTCTAATGAAACATCACTCTTAAATTATTTTGAAAAAAACAATATTCTAATTAACAGATTTTCCAATAACTGATTTTTTTTGGTCATTCGGTGAAACTCGGAGGTTTGTTTTATTTTAATTTTGCTTTATTATTTTCCCCTCTGGAATTTGACTCTCATAGACCTTATTTGTTTGTTTCATGCTAAGCTCAATGCCACAATGTGAACTGTCTGTGCTATGCCCACTGCTGGGATAGAGCCCCGAATTTTAAAACTTTTTATTTTCTAATGCTTACTGCTGAGATACCGAGGGATCTATAGAAACTGTTGATAAAGTATTGACTGTAGTTTTATAATGTTACTAAATTCATGAGACAACTTAGACTATTATCATACAAAGAATGTCGCCTACAGAGACGAAAAACGTTTATTATTTTCGGTATATTATTCATTCAAGAAGTTTGATACTATGAATAGCCACCTATTTCCCCTTGATAAATATTTTCTCGTCTCGTGTGGATGTGAAGAAACATACAAATCACATTTCAACTTAAAAAACTTTGTCTAAACATTTTGTCAAAAACGTAATGAAACCCTTACCAACACGGGTCGTAACTACATTATAAACATTTACTTAAATATATCCCATTTAAAGACGAAGAAATAAAAATAAAAAGTCAATGCACTGGTTGATTTTAAGTTGGCTAATAGAAGTAACTACAGTGTAGCTTCAGTGTAGGTAAATTAAATAGGTAAGGGTTTAAGCTGGCTAATAGAAGTAACTACAGTGTAGCTCCAGTGTAAGTAAATTAAATAGGTAAGGGTTTAAGCTGGCTAATAGAAGTAACTACAGTGTAGCTCCAGTGTAGGAAAATTAAATAGATAAGGGTTTAAGCTGGCTGATAGAAGTAACTACAGTATAGTTCCAGTGTAGGTAAATTGAATAGATAAGGGTTTGAGAGTACGTATGTATTGTTCTATATTCTTATCTTCGTTTGAGGCTATACATTTAACATACTTTATCGCTATCTTCCTTTGAGAGTATGTATTTTAAGTGTTTTATTTCTGTCTTCGTTTGAGAGTATATATTTTAAGTGTTTTATTTCTGTCTTCGTTTGAGAGTATATATTTTAAGTGTTTTATTTCTGTCTTCGTTTGAGAGTATATATTTAACGTACTATATCCTTGTCTTCTCATCCACCCCTTCTCTGTTCAGTTTTACTTATTCCAAAATATGTTGCTTTGGTTAAGGTTGGATGGTTGTATTAATATGTTTACTGGGCACGTAACTTCTGTGTCTAAAGTAAAACAGTCAACACTGGATAGTCTAACAGCAGTTAAGAGGTTGTTAATCAGTCACAACTGGTCATGCTTGTAGTTAAGAGGTTATTAATCAGTCACAACTGGTCATGTTGAAGTTAAGAAGTTATTAATCAGTCACAACTGGTCATGCTTGTAGTTAAGAGGTTATTAATCAGTCACAAATGGTCATGTTTGAAGTTAAGAGGTTGTTAATCAGTCACAACTGGTCATGCTTGTAGTTAAGAGGTTATTAATCAGTTACAACTGGTCATGCAGTTTACCTATTAGAAACTTTTACCCCATCTGGTGGCATTTTCATTAAGCTTATTATTCTTATTTAATACTTTAGATTTAATTTAACCCCAACCAGTGGAACAGTGGTATGTCTGCTGACTTATACTTTTCTGTACCTCGTGAGTAAATATGAAAATATTGTCAATGTTACTGAGGTAAATAACAAGCCAGAGACAATTCCTTTTGTCTCCTTACTTAAACCAAACTTCAGGTTTGTTTTATTCTTTATCTAACACTTCGGTTTCAAAACTATCCATAAATAAGTCCCATAACAGCGGAGATAAATAACAACCCACAGCTAAGCCTAATTTATTTTTAATCAACGTTATTATTAATTTTAAAAAAATATTTTCAACACTTGCTTCTACTAAGTTATTCATGTCTGTTATTTTTAAGACATTTTATCTCATTTTTTTTTCTTCCCAAAACATTCAAGAGCTTTTTCAGTGAAAATTGATACAACATCAAAAGACACCAAAATATATTTTTGAGATCTAAAATTTTTTGTTCAATTCTTTTCTGACATTCAAATGAATTGTTGACACTTTGTTTTTATCCTTTTAAAATTACAATTTTTTCGAAACGAATTTCGTTGTATTAAACACTGAACTATTAATTTTAAATACAATACTTCTAAACATGTTCCCAATCTTATGAACTTTAGACAAAACATAAAGACTAGGTAAAATAAGGTTGTTTGAAATTAAATTGTGCTTATCATAAGGTGTTATTAAACTCCTAACGTTTTCGTTAATTATTATATGATGTTTGTTTATATGATTGATCTTTATGCTCTCATATTGACCTTCTTTCAACATTGGCCCTGCATATCCAGGTTGTAATCCGAGGGTTGTAGGATCGAATCTCAGTCGCACCAGACATGCTCGCCCTTTCAGCCGTGGGGGCGTTATAAAGTGATGGTCAATCCCACTATTCGTTAGTAAAAGAGTAGCCCAAGAGTTGGCGGTGGGTGGTGATGACTAGCTACCTTCCCTCTAGTCTTACACTGCTAAATTACGGACGGCTAGCGCAGATAACCTTCGTGTAGCTTTGCGCGAAATTAAAAAACAAACGAACAGACACTGAAATGAGATCGATTTATTTTTACCAAAATTTTATTGAATAATTTAAATTATTTTTTTTTAATTTCGCGGATTCTTCCTGAGAGGGTTTTTACGGATTGTTGTTGATACAGTCTTTAAACATTTTACCTACACTGAAACAAGGAAAACGTTCAATGACTTTAACTCCAGTTTCCCCCTGCTGAATGAAGGTTACGACAAGATGGTGGTATTATAAATGTTCTTATAGTGTATTATTGTATCAAATGCATTTTGTACCTGAGTTATGTAATCACGTTTGTCAAGCACACTTGTCCTTTTGGTAACGAGAAAATATAATGAGTGATAACAGACTTTAACGTTACTTCACGTTATAAAATAGGCTTAAAGAGTTTAATCTGGGGATAAAAACACATTACATACTTTACTTCTATTACAAGAACATTTACACTTTTAAATAAAACATACACGTGCAGGCAGTGTAGATGTTCACGGTTTGAATCTCGCACAAACCTACACAAGGGCTATCTGCGCTAGCCATCCCTAATTTAGTAGTGTAAGACAAGAGGGAAGGCAGCTAGTCATCACCACCCACCTACAGCTCTTGGGCTACTCTTTTTACCAACGAATAGTGATATTGACCATCACATTATATCGCCCCCACGGCTTTAAGGGCGAGCATGTTCGGTGCGGCGGGGATTCGAACCCGCGACCCTCAGATTACGAGTCGCACGGCAGTATAATGCACTGGAACATAATAAATACTATTTTGAAACTAAGTCACACCCATCTTGATAAATATTCTTTTGACGTCAGAGGTGCTGACAACTTAATTAATTTCTGTTTTTATATACCCGAAGAAAAGCTTTAATTAACTACCCTCTCATTGTCGCCTTTTCAACACAATCTGTTTCCCATTCCGAAAGACGTAAAAGCAGCGCCATCTCTAATGAGTATTTAGGTGATAAAGAAAAAAATATTATTATCTCGTTGAAAGAAACGCAATCCTGTTTAAGTTTCTATGAGGTACACAAATAAATAGCGCACTCTTTTAGTTATGAAAGTTTAATCAGATATTTCTTTTTTCATTTACAAGCGCGGTTTTTTTTTTTCGTCAAAGCTTCGAGGAAATAAGTTGCAAATAAAGTTTCTTACAAATATCACGGTCAACTCTCAACATGTGCTGAGCCAATTTTCTCCGAACAGCGTGTTTGTTTCTTTGTACCCCAGTCCAACAGTTAGAGCTGAAAGACCGTTAGTCAAAATGTCAGTTTCACGAGTGTATTTTTCATTTTATTTTTACAGGAACTCCAAAATAAACAAGAGTTAAAGCGATTTCAAACCGAGTTCTACCTTGTCACAAAACCTCATGCATTGCCAATAGTCTGTGTGTATTTGAACTACTGCTTCCAAAGGTGGATTAATATGTTATTTAGTACTTCAAGTACGCCATCTGTTATCTCTGTTTTTCTATCTACTGTTATTTCTTTTCTGTACTAGCTGACCCTAATTTAGCTGTGTAAGAATAGGGGGAAATCATTTAGTCATCACCACCCACCGGCAACTCTTGAATCATTCTTTTACCAACAAATAATGGGATCGATCGTAACATAATAACGGCCCCACGCCTGAAAGGGTGACCATGTTTGATATTACCTGGATTCGAACCCGCGACTTTCAGATTATGAACTGAATGCCCTAACCACCTGGTCATGCCGAGTCACCTTTGTGTAGTTTTTTAGAATTTTTGCGAAAGCTGTGCAATAGCTATCTGTGCAATAACAGTGTCTAATTCCTAAGTGATAAACGTATCTGAAAGAAAAATGAAGGGCGACCATCATTAATAAGACGCATCTACGACTCCTAAATGTGTAGACCTCGTTTTGGTGACAGTGGAAGCCCGACATGGCCAGGATGTCAAGACACTCGATTCGTAATCTGAAGCTCGCGGGTTCGCATCCCGGTCGCGCCAAACATGCTCGCCATCCCAGCCGTGGGGGCGTTATAAAGTGACGGTCAATCCCACTATTCGTTGGTAAAAGAGTAATCCAAGAGTTGGCGGTGGGTGGTGATGACTTCCCTCTAGTCTTACACTGCTAAATTAGGGACGACTAGCACAGATAGCCCTCGAGTAGCTTTGTGCGAAATTCAAAAACAAACAAACAAAACAAGACAACTGAACGCGTGCAATAAACCCGGTGCGTTAACTATTAGGCCACTTGTAGTGTCTACTAACTTACATGTTAAGAAACAAAATTCTATAAAGCTTACCTTTTTTATAAACGTCACAAGGTTTACGGTTTCCTCGTTTCAAACTCCTAGGGTTATTTTGTAAAAATATACTTATGTCGTCATACTTAAAAATGTCCACGTCTTCAGAAAAATAATGTGAACAGTCGTAGACGCAATGTACATGTTAAGGAAACGTTTATGCTGTTGACACTGAACGACGATCACGAAATTATGGTTATCATGTCGGGCTGCGTGTCAGAAATCCTAACGTATGTGCTATGATGTTGTGCTAAACACGTTCCACGCTTTGGTGAAGTCCTTTGATCTGTGCTAGTCAGTTTCACTGTTTGGTTGAGAGTAACACTGGAGACGGCGAATGCTTTTAACTTGTCAATCTACATCAATCCAACGTTTCTAAAATCTATAACTGAATATTGAGGTTTCTGACCTGACCGTTCAGACCACGTCTCGCATAAGGTGTCACTTCAGGTTTTCAATATAGCCATTACTCAACAATATAGATGTAATGTTAAAACTTTAGAATAGTGTTATAATGTTTGTTTTTGAATTTCGCGCAAAACTACACGAGGGCTATCTGCGCTAGCCGTCCCTAATTTAGCAATGTAAGGCTCGAGGGAAGGTAGCTAGTCATCACCACCCTCTATCAACTCTTGGGCTACTCTTTTACTAATGAATAGTGGGATTGACTATCGTATTATAACGCCCCCACGGCTGAAAGGGCGACCATGTTTGGTGTGACTGGGATTCGAACTCGAGACCGGCCCGGCATGGCCTAGCGCGTTGAGGCGTGCGCTTCATAATCTGAGGATCGCGGGTTCGCGCCCGAGTCGCGCCAAACATGCTCGCTCTCCCAGCTGTGGGGGCGTTATAATGTGACGGTCAATCCCACTATTCGTTGGTAAAAGAATAGCCCAAGAGTTGGCGGTGAGTGGTGATGACTAGCTGCCTTCCCTCTAGTCTTACACTGCTAAATTAGGGACGGCTAGCACAGATAGCCCTCGAGTAGTTTTGTGCGAAATTCCAAAAAACAAACAAACTCGAGACCTTTGGATTACGGTGTTACAGCGTGCTAAGACGTTTGAATAAAGTAATTTTTGTGCCATACGATTTATATTATTTCATTTATACCTGAAACAAACATGTGTGAAATTACACGTGTTGATTTTTAGATTTATGTTTGTTTTAAATTTCGGGCAAAGCTATACAAGGACTATCTGCGCCAGCAGTCCCTAATTTAATAGTGTAAGATTAGAGAGAATGCAGCTAGTCATCACCACCCATCGCCTATTCTTGGGCTACTCTTTTACCAGCAAATAGTAGGATTGATCTAAGTTATAAAGCACCCACAGTTGAAAAGATGAGCACGTTTGGTGTAACGGGGATTCGAACCTGCGACTCTCAGAACACTTTAACAAACCTTTTAGGTTTGTGATGGTCACTATTTTTCCGTGGAGTATCTCTTTATTTTTTAAATATCTCAGTATCTGAAATAAAAAAATGTTTTATTATTCGGTCGATATAATAAGTTATATTTATTCTCTCCCCCCTCCAGTGGCTCAGCAGTAAGTCTGAGGGCTTACCATGCTAAAAATCTGGATTCGATACCCGCTGTAGAGAGATAGCCCATTTTCTAGCTTTATACTGGTACAGTTCAGCGTTGTCAGCTTTAGACTGGTACAGCTCAGCGTTGTCAGCTTTATACTGGTACAGTTCAGCGTTGTCAGCTTTAGACTGGTACAGTTTAGCATTGTTAGCTTTAGACTGGTACAGCTCAGCGTTGTCAGCTTTAGACTGGTACAGTTCAGCGTTGTCAGCTTTAGACTGCTACAGTTCAGCGTTGTCAGCTTTAGATAATCTAAATATACAAACCCGTGAGTTTTGTTTTAATATATAACGTAGCAAACGGAAGTGTTTGTTTATGTGAGTTTACTGGAAGGAAATGTTTTTATTTCAGTCAATAATATAGCAATATCTCGCTGTTCACGTCTGTGTCACACAGATGTTTTTTTGATGTTCGTTTTTGTTAAATGTTGGTCAAAAACAACTTCACGATTCTAGAAAAAAACCCTCATGCAAAAGTCAGTCAGTTATGCGAAATTTGACAGATTTATTAGCTGTATTAAGCAAAACTGGACAAAAATTATTAGATCTTTTTCTAGTGTAGTTTTATTCCCACGACTTCGGATGTAACAAACACGCAGATAACCGTTAGAAAGTGGGTTATCGGAACAATCAATTTAACAACACATTTGCTCCAAGAAATGTGACACATTTAACAAATCATTGCCTGTCTTGTGTTCCTGGAAAAGAAATAGCATACTGGCCATTTTACTGTGTCATGTCCACTTAGAACTCGCATTCGTCTATTTTTACAGTCCTATTTGCGATCAATCTTCACCCTGGGTAACAGTCTATAAAGTGATAAATCCGTATTTGGAACTACGTTTTACGTCGGAAGTTTACAACACATTACTCTCACTTTAGGGTGTGTTTAACCTATCTCATTTTAAGCTAAGTTAAAACTTTTCCAAGAAACTGTATTTTAAGTAAACAAACTGAGTTGCTAGCAGGTTATATCTACCAAATTAGTTGTCTTTTTAACTCTTTGACGAATAGGACAAACTGTTTTTTTTTTTTCTGTACCAAAAATAAAATAAATACTGGACGAAATTTTAGCGTTAAAATCTGATGGTTTCTAATTTATGAATTTTGTATCATTCCAAAAAAATACTGATCTGGCCGTAAATATAAAAAAAAAAGTTATCTAAGCATAATAAATTTAAGAAAGTCAATCTTTCCACGTATATATGAATATATAGACCAATCAAAGTGAACTGATTTTGTTTTTTTGAATTTCGCGCAAACCTACACAAGGGGTATCTGCGCCATCCGTCCCTCATTTAGCAGTGTAAAAGTAGAGGAAAGACAAGTGGTCATCACTACCCACCGCCGACTCTTGGGCTACTCTTTTACCAACGAAAAGTGGGATTGGTGTTACGTTATAACGCCACTCGGGGCTGAAATGATGAGCGTATTTGGTGTGACGAAGATTCAAGCCCGCGATCTCAGATGACGAGTCGAGCCCCCAAACCACCTGGCTATGGTGGGCCTAAGTTGAATTAAATAAAATATCACTATTTGTTCTCGTGTATTTACCTTCACTGTGCTTGTTTCCTAGTGACGCTTGTCTTCGAAGTGGGGTGTTAATATTCTCCGTATGGTAGACGTCCCCATCAGTGGGTCAGCGATAAGCTTACGGACCTAAAAGCTAAAATTCGGTGTAGACGGAGCGCAGGATAGATCTTTCTATAGCTATAAATAAACATGTGTATTAGGTACTTAATACTTATGTTGTTAACATTGCTTCAACCTTTTATTACTAGCGCCATCATACTGAGTAATTTTACATTTTCGTTTTTTATAACTAAAACTGTAAAGAATTGAGAACAAATATATAAGAAACCATTGTCAATCTCACCATTCTGTTGAAGGTATATATATGTCGTGTTAAGTAGGTTTAGGTTCAAATTCTCATATTATCCTTCACTTACGTGTGGTTCGTTCAAAAACCAGTGAAACCATGAGATAACTTAACAAACAAGATGGCGGTAGCGTTCCATATTGACTTAAAATATATATCACCATCGTTTGCTAGTGTTTTTATTTTAAGTAGTATATGTTTACTAGTATCGCAAGACGGTTTTTGGCGTTGTAACTCCGCAGACATACCGCTGTGCCACTAGAGGGCAAAAGTAAAAATAAAAACAAGTGATGACCCCCACAATGACTTTGATTTACGTTTGGAAACTTATGTCGCTAGATTTTGGGATTCTATCCCTGTTCAGACAAAACCCAATTATCCATTGTGCAACGTTTTGGTAGAACCCGTGGTAAGCAGAGCATGAATAGCCATTATGTAGCTTTTTGTTTAATTGTAAACAAACAAACAAACAAACCGTTAAAACAACGATTTAATTTAGCAGTTTAAGACTAGAGTGAAGTCAGCTAGTCATCACCACCCACCGCCAACTCTTGGGCTACTTTTTTACCAACGAATAGTGGGATTGAACTTCACTTTATAACGCCCCTACGGATGAGAGGGCGAACATGTTTGGTGTGACTGGAATTCGAGCTCGAGACCCTCGGGTTACTAGTTGAGTGTCTTAACCTCCTGGCCATGTCGGGTCAGTAAGAAATGTGTATTAATAAAATATAATTTTCGAAATACATTTTTATAAATGATTGGCTGAAGAGTCTGGACTCTACACGTAAGAATAGTACATAATAATTAATGCTTAAAAAGATTACAGATAGCCATATATATAACACACAAATATTCGATGGCTCAGAGGTTAGATTGAGGACTTACAACACTAAAACTGTGGTCCATTAGACACAGCACAGAAAAACGTTTAACAATTAAGAAAAACCATACAAATTAACAATGCTACCGAAAATACCCGGGAAAGTATAGCTGTTAGTTCCTGCGAAAGACTATTGGATCTGCGACCTCTTCTGGAATTATCTGACAGCTCTACAACAATGTACTTATGATTGGCATTTAGTAATGTTCACAATCCAAGAGAAAAATGATTTTTTATTGAAATCTTAGCTTAAAAACGAGTTTGACTAAGTTTGAATTTCGCTCAAAACTAGACGAGGGCTATCTGCGCTAGCCGTCCCTAATTTAGCAGTGTAAGACTAGATGGAAGGCAGCTAGTCATCACCACCCACCGCCAACTTTTGGGCTACTCTTTTACCAACGAATGGGGGGATTGACCGTAACATTATAACACCCCCACAGCTGAAAGGGTTAGCATGTTTGGTGGGAGATGGATTCGAACTGGCAACCCTCAGATTACCAGTCGAGTGCTCTAACCACCTGGCTATGCCTAGGCCGCTACGTAAAAGAAGGAACATTTTGCTATATATACACACACATGTATCAGATGTGGATTACCAAACGTTTCTTTTCTCTTAGTGAAACGTGATTGTCTTTAAACAAATAAAACGACTAAAACACAAACTAATAAAAAAGCTGTCTTCAGTCTTCGTAGCAGCGAAGGTGGAGAAACGTGTGAACTCTAACTGTTGGTAACCATGGCAACAAGAACAAGGCAACAAGTGACTATGTCGTGTGAAAGCGCAGTAGAACACACACGAACACCAAAGTCAAAACAAAGCCAGTAATTAGTGTTTTTTTTTCGAATTCAAGTGAAAATCTTAGCGTAACACATTTATTAAGAAAATATCACTGCAGATACAACCAGGAGGCGTCGCGACATCAGCCGTTGTGATGGTAAATTTCTTCAACCACAGTGGATGCATACAAAAAAAATTAAAATAAAATAAAATTTAAATACAGATGCTGTTTTAACCCCTCTAGATGGCGCTTGCTGGAATGTTGAAATGTTGAATCTCGGGAACAACGTGATTATGTGGTAAAACCATACATCAAGATTACTATCACCATCAAGGTTTACATTCCACAAGCTACCGCGATACCTGTCCTTCAAGTAACAAAGCAGCGACTGTTTAAATATATCATTCTTTCCAGAAAATAAGTGCTGTTTGTTATTTTCCTATAAATATATTTCATCGTATGGAATGTCGAGAACATTAGCGGTTTAATTTTGTTCTCGAGGAATGCTATTTGAAACTAGTTTAAAACTACAAAACTAAAGAGTGAACGTACTACGTTACTCTGAAAAGAACGTTTGCTGATGTGTTGAATATAAATACGTATGTCGGTTTTGCTAGATTCAGCGGTGACCCATACAGGATAAGAACTGCATATTTACAATCAGAAGATAATAAAACACGAACTGAGAACATCCGATTTCGATGCCCCTTTAACTTGAGACCATCATGAGATTGCTGAAGTTAAAAGACGAATTACTTTGTTTTTTTATTAAACCATAAGTTACACGATGGGCTACCTCGGTTGCGCTCAACACAGTTGTCGAAACCAGATGGTTTCAGTTCGTGTTTTGCGCTTAAGACTTAGTGGAGAGGAAACACGAATCTAAGTATTTAATGAATGGTATGTTGAGCAACAAGAAACACATAATCCTGTGATAAATTTATTGATGTGCTACCTTTCACTCAGAGAGTAAACACAAAATGCATTCACAAGCTTTAAGGCGCAGACAGCCTAGTTACTTTGCGCCATAAATTGCCACACCCACCACCACCTTTAAATGAAGTAACAAATGTTTGTTCTGAATTTCACGCAAAGCTACACAAGGCTATCTGCGCTAGCCGTCCCTCATTTAGCTGTCTATCTGCATTAGCTGTCTCTAATTTAGCAGTTTAAGACTAGAGGGAGGACAGCTAGTTACCACCACTCACCGCCAACTCTGGGGCTACTCTTTTATCAATGAATAGTGGGATTTAACTTCACTTTATAACGCCCCTACGGATGAAAGGGCGAACATGTTTGGTGTGACTGGGATTCGAACCCGAGACCCTCGGGTTACTAGTTGAGTGCCTTAACCTCCTGGCCATGTCGGGTCGGTAAGAAATGTGTATCAATAAAATATAATTTTCGAAATACATTTTTATAAATGATTGGCTAAAGAGTCTGGACTCTACACGTAAGAATAGTACATAATAATTAATGCTTAAAAAGATTACAGATAGCCATATATATAACACACAAATATTCGATGGCTCAGAGGTTAGATTGAGGACTTACAACACTAAAAGTGTGGTCCATTAGACACAGCACAGAAAAACGTTAACAATTAAGAAAAACCATACAAATTAACAATGCTGCCAAAATTACCCGGGAAAGTATAGCTGTTAGTTCCTGCGAAAGACTATTGGATCTGCGACCTCTTCTGGAATTATCTGACAACTCTACAACAATGTACTTGTGATTGACATTTAGCAATGTTCACAATCCAAGAGAAAAATGATTTTATTGAAATTTAACTTAAAAACGAGCTTAACTAAGTTTGAATTTCGCTCAAAACTAAACGGGGCTATCTGCGCTAAACGGGGCTATCTGCGCTAGCCGTCCCTACATTAGCAGTGTAAGACTAGATGGAAGGCAGCTAGTCATCACCACTCATTGCCAAGGAATAGCGGGATTTACCGTCACATTATAAAGCTCCCACGGCTGAAAAGGCGAGATGTTTGGTGTGACGGGGATTCGAACCAGTGACCCTTAGATTACGAGTCGAGTGCCTTAACCACTCGGGCCTTAGCATGTAGTAAAAAGAAAAACAATATCTTATTGTCATATATCTTAAAACGAATAACAATATTCTATTATCTTGTATCAAACATAGAACCAATCCTACATTCATGTACGAAAACGTAAGTCAATGTGCTATTGTGTTGCTACGACTCTGTATTAATATATTATGCTTAGAATTTTAAAATACGGCTCGTCCGCAAGTAAACTTATAAAATATTCTGTAGAAATAAATACAAAGACCAGATGGAATTCGAACCCAATTTTACAAAAGTGGAAAGGCTATAAAAGTTAAAAATATTGTGCGTAAATCACTTAGAAATATTCATTACATTCCAATGCTGACCAGCAATGAAGCTTGTTTAATAGCACAATTTTTTATTTATTTCATGGTCCAGATCACGGTACAATTACACAAAATTATTCAAAAGTAATTCTGCACTGGATTAATCAGTATCGCTTATAATGTTCCTGATATAGACTCAACTCACAATTTACGGCCCGGCATAGCTCGGTGGTTAAGGCACTCGACTCGTAATCCGAGGGTCGCGGATTCGAATCTCCGTCACACCAAACATGATCGCACCTTCAGCGGTGTGGGCGTTATAATGTTATGGTCAATTCCATCATTCATTAATAAAAGAATATCTCAAGGGTTGGCGGTAAATGGTGATGACTTGCTACCTTCCCTCTAGTCTTACACTGCTAGGTTAGGGAGGGCTAGCGCAGATAGTCCTCGTGTAGCTTTGCGCGAAATTCATAAACAAGTAAACCCTAATTTGTTGTATGTTTTTCTCTTATAAAGAATATGTGCACAGTATTCTTTGTTATAACTTAATAGCCTTTCCCGTTATGAAGAATTTCGTGTACAACTGTTACCGTTGGTACTTTTATTTTTGAGTAATTTTAGCTTTTTTCGTACGGAGAAATTACTTACGATTAAAAGTTATGAGAATAATGCAAATAATTGTAAAAGTCGAATTATAAAATAATGCAATGAAAGAAAAACGTAAGAAAGAGATGGGTAAATAATACATAAAATCGATAAAGTAAACAGAAGCTCTGGCTTAAAAATATCACAGAGTATAACGTACTAAACAACAGAAAGGAAGACAGGTAAAAATACAAACACTGAGGTAAATAGTAAGACAGACCGATAAAAATTACAAGTAGATAAACAGAAGATAAAGTTTACCATATAAACAAGCAAATATACGGGTACTTTTGTGCGCGTTGCTTAGCAAGGACAGAGAGAGACATAAATTGAAACGTGAGCAGACAGATACGACATGAAAGAGAGGTCTATTTTGTTGAAGCATTAGTGACCACAACGCACTCTCTTGAGCGAAAGCTGTCTAGGTTGAAATGATACTAATATACAACACTTACTTATTTAGATAGCTTCCAATTAACGGGTTTGATTTAAAGTCATTGTAAGCATTCTTATATCTTATAATAAACTAAAGATAGCTATATTTCTGCAAACCAGGGTGTGTAGCTTTTAGATGTTGTAATGTTATGGCTATTAGAGGGGCCTCTGACATCAAAGATTTTTAGTTTCACACATTTATTAATTTTCTATTGCAAAATACAAAGGTGTGAATGCAACATTTACCAGAATCATTAGGGCTATTATCGGTCTGTTTATTTCTTTTCAAAAGCAGATAAAGTTTTCCATAGCGTGTGACTCTGACACAACTGCTCTGCTTTTAAGTACGAAATATGTTTCCAAGACTCACTGGTTTTGATGCACAAAGACAGCACGACATACACAGTAAGACTTTTACAGACACAAAACTATCGAAAAAACAGGTGATCAAAAATAATGAAAGGTAAAAGGTAATCGGTACACTGATGGTGAGAGCAAGTCCTAACTAAGCCTTACAGAACAAGTTAAGTAACAAAGTCCCACTTCACTAAGAGACAGACTATTTACAGTTCAAATGTTAAGTAATTAAGTCCCACTTCACTAAGAGACAGACTATTTACAGTTCAGATGTTAAGTGTCTTAGTATTACTTCACTCAGAGACAGACTTAATACAGTTCAGATGTTAAGTGTCTTAGTATCACTCAAAGACACACTTAATACAGTTCAGATGTTAAGTAACTAAGTCCCACTTCACTAAGAGACAGACTATTTACAGTTCAGATGTTAAGTGTCTTAGTATCACTCAGAGACAGACTTAATACAGTTCAGATGTTAAGTAATTAAGTCCCACTTCACTAAGAGACAGACTATTTACAGTTCAGATGTTAAGTGTCTTAGTATTACTTCACTCAGAGACAGACTTAATACAGTTCAGATGTTAAGTGTCTTAGTATCACTCAGAGACACACTTAATACAGTTCAGATGTTAAGTAACTAAGTCCCACTTCACTAAGAGACAGACTATTTACAGTTCAGATGTTAAGTGTCTTAGTATCACTCAGAGACAGACTTAATACAGTTCAGATGTTAAGTAATTAAGTCCCACTTCACTAAGAGACAGACTATTTACAGTTCAGATGTTAAGTGTCTTAGTATTACTTCACTCAGAGACAGACTTAATACAGTTCAGATGTTAAGTGTCTTAGTATCACTCAGAGACACACTTAATACAGTTCAGATGTTAAGTAACTAAGTCCCACTTCACTAAGAAACAGACTATTTACAGTTCAGATATTAAGTGTCTTAGTATTACTTCACTCAGAGACAGACTTAATACAGTTCAGATGTTAAGTAACTGAGTCCCACTTCACTAAGAGACAGACTATTTACAATTCAGATGTTAAGTGTCTTAGTATTACTTCACTCATAGACAGACTATTTACAGTTCAGATATTAAGTAACAAAGTCCCACTTCACTAAGAGACAGACTATTTACAGTTCAGATGTTAAGTGTCTTAGTATTACTTCACTCAGAGACAGACTTAATACAGTTCAAATGTTAAGTAACTGAGTCTCACATCACTAAGAGACAGACTATTTACAGTTCAGATGTTAAGTGTCTTAGTATCACTGAGAGACAGACTTAATCCAGATCATTTGTTAAGTATTTTAGTCTCATTTGAGCGTATGAATCAACAATATTTGTTTTACGAAAACGCTGGCGTGTTCTCGAACATTGTTGATCATTCGAGAATCTCTTTGCAATATTGACGAAGTCCTGAATTCTTACAATTAGAAGCAAATCATTATTCTTCGTGGTGTTCAGTCTGGATGTCGTTTAGTGAGGTAAATTTCGTTTTTCAGTATGATAGTATAAAACGAACATGGATGGCGTATGGTAGGGTACTGTTGATTGATGTATTTTCTCTCGTCAGTAGTTCAAAATTAGGTACGACGACAACGAATAGCCCTAGTCTTGATAGCTTTGACAGAAATACAAAATACAGACAAACATCTTTTTCGTTTCCAGTAAAAGAAAAGGCTCTCCGGATATTAATTTCGCTTAAATATTACAGTTTGGTGACTCTGTGTTTGTAACTATTGGTATAAACTGAAAGTTTGTTGTAAACAGGTTTTATATCATTGTTAAAGAGAACAATTGATAATGACGATATACGAGACCCAATAATGTAAGAACAACTATTAACTGTTTACCAAACATTCGTGGTTGAAATTCGTGGTAACTTTGTATCTTGGATGTAAGAGGGTTTTCGATTCCTGGTTATTTTTATGATCTGAAACAATTAGATATGAGTTATTTTACTTGCGACTTTACCCTGCAACAATACTGTATGGCTAGGAAGCTGCTTATACAGGCTTCGTTAGTTTGTTTGTTTGTTTTGAATTTCGCACAAAGCGACTCGAGGGCTATCTGTGCTAGCCGTCCGTAATTTACCAGTGTAAGACTAGAGGGAAAACAGCTAATCATCACCACCCACCGCCAACTCTTGGGCTACTCTATCAACGAGTGGCCGTAACATTATAACGCCCCCACGGCTGAAAGGGCGAGCATGTTTGGATGCGACCGGGATTCGAACCCTCGACCCTTGGATTACGAGTCAAACGCTTTAACACACTTGGCCATGCCGGGCCGCTTTTACAGGCACATAATAATATTTGTTTGATACTTTTACAATAAATACAATATTATAGTGTTTACAAAATATCTACTGAGATTTTCCTTTCAAACAATCTCTGCGTTTGTGCTTAACTGTAAAACAAACACATATAAACTGCTCAAAGAAGTGTTTATATTCCAAAAATAAAAATTCAAAATATTAAACTTCTTTACTTATTATTTTTTACAAATATTAGCATGAGTAATGCTAAAAAGTATGGAATATATTAGAATGAGTAATGCTAAAAAGTATGGAATATATTAGAATGAGTAATGCTGAAAAGTATGGAATATATTAGAATGAGTAATGCTACAAAGTATGGAATGTATTAGAATGAGTAATGCTAAAAAGTATGGAATATATTACAATGAGTAATGCTAAAAAGTATGGAATATATTAGAATGAGTAATGCTGAAAAGTATGAAATATATTAGAATGAGTAATGCTGAAAAGTATGGAATATATTACAATGAGTAATGCTGAAAAGTATGGAATATATTACAATGAGTAATGCTGAAAAGTATGAAATATATTAGAATGAGTAATGCTGAAAAGTATGGAATATATTAGAATGAGTAATGCTGAAAAGTATGGAATATATTAGAATGAGTAATGCTGAAAAGTATGGAATATATTAGAATGAGTAATGCTGAAAAGTATGGAATATATTAGAATGAGTAATGCTGAAAAATATGGAAAAAATTTTAACTAAACTGGTCAAAATTCCTAACCTGTGTGTAAACTTTAGTAGTAAAGCTCCTATGTTTCCTAACCTGTGTGTAAACGTTAGTAGTATAGCTCCTACGTTTCCTCCCAACATCCTTTAAGGAGAAGTTCAGTTGATTTTAAAATCCATTTCACTTCTTTGTTGGCTGGTTATCAATTATAGTTCCCTTTTATGTCATTTAGAAAACTCTGGGCACTTCTAAGAATATAATTAACTGTTCCAAGTAACGGGAATTGTTTCACTGTCTTTTTGAGATAGGTTTTCTCAGAAACATATACTCTCCAAGGACACTTGGATAACAGAAAACGTCACTTTAACTCCTTTAGCCAAGTGACTAACTGTGTTGGTTTCTTTTTCTGTTGTTGTGCAGACTGTATATTCAGTGCACTGCTACGAGTTGTATTGTCGAACTTAGAGCAAACTGCAGAGGTTTTGAAACCGACAAGAGAATCATCTCCTTCCGTTTACTAAATAAACGATTATTGACGTAATATGTAAAAATTAACCGTGAAATTTTGTGGGTTTTAGTTAACGAAATAAGTATCAACAGAAAAAAATAGAATTATTTTAGTCATCATGTCTTTGGTTTGATAACATTGCAATGTTGTTGAATTAGAGACTCGCATGTCGTCTCTTGATAATCTACTGGTTCTGCCTAACACTGACTGTAATCCTTATCATTTTATATCTGCATTAGAAGTGATTGTAATATTTATTTTAAATGAGTTCCAAGTCGTCGTGTGGCAAAACAAGTAACTGAAGAAAAAAAAGGCCCTTCTGGTTTTATCTCTTCTGTTCCCTCATTCCCCCGACCCTCCTCCATCAGTTCCCTGGTCTGTTTCTTATAATGAATGACGTCAGAACAGCCCGCGCATGACGTTGGTTCATAATCTCTACTCGCTGCACGCGCTGGTAGCTCGTTATTGTAAATTTTCTAGGCACGAGCTTCAACGCCAGCGAGCTGTTTTGACCGCTGTGGGCCAACACTGCACTTTGCACCTAGCAATAATTTTATTCTATGAGCCCTGCAGCTCTGAACTCCGGAGCATCCGCCATATAGATGTTACGTTGTGATAAAATATTCGACTTCGATTGTAGTCCAGGGAAGGTAAAGTATTATCTCTCATTATTTATTTATCATAATTCTTTCACTTTTAACGTTGATGATAAAAATTACAACTTTAAAAAAAGCGTGACTTGAAAAAAACACGTTAAAAGTGAACGGTTTCCTCTATTACTATAGTTTGATTAATTACTTACCAAAGGATAATAATACATCTAGTTTTAAACCTATCAAAGACAGTCCAAGCAAGTAACAAACTTTATGTATTAGTTGTATTGCTGGTCATCACAGCATACTTCCTGTTTGAAATAATTCTATAAAAGTTGACCAAAACCACACCGATAGATTTATGACCAGGATAAAAACATATAACTATTTTAAATATAGAGATCTAATACGGGTTAACAAAGTTAATAAAGTGTTTAAAAGTTGGTTTATTTTATTATTACTAGCTGTTTGAGTCTGGTAAATGCACCATAAAAAGTGAACGGTGAATTATGTCTGTAATAACTAAATATAAACTTATGATCTCTTAATACTGATTCCTCTTTACGTAGCTATTTTGGTCCATAACAATAATATTCAGAGTTTCTTAACAAGAGCCATTGAATTTGTTTTAGTTGAATCGAGAACTTAGAAGGAAGCCAAATGCAACCTGAAATTGACGTAGACGTTTTGGTTTCTTTAAGTCAAAACTATTTCGTATTATAAGTTTTCCCTACTTATTTTAACCTTCCGTTCAAACTGTAAAATGTTTGACAATAAAAACGTGAGATTTATTATATTATATCACCTCAATGAAATTTACTTTTAAAGTTCTGTGACAGTGACGCTAGCTTACTTAGTTCAAAGGTTTTAATTCAGCAGTGGATTATGGTCAGTGGTTTCTCTTCCTTCCTGACCAGTCCTAAGTAAGGGATGACTATCACCTTTCTGTCCAGCCCTTGATGTTTCGTCCACGCAAACCCCGCTGGTACAGATTTACAACGCTAAAATCAGGGGTTCGATTCTCCTCGGTGGGCTCAACAGATAGCCCGATGTGGCTTTGTTATAAGAAAATCAAAACAATTCGCTCACGTTTAAAATATTAATAGTGTAGTGACGTAATGAGCTATTTTTCACTCAAATCGAAATCGCAAGGTTTTTACACACAAGCTCAAAAATTTAAAATAGTTACATCTAAAAAGTACTCGGTTTACTTGGTGGTTTCATCAGACGCGCTTTAAGAATTGTGCGAAGTAATCCAGTAACTTTCAGACACAGTGGAGGGCGTTTCAAAACCATGTTCTTCGGCTTACCCACGTCGTTTTTCCAATAAGGTACCACTGGTTTTATTTGTCCCTCTTTCAACTACAGGAAAATTTTTGTGCTTAATATAATAAGACGAGTAGTCCCACTAGATCCTGCTACAAGTAGCTTAATTTAGAGATTGGAAAATACAATTAATATACTCTGTAACATTAAAACACAGTTTATCACGAATAATAAAACTTATTCGTACTAATGTGACGCTGGTTTGAACCCAGTTCCTCAACGTTAAGCACTTTGGAAGTACAATAATTTTAATTATGTTTTTTTGTGTTTTTCTTAAATAGTCATCCCGTACAAGAGTGTTCTATGCGGTACTTCGAGAGCCATTATTTGTGAATTCCAACTTGATTGTTGGAAGACCTGATAACAAATAGCTCATTTCTGTAGATTACGTGTATGTTCTGAAAGCTCTTGATGTTCATAGAAGTAGGACTACAGTAGTTAGCTAACAACTTCATATTTATGGAAGTAGGACTTTTGTAGTTAGCACAACTTCATATTTGTAGAAGTAGGACTACAGTAGTTAGCAAACAACTTCATATTTATGGAAGTAGGACTACAGTAGTTAGCAAACAACTTCATATTTGTAGAAGTAGGACTACAGTAGTTAGCAAACATCTTCATATTTATGGAAGTAGGACTACAGTAGTTAGCAAACAACTTCATATTTGTAGAAGTAGGACTACAGTAGTTAGCAAACAACTTCATATTTATGGAAGTAGGACTACAGTAGTTAGCAAACAACTTCATATTTATGGAAGTAGGACTACAGTAGTTAGCAAACAACTTCATATTTATGGAAGTAGGACTACAGTAGTTAGCAAACAACTTCATATTTGTAGAAGTAGGACTACAGTAGTTAGCAAACAACTTCATATTTGTAGAAGTAGGACTACAGTAGTTAGCAAACAACTTCATATTTGTAGAAGTAGGACTACAGTAGTTAGTAAACAACTTCATATTTATGGAAGTAGGACTACAGTAGTTAGCAAACAACTTCATATTTGTAGAAGTAGGACTACAGTAGTTAGCAAACAACTTTATATATGTAGAAGTAGGACTACAGTAGTTAGCAAACAACTTCATATATGTAGAAGTAGGACTACAGTAGTTAGCAAACAACTTCATATTTATGGAAGTAGGACTACAGTAGTTAGCAAACAACTTCATATTTGTAGAAGTAGGACTACAGTAGTTAGCAAACAACTTCATATTTATGGAAGTAGGACTACAGTAGTTAGCAAACAACTTCATATTTGTGGAAGTAGGACTACAGTAGTTAGCAAACAACTTCATATTTGTGGAAGTAGGACTACAGTAGTTAGCAAACAACTTCATATATGTAGAAATAGGACTACAGTAGTTAGCAAACAACTTCATATTTGTAGAAGTAGGACTACAGTAGTTAGCAAACAACTTCATATTTATGGAAGTAGGACTACAGTAGTTAGCAAACAACTTCATATTTGTAGAAGTAGGACTACAGTAGTTAGTAAACAACTTCATATTTATGGAAGTAGGACTACAGTAGTTAGCAAACAACTTCATATTTGTAGAAGTAGGACTACAGTAGTTAGCAAACAACTTCATATTTATGGAAGTAGGACTACAGTAGTTAGCAAACAACTTCATATTTGTGGAAGTAGGACTACAGTAGTTAGCAAACAACTTCATATTTGTGGAAGTAGGACTACAGTAGTTAGCAAACAACTTCATATATGTAGAAATAGGACTACAGTAGTTAGCAAACAACTTCATATTTGTAGAAGTAGGACTACAGTAGTTAGCAAACAACTTCATATTTATGGAAGTAGGACTACAGTAGTTAGCAAACAACTTCATATTTATGGAAGTAGGACTACAGTAGTTAGCAAACAACTTCATATTTATGGAAGTAGGACTACAGTAGTTAGCAAACAACTTCATATTTGTAGAAGTAGGACTACAGTAGTTAGCAAACAACTTCATATTTATGGAAGTAGGACTACAGTAGTTAGCAAACAACTTCATATTTGTAGAAGTAGGACTACAGTAGTTAGCAAACAACTTCATATATGTAGAAGTAGGACTACAGTAGTTAGCAAACAACTTCATATTTGTAGAAGTAGGACTACAGTAGTTAGCAAACAACTTCATATTTATGGAAGTAGGACTACAGTAGTTAGCAAACAACTTCATATTTGTAGAAGTAGGACTACAGTAGTTAGTAAACAACTTCATATTTGTAGAAGTAGGACTACAGTAGTTAGCAAACAACTTCATATTTGTGGAAGTAGGACTACAGTAGTTAGCAAACAACTTCATATATGTAGAAATAGGACTACAGTAGTTAGCAAACAACTTCATATTTGTAGAAGTAGGACTACAGTAGTTAGTAAACAACTTCATATTTGTAGAAGTAGGACTACAGTAGTTAGCAAACAACTTCATATTTGTGGAAGTAGGACTACAGTAGTTAGCAAACAACTTCATATATGTAGAAATAGGACTACAGTAGTTAGCAAACAACTTCATATTTATGGAAGTAGGACTACAGTAGTTAGCAAACAACTTCATATTTGTGGAAGTAGGACTACAGTAGTTAGCAAACAACTTCATATTTATGGAAGTAGGACTACAGTAGTTAGCAAACAACTTCATATTTGTAGAAGTAGGACTACAGTAGTTAGCAAACAACTTCATATTTATGGAAGTAGGACTACAGTAGTTAGCAAACAACTTCATATTTGTAGAAGTAGGACTACAGTAGTTAGTAAACAACTTCATATTTATGGAAGTAGGACTACAGTAGTTAGCAAACAACTTCATATTTGTAGAAGTAGGACTACAGTAGTTAGCAAACAACTTCATATTTATGGAAGTAGGACTACAGTAGTTAGCAAACAACTTCATATTTGTGGAAGTAGGACTACAGTAGTTAGCAAACAACTTCATATTTGTGGAAGTAGGACTACAGTAGTTAGCAAACAACTTCATATATGTAGAAATAGGACTACAGTAGTTAGCAAACAACTTCATATTTATGGAAGTAGGACTACAGTAGTTAGCAAACAACTTCATATTTGTAGAAGTAGGACTACAGTAGTTAGCAAACAACTTCATATTTATGGAAGTAGGACTACAGTAGTTAGCAAACAACTTCATATTTGTGGAAGTAGGACTACAGTAGTTAGCAAACAACTTCATATTTGTGGAAGTAGGACTACAGTAGTTAGCAAACAACTTCATATATGTAGAAATAGGACTACAGTAGTTAGCAAACAACTTCATATTTGTAGAAGTAGGACTACAGTAGTTAGCAA
Organism: Tachypleus tridentatus; assembly: GCF_004210375.1. NCBI lineage: Eukaryota > Metazoa > Arthropoda > Merostomata > Xiphosura > Limulidae > Tachypleus > Tachypleus tridentatus. The sequence goes on from NC_134826.1 coordinate 145,941,402, forward strand.
ACAACTTCATATTTATGGAAGTAGGACTACAGTAGTTAGCAAACAACTTCATATTTATGGAAGTAGGACTACAGTAGTTAGCAAACAACTTCATATTTATGGAAGTAGGACTACAGTAGTTAGCAAACAACTTCATATTTGTAGAAGTAGGACTACAGTAGTTAGCAAACAACTTCATATATGTAGAAGTAGGACTACAGTAGTTAGCAAACAACTTCATATTTGTAGAAGTAGGACTACAGTAGTTAGCAAACAACTTCATATTTATGGAAGTAGGACTACAGTAGTTAGCAAACAACTTCATATTTGTAGAAGTAGGACTACAGTAGTTAGTAAACAACTTCATATTTGTAGAAGTAGGACTACAGTAGTTAGCAAACAACTTCATATTTGTGGAAGTAGGACTACAGTAGTTAGCAAACAACTTCATATATGTAGAAATAGGACTACAGTAGTTAGCAAACAACTTCATATTTGTAGAAGTAGGACTACAGTAGTTAGTAAACAACTTCATATTTGTAGAAGTAGGACTACAGTAGTTAGCAAACAACTTCATATTTATGGAAGTAGGACTACAGTAGTTAGCAAACAACTTCATATATGTAGAAGTAGGACTACAGTAGTTAGTAAACAACTTCATATTTATGGAAGTAGGACTACAGTAGTTAGCAAACAACTTCATATTTGTAGAAGTAGGACTACAGTAGTTAGCAAACAACTTAAAATAATATTTTATTTTGAAACATTATTTGTACAGAAATCTTGATCACCCAAGAAAACATTGTCACAAAACATATTATTGATTTTACTACAATGCAAATATTGCAACTCTTATGTTAAGATTTTTCGCACCTTTCAACCGAACGAACAAGTTCCAAATCTTCAACGCCCTCTAACAATAATTTCGTTTTACGGTCATCACGCCTTACTGAGTTTTAAGATGAGTACGATAAACTAATGTTTTAGTTTCAAGAATTACAGTGAATTAGTTTCTGATTCAGTAATTTAATTCATCGTTTATATTGAGTGAGTGGTGAACAACTTTCACCTGAGTGAAGATTCTCTTGTTGTTGTGTTTTGTAACAGAAATCTTCATCACTGTCCCCTCGGTCTAGTAATCTGCAGATGCATCATTCCGTTTTGAAGATCATATTTAAATAAATGTAGTAAAGAGTAGACAGTGGGTTTACATTGGCACTTTAAAGGCTGTTAGACTGAACTTTGCTAATTACGTGGCAAACATTAGAATCGCTTCGTATAAGTATATTTAGCTCAAGAAGCGATTTAACACCACCTGACTGGTTACTACGATAGTGCTTGCTAAGCCTGTTCTCTGTTCTTTAGTGGTTTAAAATACGCGTCTTTGTGAAGTTCGAACATGAAATTCACACTTTCTACACTGCTAAAGGAGTGCGGTTTAATCATGCGAAACAGGTGTAGCCAATGGTTAGGTGTCTTAAATCTATGAACAATAGCTTGTTATTTCCACCAAGGAGCCAGCAATCAAACTTATGTAAAAAAAGACACAATTGTAATTTTCTATCCTTGATCTGATTCCGATTTTACCATCAGTTACATTATGCTGTTACTAAGACACCTATCAAATCCAACTGAGTGGCACCGCAAAACAATAATACCTACGTTATGAATCAATCTCATATCTTCCTGTGCAGTAAAATCGCGTATGTTGCGTAGAAAGGTACATATAAAAATACGTACTTTTTAAACTTCACGTTTCCACTTTCCAGGTTCTTCTTTGAACATTTAATGGATAATTTCCCAACCTCCGGTTCTTTGTTCTTATCAGAACGGTTATTGGACACTTTTCCAAACACCAGGTTTACACGTTCTACGTTGTTGTTTAAACGTCTCGAGTGTTAGAAACTACAAAATTCCTTTCATTTTCCTAACTTCCACTTATAAACATTTTTCTAGTGATTATAAGATGATGTATAGATATGTTTCTCCTTGGCGTATGTTACCAAAGACAACACACAATTATTCGACTACTGCGCTTGTATCTCAGCTCTCGCATTTTGCAACCAATTTTGTGTGTTAATGTGCTTAAAAATAAAATAAGAAGGGATACAATCAGGATATACGAGGATATATCCATATTATGAAACCTGTTAATACAGTCAGGATATACGAGGATATATCCATATTATGAAACCTGTTAATACAATCAGGATATACGAGGATATATCCATATTATGAAACCTGTTAATACAATCAGGATATACGAGGATATATCCATATTATGAAACCTGTTAATACAATCAGGATATACGAGGATATATCCATATTATGAAACCTGTTAATACAATCAGGATATACGAGGATATATCCATATTATGAAACCTGTTAATACAGTCAGGATATACGAGGATATATCCATATTATGAAACCTGTTAATACAGTCAGGATATACGAGGATATATCCATATTATGAAACCTGTTAATACAGTCAGAATATACGAGGATATATCCATATTATGAAACCTGTTAATACAATCAGGATATACGAGGATATATCCATAACCTGTTATACTACTTTCTCTCAGTAGTGAATAAAGAAATAAATTATAATACTCGAAAGTTATTTGTCGAGGGTAATTTTCTTGTTCAGTAACCCAGTTTTAAAAAGGTTGGTTCAACTTTTCAGAACCTTGTGAATATCTTGCAGGTGTCCCCCGCCGGGACAGCGGTCTGTTTACGAACTTACAACGATAAAACCAGGATCTCGATTACCCTTAATAGTCACAGCAGATGGTTTGATTTGGTTTGTTTTTGAATTTCGCGCAAAGCTACACGAAGGCTATCTGCGCTAGCCGTCCCTAATTTTGCAGTTTAAGACTAGAGGTAAGGCAGCTAGTCATCACCACCCACCGCCACCTCTTCGGATACTTTTTTACTAATGAATAGTGGGATTAACCGTTAGATTATAACGCCCTCACCGCTGAAGGTGTGATCATGTTTGGTTTGACGGGGAATCGAACCCGCGACACTCAGAATTGATAAATAAAATGTGCAACCAACGTAGTTTATTATATAATAGAGTTTAGTGGCGAATATTGCACTAATCGAAATGCATCACTAACATGGATGTTTAGTACTAAGATAAAAAAATAGAAAGAAACCATAGGACATAAAGGTTCGGTCTCTATGGGCTGAGTGAGGCCTAATGACTAGCTTGTATGGATACCAATCGGTTGCCCACTGCTGTCAAAACGAGATCTGCACTTTGGTGCTGTAACAGGGCTGATGAAATCCCAGACAAAAGTAGCCCAAACGACGGAGGTGTGTGCTGTTAAATGGTTGGCTTCTCTCTCTAGAGCTGACAAAAGGCCCTAACGTGTGTTCATAGTAATGAAACTCACTCGTGGCCACGCTTTTCATTGTGGCTGTGAGGAACCTATTTTGCATAACAACAGACGATCTTGAATACATCAGTAACCGTATGTTAGCTTTCTTTGTTAGGCCTAAAAACTGGTAATTAACTAAGAGTTGTTATTGATTCAGATTACTTAACTACCTGCCCACGTGGAGAACACTTTTAGCTTTAGGATTTTAGTTGTTCTTAGTTAATGGGAAGATTAATTATTATTAGTGGACGATGAAATTAGTTGTTATTAGTTAATGGTGAGAATAGTTGCTGTAAGTTGATGGTGAAATTAGTTGTTATTAGTTAATGGTGAGAATAGTTGTCATAAGCTGATGGTGACATTAGTTGCTATAAGTTGACGGTGAAATTAATTGTTATTAGTTAATGGTTAGAATAGTTGTCATAAGCTGATAGTGACATTAGTTGCTATAAGTTGATGGTGAAATTAGTTGTTATTAGTTAATGGCGAGAATAGTTGTCATAAGCTTATGGTGACATTAATTGCTATAAGTTGATGGTGAAATTAGTTGTTATTAGCTGATGGTGACATTAGTTGCTATAAGTTGATGGTGAAATTAGTTGTTATTATTGTTTGTTAGCTAATGGTGAGATTAGTTGTTATTCAGCTTTGTTAATTTTAGATGAAGAAACTGTACAGATTTGTGACGATGACAGGAAAACATTATATTACTGTAACCTATACGGTAATTGTATTGTGAAATACTGAAACCAATAATCCAGAGCGCAGATAGCCCTTTGTGTTACTTCAAACAAACAAACTTTAGTGACGTCTTTTATGTGATATTTAGTTTCGGAGAAAACGTATCCATAGAAGTTGTTTTTTGTTTTTTTTACGGATACCACTCATGTATATAAAAAAACTGAACTTTAAATTGTGTAACCACGTTGGTATTGTGGACATATGTTTCTCTAGGTGAAAGTGGTGAAGTTAATTTAAGTGTGTGCTTTTTTATCGCTAAGCCACATCGGACTATCGACACAGAAATGAATTATTGTTATAATGTTCAAACCTATGATGGACGGTAATGACCAGCGCACATAATCCTGTTGAAGTTTTGCGCAAAATTCCAACAAATCCAATCCATGTTTATTAATAACGAATATTAAAAGCATAATTAAATTCATAATGTCAAAATTTTAGCCCTTTGTAAGATAAGATGAACCAGCCGAACAAAAGCGAGACAAATACAAGTTGTTTGAAGGTGTTAGAAAACAAACAGTTACTATTAATAGTGTGAAAAATAACTAATGTGTGCGTAAGCATTTATATTTTACAAGCAGAGTGTGGGCGACGAACCAATCCGGATCATTACATGTTTAAGCTTCCTGACGAGAGGGATTAGTCTCAAACACACGTCTTCCAGTGATTAACAAGAGTGGACGTAACGTTGGTGTCACGAGCTCGTTGGGACTTACTTGTTTCTCCAACTAGTTTGTTCAGATGGTTTATAAACAGGATTTTAACACGAGTTTTGTAAAGGACTAATTCTGAATATAGAATCAAAGAATGCTGGGAAAGATAAAAAAAAACTTCGAAAATAGGAAAAAACTGTTGAACTGGAAAGTGTTATTGAAAATCCTTGGTACTAACGTATCTCAAAGGTCATCAATACCGAGATAACCTATAAGACAGAAGAACCATTTTGTTTTTGTTGAAAAAACACTTTCTCACTCTTAGTTAAAAAAAACGTTTATAATTGCATATTGTAAAGTATTTTAAAAACACACCTCAATAATATGATTAACAGTTTACTCAGGCATATGGTACACCCTTCCCCTTGAGTGTCATCCCATATTAACTTAGAACTTGGAATTTTTAATAGTCAGTAGATTACAGAAAGAACACGAGTATCTTCACTTGAAGTGTGTTAGTGTTAGAAATCGATAAGTTAACGAACAACAAACGGAATCTTATAGGTTATCTTGTACGTCAGCTATAAAATTGTAGCTTAAATCATTTTTATGTAGAACAGGATAAGACATTAGTTTAATCATTTTTATACAGAATAGGATAAGACATTAGTTTAATCATTTTTATGTAGAACAGGATAAGACATTAGTTTAGTCATTTTTATACAGAACAGGATAAGACATTAGTTTAGTGATTTTTATACAGAACAGGATAAGACATTAGTTTAGTCATTTTTATGCAGAACAGGATAAGACATTAGTTTAGTCATTTTTATATAGAACAGGATAAGACATTTGTTTAATCATTTTTATACAGAACAGGATAAGACATCAGTTTAGTCATTTTTATACAGAACAGGATAAGACATCAGTTTATTCATTTTTATACAGAACAGGATGAGACATTAGTTTAATCATTTTTATATAGAACAGGATAAGACATTAGTTTAATCATTTTTATACAGAATAGGATAAGACATTAGTTTAATCATTTTTATGTAGAACAGGATAAGACATTAGTTTAATCATTTTTATGTAGAACAGGATAAGACATTAGTTTAGTCATTTTTATACAGAACAGGATAAGACATTAGTTTATTCATTTTTATACAGAACAGGATAAAACATCAGTTTAGTCATTTTTATACAAAAAGGATAAAACATCAGTTTAATCATTTTTATACAGAACAGGATAAGACATTAGTTTAATCATTTTTATGTAGAACAGGATAAGACATTTGTTTAATCATTTTTATACAGAACAAGATAAGACATTAGTTTAGTCATTTTTATGCAGAACAGGATAAGACATTAGTTTAGTCATTTTTATATAGAACAGGATAAGACATCAGTTTAATCGTTTTTCTATGGAACAGGAAAGACATTAATTTAATCATTTTTATATGGAGGAGGAGAAGACACCAGTTTAGTCATTTTATATAGAACAGAATAAGGGATTAGTTTAATCGTTTTACATAGAACAGAATAAGACAATACTTTGGTCATTTTTATATAGAGTATGTTTGTTTTTGTTTAAGCACAAATCTGCACAAAGGGTCATCTGTGCTCTGCCCACACGGAGTATCGAAACCTGGTTTCTAGTGGTATTATATAAAACAAGAAAATACATTAGTCTAATCGTTTTTATATAGAGCATGATAAGGCATTAATTTAATGATAAACTTGTTTTTGATTCTTTAGAACTATTTACCTAAACAAAATAAATATTTGGATTAAATGAATTTTCAGGGTGTTGATTATTCGGCATATTTTAAAACGAGTTTCAGTGAGACAATAATAGTGATAACCATAAAATCCGAGTCGATGATTTTCATTGTTATGAGAGCCAAGTATTCTGTATGAAAGATATATATATATATAAAGAACTGACTGTACTGCTACTATACGGGAAACAAAGAACGTTTGATATTTAACAAGGCACTAGTGTAAAATATAGATTTAAAGCCTTGAGCTATTATTAGAAATATATAGATTAAACTAAATAACTAAACTATGACCTAAGTTCTCAACAAACCAGAGGTTGAAGTATAAGACTTTTAATAAATACAGGATGACACTGAACGCTGTGAGCAACAGGAATTTCAAGTGTAATACATTTTGAAATAAAGAATGACATCGAATACTGTGAACAGACTTATAAGATCGGTATTTGACACATTTTGTAATAAAGGATGACATCGAATACTGTAAACAGATTTATAAGGTCATTATTTGACACATTTTGTAATAAAGGATGACATCGAAGACTGTAAACAGATTTATAAGGTCATTATTTGACACATTTTGAAATAAAGGATGACATCGAATACTCTGAACAAACTTATAAGATCGGTATTTGACACATTTTGAAATAAAGGATGGTATCGAATACTTTAAACAGACTTATAAGATCGGTATTTGACGCATTTTGAAATAAAGGATGACATCAATTATTCTGAACAGACTTATAAGGTCATTATTTGACACGTTTTGAAATAAAGAATGACATCGAATACTCTGAACAGACTTATAAGATCGGTATTTGACACGTTTTGAAATAAAGAATGACATCGAATACTCTGAACAGACTTATAAGATCGGCATTTGACACATTTTGAAATAAAGGATGACATCGAATACTGTAAACAGACTTATAAGGTCTTTATTTGACACATTTTGAAATAAAGGATGACATCGAATACTGTAAACAGACTTATAAGGTCTTCATTTGACACATTTTGAAATAAAGTATGACATCGAATACTGTAAACAGAGTTATAAGGTCTTTATTTGACACATTTCGTAATAAAGGATAACATCGAATACTGTGAATAGACTTATAAGGTCATTATTTGACACATTTTGAAATAAAGTGTAATTCTGAACACTTTGAAGAAACTTTAAATTTAAAATATTACGCTTTAAAAAAAAAAGATGACATGGAACACATTGAACAAGTGCTTGGTTTTGCGGATTGTTGGAAATATAACACTAATATTTGAAAGACTGAAAGATTTATCTTAAACACTGAAAGGAAGAGACATTGTCTTTTCTTTCAATAAAATACATTGTCTTTTCTTTAAATAAAATACATTGTCTTTTCTTTAAATAAAATACATTGTCTTTTCTTTCAATAAAATACATTGTTAACGGAGAATTATTTGTAGTAAGTTGGACAGATGATTTGTTTGGAGACACTGATCAGATGTGGAAGATTTAAAAACAATATTTCAGTATTCAAAACAAAAACAAATATACAATGGAACCCCTCTAAAGCAGCCACCTTCGGAACTAACTGGCCTGATTAGAGAGGTTCCACTGTATTTATTACAAGAATAAAAGAGAGGAAGTCTGTGAACAAAACCAAGTTTAATGAAACAAGGTATAGGAAATAAAAATTAATAAAAATCGTCGAAAACTAAGAAATTTAAATTAAATGGAATATGATAGAAGGTAAAGAAGGTCAAAACAGAAATCACAAAATCGAAAAGACTTCATGAACCAAATATGTCCAAATTCATGGAAATTAACCATAAGGAATTTTTTTAACATCAGAGATAAATAAAATCTTAGGATAGGGGTAGGAAACATGAAGGATAAGAAACAGAGGCTTGTATTTAATAATTATGAAATGACTAGGTTATTAAATTCTGCTTTCTCTTTAGTTTTTACAAAAGATGACTTAGCAGTATTCTTCATCTCAAACAAGTTATAGATGAAGCAAACTTGAACAAAAATTGTATAAATTGAAAACTTCTTCAAATAAAATTGGGAAGTTTAAATAATTATAAAGTTCCTGGACCAGAAAATATTTTCCTGAGGGTTTTAAAGCAGGTCAAGAATTGGATACGTGAGTCCCTTGCCACATTTTTATATAACCTCTTCAACTGTGGACAAGTGCCAACAGATTAGAAGTTAGCTAATGTCACTCCATTCTTCAAGGGAGGTAATAGAGGTTGTCCAGTGGTTAGAGGTCTGTTAGTCTGACATTAGTTGCGGGAAAAGCTTTGAAAAGTCTGATAAAAGAGACTTTGCTGAATTATTAAATAAAATTTTGAATTTTATTGGATAGTGTATGTGGTTTCACTAAGGAAACATCTCGGCTAACAAATCTTTTTGAAAATGTTGCTGTATGTGTGAGAGTATAGATTTAGTGTTGCGAATTTTCAGAAAGTATTTGACAAAGCGCTACGTAAAAGGCTTCTAAAGAAACTTGTATCTTTAGTTGTGGGCTGTATGTTAACTAATTGGATAGAGAAGTTGCTGGATGGAAGATAGCAGATGGTTGCTATAGATGGAGTTCTGTTAAACTGAATTTATGCCACAAATGTGGTATCTCGGGGCTCAGTCTTTGGACCATCAGTTTTATTGATTGGCATTAATGACACATACGAAGGTATGGTCAATAAATTACTTAAATTTGTTAATGATGTTGAGGGTGTCGCTTCTTTACAAAAGGATTTAAATCTTTTAGTGAGTTGGGTAAATAAACGGCAGATGAGTTTTAATTAAAATAAATGTAAGTTATTGCATGTGGGTTGTGCTAATGTGAATTATAAGTGTAATTTTGATGGGAGTAGTATTAACAGTGTCATGAAACCTTGATGTAATGTTGGTCAGTCTCAAAAGACATCCATGCAGTGTACTATTGCTGGTAATAGGGCAAATAGGATGTTAGGTTTTAAGTACAGAAATATTGAATACAAGTCTGAAGATATTATAATTTCATTGGTTATCTATAACCATATCTAATGTACATATATATATATATACAAGTATTCTATGTGCAAAGCTCCCTAGATTTGTTATAGAATACTGCTAGTAAGCTTACAGCTTAATATGTCATTATATTGCGACTGATATGACAATGCGTGTATTTGAAAATAACACTTTTCTTATAGTGGTTATCTTCATTGTTAATTGTTTATTGCTCATTGTTGATTTCCATATTGAACGAAACATTAAACTGTAAATGCACAATATAATTCGACTCATAATCCGAAGGTTGCGAATTCGAATCCCCGTTCCGCCAAACATGCTCGCTATTTCAGTCTTGAGGGCAATATACAGTAACGTTCAATCCCACTATTCGTTGATAAAAGAGTAGCCCAAGAGTTGTTGGTGATGACTAGCTGCCTTCCCTCTAGCCTTGCACTGCTAAATACGCCATAAAACAGATAAACTAGACGCATTCTGTGTAATGAATTTGAAACTGAAGTATCAGGAATTACTTTACCTAGTGTTACATATATATTTATCTACAAGTGGGTTTTCCTTCACATCACTGAAATATCAGGAGATCTGATATTGTTTTGAAAGAATAATTATACTTCGTTAGTTCTTGACGTTTATGGGTTAATAGTTCTTAAGGAGTTCTTTAAAGCTTGTTTTAAATGCCTATATTTTAGTTGATAATACAAGTAGTTCTATGAAACTTATAAAAAAAAAAAGTTAATTAAAATTACTGTTTCTAGAATGAACTACCACATTATTCTAAACGTGCTATAACAACTATACAACTTAAGTGGGATAAATAATTACAGAAAGGGAACTTAAATAGATGGATAGTGTACTGGTTTTATTCTTCTGAACCCGATAAAAATCTATAATTTCAAAATGGGCGGGCCTGGCATGGCGCTCGACTCGTAATCTGAGGGTCGCGAGTTCGAATCCCCGTCACACCAAACATGCTCGTCCTTTCAGCCGTGGGACGTTATAATGTAACGGTCAATCCCACTATTCATTGGCAAAAAAAGTAGCCTAAGAGCTGGAGGTGGGTGGTGATGACTAGCTGCCTTCCCTCTAGTCTTACACTGCTAAATTAGGGACGGCTAGCGTAGATAGCCTTCTTGTAGCTTTGCGCGAAATTCAAACCAAACCAAAATGGGTTAATTTTTTATTAATACTTTTGTCAGTTGCTGGAAATAAAGATTTATAAGGTGAACGAGAGGGAATCCTCATCAGCCGCGGCACTTGAAATTAGCTCAGGCAGAATTAGACTAAATTAGCCAATGAGACCTTGGGTGTAGTAAAATACACCAATGTAGATGGTTTGACCTCCAGAGTATAAAACTGTAATTAGATCTCAAATAAAGAGATGACGGTGCTGTAAGTGAAACGTTTGTACTTGAAGAAAAAATATATAAAATTAGAGCCGTTCTCTAAACCATAAGAACGAGGCTCATCGGTAAGTCTCAAAAGTTACACCACACATCGAGTTTCGATACTTGTGATGAGCACGGTACAGATAGCCCATTGTGTAGCTTTGTGGTTTGACAACAAACAGAGACAGCTAAATAAAATGAAACAACCACATTTTCACATCAGCGACGTGTTTCACCCAAACATGATGTCACTTATATGAAGAGAATTTTTTTTTATCCCGAAGACAAAATATAGATACATGCCTGTCAAGTATATTTTTAGTAATACACAGGGGGCGGGTAGAACTGTGGTAGACCTTTGGATTTTGGAGTTGCAGAGTCGGATTCGATATCATGAAATATTCTGCAATAATGATGCGTTATTAGAGGAGCAGGGCCCGGCATGGCCAGGTGGTTAAGGCGTGCGACTCGTAATCTGAGGGTCACGGGTTCGCATCCCCTTCGCACCAAACATGCTCGCCCTTTCAGCCGTGGGGGTGTTATAACGTGACAGTCAATCCCACTATTCGTTGGTAAAAGAGTAGCCCAAGAGTTGGCGGTGGGTGGTGATGACTAGCTGCCTTCCCTCTAGTCTTACACTGCTAAATTAGGGACGGCTAGCACAGATAGCCCTCGAGTAGCTTTGTGCGAAATTAAAAACAAACAATTAGAGGAGCAGCTGAGCCCTTAGTTAGATGGTAAGTTGTAGGGTGTCTGCTGACCGGCTGACCTCTTTCTGGTCAGCACTTTCAAATTAGAGACGGTTGTAGATATATCCTTCGAAGTTTCGCAGTAAATACTAGATGCCAGTATAAAATAATATATAAAATAGTAACTTTATTTTCAGAAATATAACAATCAGTTAGGCTAAGAGATTTATGCACTAAAATAATGACTTTGACACCGTGATATATTTAGTATTGAGGAAACCATTTTCCGTTCTTTCAAGTTGTTATAACAACATCTCACATCTTTAGAGGAAACTTAGCAATTCTCTTTGTTTTAAAGTATATTTCCTCACCTTCTACGCCTAACGGATTGTTTCAACTCCGACCCCAAGGTCAAAACGTTAGTGTAGATATAAAAGTTCACCACCCGCCTCCTGTTTATTGCTTTTCGCACTAGACTTTATTGACATAATGATGATATACCTTGAACATAGAGGCTGTTTATTAAATTATATATGTGGTTTCTGCGTCAGTCAGAATGCGCATGACTCATGTTGTGATCCTAGTGGAAGATTTAAACCAGAGTTTTAGGCTCTTAATCTCTGACTCAGATCTTTAATCGTATTTCGTAGGGTCATTGACATGTAAGTCATGTGGTCATGAATAATGTTGCTTACTTTTTCGTTTCCATCTTTCCAAACGATGACCATGTCTCCTAGCAACCAACTCCACTTATCAATAAAAGTGTTAATACCCACATCAGCAGTTCTGAGATACATTTATAACACACGGTTTTATATTGTCTCTTTCGCAAGCGAAAACGTAAGAAACGAACACGTGGCTTCAGTTGTCTAATTTCTTCAGGGAATATTAAAGAGTACACGAAGAAGTTCATTGCACTGCGTATGTACATATATTTGGCAATGGATGAATCATAGTGGCTTTGGGATCTTGAAAACCTAGCACGTGCATTGGAAGATTTTGGTGATCTTTCTCGAGCCCGAGATGACTAAAGGGAAATGACGTAATTGCGTTCTATAAAAATAGTATGGGTTGGAGGGTTTAGGAAGTCATACATTACGAAGTGATATTGATCAAGCACCGTCAAGTTGAGGACCAATGAAGAACGCCTCTCAGTGGCATTGGGAGAAGGTATGAGGACTTATAACGCTAGAAACCGTGTTTCGATACCCGTGATTGTCAGAGCAGAGATAGCTCATTGTATGGTGTTGCACTTAACAACAAAACAGATAAATACCGTTTCTCTCCACTCTTACAACGCTAGAATCAGGGGTTCGATTCCTCTAGGTGGACTCAGCAGATAGCTCGATGTGGCTTTGCTAAAAGAAAAACACACGCACGCTTTCCACTGTTTCGGGGCTCGGCATGGCCAGATGATTAAAGCCCTCGACTCGTTATCCGAGAGTCGCGGGTTCGGTTACCCGTTGCACCAAATATGCTCGCCCTTTCAGCTGTGGGGGAGTTATAATGTTACAGTAAATCCCACTATTCGTTGGTAAAAGAGTAGCCCAAGAGTTGATGGTGGGTGGTCATAGCTAGCTGCCTTCCCTCTAGTATTACACTGCAAAATTTGGGACGGTTAGCGCAGATAGCCCTCGTGTAGCTTTGCGCGAATTTCAAACCAAACCAAACCCACTGTTTCGGTATCACAAAATAATTACATCTGACATACTGAAATATTGAAAAGGTAAATGTCCTTATATTTGTTGTGATTCTTTCAACTGATTAGTAAATGTATTAATAGCCAGCAAGTTCAAATATTATTACACTTCACTAGCGTATCTCGAGAACAAACCTTTCATAGTTTATTACAAAACTGCAGCATGTACAGAAAATAACATGCTGTAAAAATAACTAAAACAATAATAAATACGAGACAACTATTAAATCTGTTTATTTCCTGAGGATTTTAAGAAGATATTTTGTGTCACACGTGTTTTGAAAGCAGTGGTGGACACTTTAACAACGTTTTACTGATACAGTCATTACGTGTCCTCTAGTGGGTCAGCACTAAACCTACAGGTTAAAAACCTGGTTTCGATACCCGTAGTGAGCGCAGTACAGATAACTAATTGCGTATCATTAGGTAGAACAATAAAACCAATCAAACAGTGATTATGTAAAAGTAACTTAAACACTACCAAAGATTTATTTATTCTCTTACTTATAAATTAGTTTTCCCTCATTGTGGAGGGGGGGATAGTTTTGGTCAACCCTGTATATAAATATATGTGTATATAGAATATATAAATAACGAATGTCAAATCGTATCGTTTGTACCATATTTAGACTCAGAAAGAACAACATAGCTCTTATCAGTGGTGTTACGATGGGTTTAGCTTCAGTACGGATTTAGATGTCCGTCCGTGTTGAACAATACGAAAATCTGGTAGTTAAGTTTAAGAAAGGCACCTATCCAGGAAATATTCTCTCGACCCATAAAATTGCTATAAGATAACGTTGAAAAATTGTAACATCTACGTTTAGAAGATATTTATCATCAGTAATTCGATAGACTACGTCTTTTAATTTTTCACTGTAAATTTGTCGACTGGGTTGTTAAACAATGAAAACGCCAAAAGTTCTAAATTACAGCTGTGCCCGAATTTTGGGGTCACTCACCTGCTTGTTTATCCCATGTTTCGCCTGATGTGTCGGTGTCCCTAACTTTTGTGATTTGGGACATTAACTTTTGTGGCACGTTATTTGGGACATTCGTGGTTCATCCGGTATATATAACGCAAAGCGTGGCTTTATAAAACGCGTCAGATGAAAAACTAATTAGAATTTGTTTAGCAAAATCATTCGTAGTTTTCAATACTATATGTTTGTTGTGCTTGAAAGGTGATAGTGCATACTGAAACAAATTATACATTAAATAAAAGTCGGTAATATAAACTATAAAATAAATATATAAATGTCTATTATTTCCAGTTTGACTGTCTTTACGTCTTGATTGAAACGAGGCCTAATGTTTCAGCACGTTTTGCTGCGAATCACAGGGTCCAAGGAACGAGTCGCGATTTATAGCTGTGTGGACGCATTGTAGAAACGACAAATAATACTAATATTCGATTCAAAGACCCGTATAAAACGCCCATTTTGGCGTCGAGTGCTAACTCCATTCCTCATGGTCAATATTTCGAAATTAGACATTCCTGTGCCTCACTCTTAAGGGTCCTTGAAATGGACACTCAGCCCAAAAACTCAACTAACCGGGACGATAATTATCAAAAATTAAATACAAACTAATAACGACTGAGGTTAAGCCCGAGATAGAAGCAGTGAATTATTTGTGATGTTCCCACCAGAAGTATTGAAACCCAGTTTTAGTGTTGTAAGTTAACAAACATACCGCTGAGCCACTGGGGGCCTAAGGTCTTCGACTCAGAATTTTTTTTTATAACAGCTTTAAGAACTGACCAAACGTTACTTTATCAAGAAAAACAATATTTTAGCATCCCTTCACAACTTTTTTAGCACCCCTTATTATGATTCTGTAGTTTTCTGCTTAATGTCAAACAAGTTTGTTTGTTTGTTTTGAATTTCGCACAAAGCTACTCGAGGGCTATCTGTGCTAGCCGTCCCTAATTTAGCAGTGTAAGACTAGAGGAAAGGCAGCTAGTCACCACCAGATTCCGCCAACTCTTGGGCTACTCTTTTTACCAACGAATAGTGGGATTTATCGTAACATTATAACGACCCCACGGCTGAAAGGGCGAGCATGTTTGATGCAATGGGGATGCGAACCCACAACCCTCAGATTACGAGTCGCACGCCTTAACACGCATGGCCATGCCGGGCCTAATGTCAAACAAACAGCCTTCTTAAGATACAAACAATCTGTATAAACATTCACCGGTTATTTGGGTGAACTCTTTCTTACCTCGTGAAAGGTACAATAATGTTTTATTTAGTTTACTTAAAAATCAGTTGACCATGTAACTCGGATAAAATTAAGCCATGTATCGATAAACAGACAATGATTAAATATGTCCAGATAGATAAATAGATTTAAATAAAAATAAATACATATTTGTATAACTTTATGTATTAGTCTTCCATTTCCTAAAATGTGCAAATATTTTTTGAAGGTTTCTTTCCAGAGCAGATCGATTTTTATTTGTAGTTCGTACAACTGTAATTTCTCAAAAACTAAAAACAGAAATGCAGAGACTCGGAACTGCTTCTACGTAAGCGATGACGTCTCCTGTTACCATAGTTACTACTCGTCACTTGTCTGTCCTGAACGTTCAAACACAGAGAAGCTTCAACGTAAATGCATAGTTAAACAATAGATTACGACATCAGTTTACATTTTATAAAGCGAGTAAAACAAATTATTTTATTGCTTCGTATGTGCTGTCTGTTTTACTGAAAATATTACTTGCTTTTCTTCCTTTACCAACGGGTTCGGCATGGCCAGGTGGATTAAGACACTCGACTCCTACTCTGAGGGTCGCGGGTTCGAATCTCCCATCGCACCAAAATACTCGCCCTTTCAGCCGTGGGGGCGTTATAATGTGACCGTCAAATCGCAAGTTACACTTGTGTAGCTTAATACTTTGCAGTATTTACAATAACATTTCTATAGGTGGCTGTATTTACATAACACTTTTAAATGTAATCGTTCATCTCGGAACGTTTAGGTTTCCAAACTAGAAGAAAAAGAAAGCATATCCTAAGCAAAATTTATTCTCTTAATGTCTGGTAGTTTGTGAGTTGTTGTTTTTATTATTTGACAGAAAAGCAGTCTAGAATGCTCATTTTGCTTTAAGTCAACGTCTAAGGCGAGTGGAGTTTGAAACTTCGAAATTATTTGCACTCGTAGCTTCCCTAATAAGTATGTTATTGTATCCATTAACTTAATTAGAAAGCTCGTTGAGTGAC
This sequence comes from Tachypleus tridentatus, assembly GCF_004210375.1. Lineage (NCBI taxonomy): Eukaryota > Metazoa > Arthropoda > Merostomata > Xiphosura > Limulidae > Tachypleus > Tachypleus tridentatus. Next base: position 145,957,940 of record NC_134826.1, read on the forward strand.
GGGAAGCTCACAATGGATCATGCTTATAGACTGGGCGCACTTAGTCGATTAATCTAATTACTGGTCTTGATATGGAAAACAAAAACACAACTTAATCAAATTATCAGTCTGTTGATGAAACAGAATCAAATGTATCTCTAACCTTGAGCTGAATTCACCATTCATGAGATGTAAACAGATATAAGGATCTCATACAATTACACTAATATGATGGAACTGACAATTCAGAAAACTGTTCGATTCTATTGAAATATTTTATCCTTGTTTTACTGGCGCATCATTCTAGATGTTTTCCTTATGGAAAAATATTGAATGTGTGTTTGCTTTTCTTATAGCAAAGCCACCTCTGCTGAGTCGAGGAGAGAATCGAATCACTGATACCTTTAATGTGAACTCAGTGTTTTTTTAATGTCGAAGAAAAATTGTACAGTTGGCCACAAATTTCTATTTAATATTTCTATTTTTAGATAATTTTAACGATATCGCAAGCCTGAATCCACTGGCTCAGCGGTAAGGCTGAGAGTTCGCAAGCCTGAATCCACTGGCTCAGTGGTAAGTCTGAGAGTTCGCAAACCTGAATCCACTGGCTCAGCGGTAAGGCTGAGAGTTCGCAAACCTGAATCCACTGGCTCAGCGGTAAGACTGAGAGTTCGCAAGCCTGAATCCACTGGCTCAGCGGTAAGGCTGAGAGTTCGCAAGCCTGAATCCACTGGCTCAGCGGTAAGGGCAGTGCACGAACTGTAAGAGTGACAGTCTGACGAGATGTAGTCAGTAAAAAGTACGAATTTCGGGACTTATACGTTCGTAATAAAAATCAACCAAAACCAAAGCTTGTTGCTTAAATTAAATTTACAGCTCACGAACCTGTTACTTCAATCCAAAGCTACACATTAAGCTGAACTCTATTCTTCTCGAGGAATTAAACCCCGGTTTTTAGTGTCTTAAATCTGATAACTTACCGCTGAGGCCCGCCATGGCCAAGGGTAACGTTAGGGCGCTCGACTCGTAATCTGAGGGTTGCGGGTTCGAATCCGTCATACCAAACATTTTCGTCCTTTCAGCCGTTGAAACGTTATAAAGTGACGGTCAATCCCATTATTCGTTAGTAAAAGAGTAGCCTAAGAGTTGGCGGTGGGTGATGATGACCAGCTGCTTCCCCTCTAGTCTTACACTGCTAAATTAGAAACGGCTAGTGCAGATAGCCCTCGTGTAGCTTAGTGCGAAATTTAAAATACAAACAAACAAACTGCTGACACATCAGTAGGCACTTCAGAACGCAACCAGTGACACAACGGTATGTCTGCCAGTTCAACCCGCTGGAAACCAGCTTTTGGTACCTGTAGTGGGCAGAGCATAGAATGTCCATTGTGTATAAGATTCAGATGATGTATTGGGCGTCATGGTTTAAAACCTTGTGACATAAATGTTTTATTTTTCTATCGCATTGAACAGTATTATTAATGTAAAACATAGTCAAAAGATGGCGCTCAAAACTACACTCAAACTTGACAATCCTTCACTTACTTTAAAGAGATTTATGCTAATTTAATAGTGTGTAGTTCTTAATGATATTTAATAATTTCTCCTTTCATTTTACTGGAATTATATTATAAATACTAAGGAAAATCAAATAAAAGAAGTCGTCTTTTAAACTACAGTTTCTTTTAAACCCAAACATCTATAACTTCTCACAAAAGGATCAACCATTTGTACTTGTTTATTGTAGTATATGTGTATATTTGTGTGTAGATTTCTCCGCGTGAATGCAATAGGCACAAATAAAATAATTTGAATAGTTTAAAACTATTCTAATTTGGTGAGGCTTTACGGTTTCTTTTCAATCGAACAACTTAATAGAGTGAACGAACATCCAAGAGCACAGAGCTCAAAATTGTATATAAAGTATTCGATTCCCATTGAAACAATTCAAAGATAATTTTCCTTGGATCAGAGTTAATTTACTGTAACTGTAGCGTTGTTTTACTAAATGTTTAATGTTGTTTCAATGGATCTCCAACAATAATTTACACACCTTCGATCCAGTGTCTTTTAACCTAGAGAAACAAACGTCTCTGGTACGAATGTTATGACCATTGGTTTCACAACTTTTGGTGTTTAACACTATGTTTGTCCTGTTACCAAATCGTTTAAGTTTCCATACTTTTACATTTGTATCAGCTGTTGTTTAGATGCACATGTTTGTATCAGTGGATATTCAGGTGCATGTTTTTAAACCACTTGTTATTCAGCTACGTGTGTTTGTATCAGTAATTATTTAGGTCTATATGTTTGTATCAGCTGTTGTTTAGGTGCATGTGTTTGTATCCGCTGTTATTTAGGTCATGCATTTGTATTTTTTGTTATTTCGGTGTATGTATTTATCCGTGTCAACTGTTATGTAGGTATATGTATTTATCTGTGCCAACTGTTATGTTGGTATATGTATTTATCCGTGTCAACTGTTATGTAGGTATATGTATTTATCTGTGTCAACTGTTATGTAGGTGTATGTATTTGGTATCAAATGTTATTTAGGTGAATGTATTTCTCGAACTGTTAAAGGATTTTACCGCCTCAGTATTTCCAAGCGAAAGCTCAAAACAGAAAGGTTTCGTATTTCTAAGTAAAACAGAAATGTTTCGTATTTCTGAGTATACAAACGTTTCGCCTTGCCCTATCAAGCAAATCAGTTGACACACAATTAAATCATTGTAAAGTGAAAGACTTGAGTGGTGCTAGGAAAATGAGGTTTTGGTAACCAGAGGGCGCATTCATCTCATATATTCGGATTATAAATAACGAACTACTTTCCCCTCTGCAAAATGCAAAAATTAACACACTGGCTTAAAAACATGCAACTACTTTGAAAAGATCTAAATTATGTCAGGATAAATTTAGGTGTAGATGCTTTTAGTGTTTATCAAAAGGCCTAACACTTCCCATAAAGCTCATACAAAACTGTAGATTTTGCACTTTTCCTTAGCATGCCCATTCCGGAAACAAGCCCCTCCACTAGTACAGCGGTAAGTCTACAGATTTACAACGCTAAAATCAGGGGTTCGATTCCCGTCGGTGGGCTCAGCAGATAGCCCGATGTGGCTTTGCTGAAAGAAAACACACACAAACACAACTCAGAAACAAAAGAGACGTACGTCTACAAACGATAGGGATTTCTTATCACGAATATTAGGCCTTTTTAGTTTCTATTAGCTTCGCTGTTAGATTTCAACATTTAAACCCTAGTATATTAATGTTATTGTACTGTGTGTTTTGTTATTATTTGCTAGTTTTTGACATTCAAACCCCAGTATATTAATGTTCTTGTACTGTGTGTTTTGTTATTATTTGCTAGTTTTTGACATTCAAACCCCAGTATATTAATGTTATTGTACTGTGTGTTTTGTTATTATTTGCTAGTTTTGACACTCAAACCCTAATCTCAAAGTTATTGTAATATATATTTAGTTATTGTCTGTCAGATTTCTTCATGTAGACTTTTGTCTGTCTTGTATAGTTTAGTACTAATGGAGATCGCTGGTTTTGAACGAAATGTTCTGGGAGAAATAATAAATCCTATATTTACATACCTCTGATTTGTCTGTTTGTTAACTTTCGAACAGAAGTACACGAAGGCTGTCTTTTATATGACTAGCAGAAAGGCAACTTATCAAAAGTCACAGTTCCAGTTCTCTAGTCTTCCCAGACGGAAGAGTGGGATTTTACTGTTTATCTTATAACGTACCAACGGTAAGAAAATGAAGAACCTAGTTTTTGTTTCTCTTTCGGAAAGGGACGTGAACAGTGGATTTTCATCTCCACAGTTTCAACTCTGTTTTGAAATACGGAATGGTGGAAAAAAGAACGTAAAAAATATGCTTTACGTTTATGATAAAATTACGCTGATTTTTAGTTTGTTTGCTTTCGAATTTCGCGCTAAGTTACACGAGGGCTATTTGCGTTAGCCGTCCCTAATTTAGCAGTATAAGACTAGAGGGAACGCAGCTAGTCATCACCACCGACTGCCAACTCTTGGGCTGCTCTTTTACCATCGAATAGTGGGAGTGACCATCACATATAATAACACCCCCACAGCTGAAAGGACGAGCATGTTTGGTGTGACGGGGATTCGAACCCGCGACCCTCAGATTAGGAGTCGAGTGCCCTAACCACATGGTCATGCAGGGTCTGGTTAAGTTCTTTTCCACCGACACTGGAAATCCTGACGAGATGTAATGAAGATCTATGTTTACCATACAACATTAGTATTAGACCGAATTTACTTTACGACACTGGATTCTTAACTATGTAATTATTTTATAACAAATTTGATTCGATAGTTAGACAAAAAGTTACATGCACAAAAAAATCCAATCTAAACTAAAATATTAACGCGCGTTTTTTAAACTAAAAGAAAGCTTAGCTATTTGCCTTGAGAACCCATTTTTTGTGTTTTAACATGATAAAATAATTTATAATCTCATTGAAATTTGGATTTTTAAACATGTATCACTAAATTGCTAACATAATTAGAGCATCGAATCTGCTTTGGGACGTGTTTGGCATGAGGTAGTTTTTTTCACACGTCAATCTGTTTTCTGTGCAGTTTGTTACTTCTGTCCTGAGATACCTGAACAGTTTGTTATTGGTGTTCTGAGATACCTGAACAGTTTGTTATTGGTGTTCTGAGATACCTGAACAGTTTGTTATTGGTGTTCTGAGATACCTGAACAGCTTGTTATTGTTGTTCTGAGATACCTGAACAGTTTGTTATTGTTGTTCTGAGATACCTGAACAGTTTGTTATTGGTGTTCTGAGATACCTGAACAGCTTGTTATTGGTGTTCTGAGATACCTGAACAGTTTGTTATTGTTGTTCTGAGATACCTGAACAGTTTGTTATTGGTGTTCTGAGACACCTCAACAGTTTGTTATTGGTGTTCTGAGATAGCTCAACAGCTTATTATTGTTGTTCTGAGATACCTGAACAGTTTGTTATTGGTGTTCTGAGATACCTGAACAGCTTGTTATTGGTGTTCTGAGATATCTGAACAGTTTTTTATTGGTGTTCTGAAATACCCGAACCGTTTGTTACTGCTGTCCTAAAATACCTGAACAGTTTGTTATTGGTGTTATGAGATATCTGAACAGTTTTTTATTGCTGTTCTGATGTATGTCCGCTAGACGATATCTTGATTTAGGAACACTGCTTGAAGTTTAATGTGTTAAATATTTCATTAAGGGAAGAGCAGGTGCTTTATTCTCATTGGGTTCTGATTAAACAAAGTTTTAGAAACGGGAGTGTCGTATAGGAACTGAACAATATAGATTGTGTACACGGTTATTAGATCCGAACAATATAGATTGTGTACACGGTTATTAGATCCGAACAATATAGATTGTGTACACGGTTATTAGATCCGAACAATATAGATTGTGTACACGGTTATTAGATCCGAACTATATAGATTGTGTACACGGTTATTAGATCCGAACAATATAGATTGTGTACACGGTTATTAGATCCGAACTATATAGATTGTGTACACGGTTATTAGATCCGAACTATATAGATTGTGTACACGGTTATTAGATCCGAACAATATAGATTGTGTACACGGTTATTAGATCCGAACAATATAGATTGTGTACACGGTTATTAGATCCGAACTATATAGATTGTGTACACGGTTATTAGATCCGAACAATATAGATTGTGTACACGGTTATTAGATCCGAACTATATAGATTGTGTACACGGTTATTAGATCCGAACTATATAGATTGTGTACACGGTTATTAGATCCGAACTATATAGATTGTGTACACGGTTATTAGATCCGAACTATATAGATTGTGTACACGGTTATTAGATCCGAACTATATAGATTGTGTACACGGTTATTAGATCCGAACTATATAGATTGTGTACACGGTTATTAGATCCGAACAATATAGATTGTGTACACGGTTATTAGATCCGAACTATATAGATTGTGTACACGGTTATTAGATCCGAACTATATAGATTGTGTACACGGTTATTAGATCCGAACAATATAGATTGTGTACACGGTTATTAGATCCGAACTATATAGATTGTGTACACGGTTATTAGATCCGAACAATATAGATTGTGTACACGGTTATTAGATCCGAACTATATAGATTGTGTACACGGTTATTAGATCCGAACTATATAGATTGTGTACACGGTTATTAGATCCGAACTATATAGATTGTGTACACGGTTATTAGATCCGAACAATATAGATTGTGTACACGGTTATTAGATCCGAACTATATAGATTGTGTACACGGTTATTAGATCCGAACTATATAGATTGTGTACACGGTTATTAGATCTGAACTATATAGATTGTGTACACGGTTATTAGATCTGAACTATATAGATTGTGTACACGGTTATTAGATCTGAACTATATAGATTGTGTACACGGTTATTAGATCTGAACTATATAGATTGTGTACACGGTTATTAGATCTGAACTATATAGATTGTGTACACGGTTATTAGATCCGAACTATATAGATTGTGTACACGGTTATTAGATCCGAACAATATAGATTGTGTACACGGTTATTAGATCTGAACTATATAGATTGTGTACACGGTTATTAGATCCGAACTATATAGATTGTGTACACGGTTATTAGATCTGAACTATATAGATTGTGTACACGGTTATTAGATCTGAACTATATAGATTGTGTACACGGTTATTAGATCTGAACTATATAGATTGTGTACACGGTTATTAGATCTGAACTATATAGATTGTGTACACGGTTATTAGATCCGAACTATATAGATTGTGTACACGGTTATTAGATCCGAACAATATAGATTGTGTACACGGTTATTAGATCCGAGCTATATAGATTGTGTACACGGTTATTAGATCCGAACTATATAGATTGTGTACACGGTTATTAGATCTGAACTATATAGATTGTGTACACGGTTATTAGATCTGAACTATATAGATTGTGTACACGGTTATTAGATCTGAACTATATAGATTGTGTACACGGTTATTAGATCTGAACTATATAGATTGTGTACACGGTTATTAGATCCGAACTATATAGATTGTGTACACGGTTATTAGATCCGAACTATATAGATTGTGTACACGGTTATTAGATCCGAACTATATAGATTGTGTACACGGTTATTAGATCCGAACAATATAGATTGTGTACACGGTTATTAGATCCGAACTATATAGATTGTGTACACGGTTATTAGATCCGAACAATATAGATTGTGTACACGGTTATTAGATCCGAACTATATAGATTGTGTACACGGTTATTAGATCCGAACTATATAGATTGTGTACACGGTTATTAGATCCGAACTATATAGATTGTGTACACGGTTATTAGATCCGAACAATATAGATTGTGTACACGGTTATTAGATCCGAACTATATAGATTGTGTACACGGTTATTAGATCCGAACTATATAGATTGTGTACACGGTTATTAGATCCGATTAATATAGATTGTGTACACGGTTATTAGATCCGAACTATATAGATTGTGTACACGGTTATTAGATCCGAACTATATAGATTGTGTACACGGTTATTAGATCCGAACAATATAGATTGTGTACACGGTTATTAGATCCGAACTATATAGATTGTGTACACGGTTATTAGATCCGAACTATATAGATTGTGTACACGGTTATTAGATCCGAACTATATAGATTGTGTACACGGTTATTAGATCCGAACTATATAGATTGTGTACACGGTTATTAGATCCGAACTATATAGATTGTGTACACGGTTATTAGATCTGAACTATATAGATTGTGTACACGGTTATTAGATCTGAACTATATAGATTGTGTACACGGTTATTAGATCTGAACTATATAGATTGTGTACACGGTTATTAGATCTGAACTATATAGATTGTGTACACGGTTATTAGATCTGAACTATATAGATTGTGTACACGGTTATTAGATCCGAACTATATAGATTGTGTACACGGTTATTAGATCCGAACTATATAGATTGTGTACACGGTTATTAGATCCGAACTATATAGATTGTGTACACGGTTATTAGATCCGAACTATATAGATTGTGTACACGGTTATTAGATCCGAACTATATAGATTGTGTACACGGTTATTAGATCCGAACTATATAGATTGTGTACACGGTTATTAGATCCGAACTATATAGATTGTGTACACGGTTATTAGATCCGAACTATATAGATTGTGTACACGGTTATTAGATCCGAACAATATAGATTGTGTACACGGTTATTAGATCCGAACTATATAGATTGTGTACACGGTTATTAGATCCGAACAATATAGATTGTGTACACGGTTATTAGATCCGAACTATATAGATTGTGTACACGGTTATTAGATCCGAACAATATAGATTGTGTACACGGTTATTAGATCCGAACTATATAGATTGTGTACACGGTTATTAGATCCGAACAATATAGATTGTGTACACGGTTATTAGATCCGAACAATATAGATTGTGTACACGGTTATTAGATCTGAACTATATAGATTGTGTACACGGTTATTAGATCCGAACTATATAGATTGTGTACACGGTTATTAGATCCGAACAATATAGATTGTGTACACGGTTATTAGATCCGAACTATATAGATTGTGTACACGGTTATTAGATCCGAACAATATAGATTGTGTACACGGTTATTAGATCCGAACTATATAGATTGTGTACACGGTTATTAGATCCGAACAATATAGATTGTGTACACGGTTATTAGATCCGAACAATATAGATTGTGTACACGGTTATTAGATCTGAACTATATAGATTGTGTACACGGTTATTAGATCTGAACTATATAGATTGTGTACACGGTTATTAGATCCGAACTATATAGATTGTGTACACGGTTATTAGATCCGAACTATATAGATTGTGTACACGGTTATTAGATCCGAACAATATAGATTGTGTACACGGTTATTAGATCCGAACTATATAGATTGTGTACACGGTTATTAGATCCGAACAATATAGATTGTGTACACGGTTATTAGATCCGAACTATATAGATTGTGTACACGGTTATTAGATCCGAACAATATAGATTGTGTACACGGTTATTAGATCCGAACAATATAGATTGTGTACACGGTTATTAGATCTGAACTATATAGATTGTGTACACGGTTATTAGATCTGAACTATATAGATTGTGTACACGGTTATTAGATCTGAACTATATAGATTGTGTACACGGTTATTAGATCTGAACTATATAGATTGTGTACACGGTTATTAGATCTGAACTATATAGATTGTGTACACGGTTATTAGATCCGAACAATATAGATTGTGTACACGGTTATTAGATCCGAACTATATAGATTGTGTACACGGTTATTAGATCCGAACTATATAGATTGTGTACACGGTTATTAGATCCGAACAATATTGACGAACGTTCTAAAAGCCGCATTTCCTCACATTTGTGAGATAGCCATTTATTTCATGTAGTGTTCCATATGCCTCTTGTCATTTTCCTAACTTGGAAATTAGGTTGCCAACAATCACTGAGAATATTTTGGTATTCAATTATTGTCTTCCTCTCGACTCCATATTGTTTTACCAGCCAGCGTTAAATCTGGTGGCTCATATCGCTAAAAATCGAGTTTCGATACCCACGACCCTCACAGCTCAGATTGTCCATTATGTAGCTTTGTGCTTAACGACAAAAAAAAAAAATCTTTCTTCGAGTTCTCTCTTTGGTTTCTTCTAGAACCATTTCCAGTTAGCAACTTTCTCAAGAAATCATGGTTCTTACTGACAGGTGCAATGCAATTTTTAACGGAGTATCCTTATCAAACCCATCCTGTTACTACTGTACTTGTTTCGTCAAACCTATTCAGATACATAGTCTAAACACGTGTTATTTTCCCAGTTTCAAGTTTCACCTCAGTACTCGAGTTTCACTTCCGCACGTTGGTTTCTCTCCACAGTTTCCTCTCATAGCAAATATACTAGAACGAAACATCATTCAGATCTGCACGTGCGCTTCAAATAAACATCAATATATTTTCTTACGAGTAACGATCCTCGTTTTAAATACATTTTCAAAATATTGGAACAATAAAAAAAATATACAAATGTTTCAGCAATGGAAGAAAAGACGAACCTTCAATAAAAATCACTCTATTGGCGCAGCAATATAAGACAAATAGAAACTATAATAAAAAATATTATACAACTGTTCCAGTAATTCAAGAATGGATAGAACCTTTAATAAAAGGGATACAGTTATTATTTATTATATCAATTCAATAAAAGATGGAACCTGGAAGATGGAAGACTGACTTTAGCGATCATTACTGATAATAATTAGGTTTTGAGTGTAAACTGCTCTGGCCCGGCATGGCCAAGCGCGTTAAGGCGTGCGACTTGTAATCCGAGAGTTGCGGGTTCGCATCCCCGTCGCGCCAAACATGCTCGCCCTTTCAGCCGTGGGGGCGTTATAATGTAACGGTCAGTCCCACTATTCGTTGGTAAAAGAGTAGCCCAAGAGTTGGCGGTGGGTGGTGATGACTAGTTGCCTTCCCTCTTGTCTCACACTGCAAAATTAGGGACGGCTAGCACAGATAGCCCTCGAGTAGCTTTGTGCAAAATTCAAAAACAAACAAACAAACAGTAAACTGCTCTATAAACTTAATTACGCGGGAATTTTTACGAATATCAATATTCCAAATATTGTTGTAATGTTCGGGTAATGGACAACACTGCTACGTACAGGCGAAGAGAAAAAACGTATCTTCTACCATTGTTAAAATGAATCTAATCCCCCCTTGTCAACAACTCATGCATGTGAGGGGTCCCTTCGACACCTTTCACAATTATTAAAATAAATACACTTTTTTTCCCTTTCCAACAAAAATCATGGGTATAGAAAAGTGTATCCAGAATAGGACGTCACTGCTTAACTCCAGTAGAAGCACGTGCGTAGAGGTGCAGTCCTATTGGTTATCTGATTGTTAGATGTGAGACCACAAACCAGATTTTGTCTTCTCCTAATTAATGCTTGTCTTATTCTAACTTTCGCTCTTCAAAGACACTGAGTTCACTGTACTTTCAGTACACTACTGTAACAATACAGCGAACACTTCTTTCGTTATATTTATGGAGTGTGTTTTTTTTCATAAAGTGCTCAGAGTTTGAACATTATTTCCTCTTGCCTTTTCATAACGAAGTTTGTTTAGATTCCTCTCTATGTGGCCCTAGCTCAAAATAGATATCTGAGTTAGTGTTAGACAAGGGTTTATTCTTCGTTCATAGTACCTTGAATTATTTCATCACAAATATGTTTATGCATCCAAAGAGTTGTTATATATGTAATCAGAGATCTAAAGAACCAGTTCTTCATCGAGTTATGTAAACATTAGATGTGGCTCCTACTCTGAATCTACACTTTACTGTCAAGGAAACAGGCATTAAATTACATATTGTAAGAAACTATAGACTCGTGTTGTCTCTTCACTCGCAAGACCTAAATAGTCACATTGTATTTATGGATATTAAACCTGCTAAACATACAAATTTATTTTCATTAGGAGCTTCCAAATGATAATAACCTATATACTATTCTCTCTAATATAATATTTCTAGGCCCAGCATGGCCAAGTGATTAGGCTTTCTCGACTCGTAAACTGAGAGTCGAGGTTTCGAAACCCCCTCACAGTAAATATGCTCGCCCTCTCATCCGTTGGGACGTTGTAACGTGACGACCAATACCACTATTCGTTGGTAAAAGAGAAGTACAACGGTTGGCGGTGGGTGGTGATGACTAGTTTGCTTTTCCTCTAGTGTCCTAGATTAGAAACGACTAGCGCAGGTAGCCCTCGTGTGGCTTTCCATGAAATTCAAAAAACAAACAAAAAATAACTATTCTACATAGAATAAGTTTGTTACATTTATTATAAGCTTATTCTACCAATTGGTGTAAACAGCAAAACTTTGTTTCCTCTCTAAAGTTAATTAAGATTACAAAGACACATATCAACGTTTCAAGTATTTGTCTCTAACGACTATGAACCACGTGTGTGTAATTTCATATCTAGACATATATAAACCACGTGTGTGTAATTTCATATCTAGACATATATGAACCACGTGTGTGTAATTTCATCACTAGACATGTATGAACCATGTGTCTGTAATTTCATCACTAGACATGTATGAACCATGTGTCTGTAATTTCATCACAGGACATATATTAACCAGGTGTCTGTAATTTCATCACTAGACATATATGAACCATGTGTCTGTAATTTCATCACAGGACATATATTAACCAGGTACTTGTAATTTCATCACTAAACATATATTAACCAGGTGCCTGTAATTTCATCACTAGACATATATGAACCATGTGTCTGTAATTTCATCAATAGACATATATTAACCAGGTACCTGTAATTTCATCAATAGACATATATGAAACATGTGTCCGTAATTTCATCACTGGGCATATATTAACCAGGTACCTGTAATTTCATCACTAGACATATATGAACCAGGTGTCTGTAATTTCACCACTAAACATATATTAACCAGGTGCCTGTAATTTCATCAAGAGACATATATTAACTACGTGCCTGTAATTTCATCAGCAGACATATATTAACCAGGTGTCTGTAATTTCATCAACAGACAAATATTAATCACGTGCATGTAATTTCTTGATGGTAAGGTCACTTTTCTCAGCTACAAGTTTTTATCTCGATATGTGATATTAACATATACCTGTTGTATACTAATTATAAAGATTTGTTTTTAATGTTGGGCCCAGAAAGCCTTAATTCAATCACAATATCAAGGTAATTATGTAATGAAAAACAACAACAGGTATCTCATGTTGCTAAAAAAACAAACACGTTTAAAATACAAAATTCGTGTTCTAAACAGAGCTCTTGGTTACATTTTATAATTCTATTTTGTTTGTTTTTTCTTTATTTACTTGGCAGAGATTGTTGCCAAAATGAGGACAGCGTCAAATTCGGTCTTCCTCGAATTTTACTTAGGTTTATTTTCTTCTGTCGTTTGGCAGACATCCCACACTTGTGGGTTAACACAATCTATTCTCCTAAGCGCATGCGCACTATTTAACAGGCGGCTCTTTTTCAATGGTGTTATAACTTATTATATACTAATTCTCTTCACAGTTGCAGGAGTTTATGTTGAGCGATAAATATATTACTATACTTTCAGATCAAATCATATCCGGTAGGCAAAATCTAAAATATACTAATGTCAAAGCGGAAGACCCCCCCCTTTCCCCAGATGTTACACAAAATTAGATTCAAACTTACTTATTATCAAGTGAGGGATCACCAGTGACTATCGCCCAGTGGGAACATGCTAAGCCTTAGGCTTCACGTAGCTGACAGGTGTTTTAAGAGGTTATCGAACAAATATGTAAGTTTTCATTTGTTAAGGTTAATCTGAATTTAAGTTATTAGTTATACTAAACAAATGACTCACTGTAATAGTTTAAGCCCGAAGAGTGATTTTCAAATATCACAGTACAACGTAATAGTAAACGCTTATTAAAGACACAAATAAGTCTGTTGTGTTAGGGTGGAAATTATCAAACTCCTTCTCTGTAAGATTAGCCCCCAACAACAGCACAGTCTGCGGACTTAAAATGCTAGAAACAGGTTTAGATACTCATGATGGGCGGAGCACAGATAGCCCATTGTGTAGATTTGTGTTTGACTTGAAACCAACTGTAAGGTTAATAAATTTCAATTTGATTTGTCCAGATATAGCTCATTGTTTAGCTTTGTGCTTGATTTTAAACCAGTTGTAAGGTTAATAATAAAAGATTAAAAACAATGTATACATTGTGAAACGTAAGGATTGTTAAACAAGTGTAGTTTGATTGGTCCCTTTCCAATAAGGGAGTGAAACACTCATCTTCTTTACATATGCAAAAACGGCTCGTTTGGGTTGAGAAAATATTTTACGTGGAGGAGCGAACAACGTTACGAACTTCTTCGGTCATCATCAGACTTGAAATTAAAAGAGTCTTTGATGAATGAGCTGGCTGATGTTACATATTTGGAGAATGCCCATGCTATGTATTTACCAAGATTGTAATTAAACGATTCATATGTGGACATTATTGGTCGTAATGGACAATCTGGTTTATGAGGTTTGGGGATGCCGTATATTTGCGGTGTGCGTGAGTCGGTTTTGCGTAGGTAGGAATAAAGTGTTTGTGAAATTCTGTTGGCTTTTTTCATTTTTAGTAGTAATTTGTTCAGTTGCGTCTCGTGTGTCTTTGTTGGATTTGTGTGTATTGGTTTAAATTTGTTCGTGTCTGATAGGATGTTCTTCATTTTTTGGATGTATTTATTCGTGTTCATTTTGACTATAGCGTTACCTTTATCTGCTTTTAGAATTTTTATGTTTTTGTTTTGTTTTAGGTTTTTAATGGAATTAATGTCTTTTTGTAAGATTGTTTTTTTAGCTTTCTGTTTTGTGAAATTATGTTGATGGTTTTGTAAGAAAATTCTTTGAAAAAATCGTTTAAGATATTGTTTTTAGGTGTTTATGGAAAATATAAATTTTTAATTTTACTTGGGAAGTTTGGCTGTTGGATGTCAATAAAATTATCTAAGTTGTCTTCTTTTTGTTGGTTGTTTTCTTGTTTTTGCTTTCTGTAGAAAGTATCACAAGTCTCCTGGCTAGATCTTCTAAACATGTTTTAATTTCTAAGGTTGGAATGTATCTAGGTGCTATTGCGAAGTTGAGTCCTTTGTTAAGTAGATGTATCTCGTCTGTGTTTAATTGTCGGTCGGATCTGTTAATTATGAGGTTTGTCAACGGTTTGTCGTGTTGGTGTCTTTTCTGTTGTTTGCACCTTAGTTTTTCTAGTTTTTTGTTGTGGCAGATCTTTTTGTCTCTGTCGTTCTTGGTATTGATTTGGTTTATGTTTCGTTGTATAATTCCGTAAATCTCTGGTTTGATGCAGCATGCCAGTTGATGGTCTAGGTTCATTTTTTTGTTTTTGTAAGTCATGTAAGACTGGTACAGATATGTAGATGACACGATTGTGGGATTCAGATCTACAGAACACATACTTAATTTTTTCAATCACATTAAATCTATACATCCCAACATTAACTTCACATGTGAACAGGAAGAAAGCAATCAAATATCATTTCTTAACCTCAAAATTATAAGAACCGACACACAATTTAAAACAGAAATCCACCGAAAAATCACCCATACTGGACTATACATTCCTTGGGACTCAGCCATGAAACAAAACAAAAACTCAACATACTAAGAAACCAAATAAACACAGCCATAAAACTATGCTCACCAGATAAAATTAACAACGAATTAGACAAAATAAAACAATACTTCATCAACATCAATAAGTGTCCTCCACAAACCGTGGAAAACATTGTACGCACACACCTAGACAGAAAGCAAAATCAACCAACAAAAGAAGTATATATCACGAATCAAAAAATCACGAAACCATATACTGCTGTATACCATATATTCTTGACATCAGCAGACAAATAACCAACACTTGGCAAAAACTAGTAACAAAACACAACATTCCAATAAATACCAAATTTATTCAAAAACCAGATACAAAACTAAAGTCCATACTATGTAGAAACTACACTGCCAAACACCACACCAACATTATTTATAAAATACGATGTGATAACTGCCACGACTTCTATATTGGAGAAACAAGTAAAAAAATGGAAACCAGATTTAAAGAACATAAAAAGTCACCTTCACACGTTTTCGAACACTGCAAGTCAAATAAACACAACATAACCATAGAAAACACTCAAATACTAAATAAAGAAACAAACATAAACAAACGCAAAATTAAAGAAGCCTTACTTATACAACAACTTACACCCAAAATAAACCAATATAAAGGAACGCCTTTATACCTATATTAATGTAATAAAATAAATAAAATTATATATTCAAACATCTAACACCGCCCTCTACATTCCGACACTCAGTTACACAACCCCTTCCAAACATGTGGTCAGCTTCCGATCAGTTACCTCTTTCTTTCTTTATGAACGTGACGATGACCGAAGAAGAGCGAACAACGTTTCGTAAAATATTTTCTCTGTCCAAACTAGCCAAAGTTTTTCATATATATTTCTCTAAAAGTGGATTTTCTCGACATCATTGACTTATCTTGTTTTTAACGTTCTAGGGAGTGCTGGTGAAGGATTCAGATGATTGTATTAAACGATGGGATATGGTTGCTATGGAGCGTTATATGTGTGATCGTGCAGATGAAAATTTAGCTTTAGGACTTCTGTCGTCTGACCAGGTTAGAACAATGCGCCGTAAACCGGAGCCCCTGCCGCCAGAGTGCAGTGATAACAGTATCACAGAATGTGAAGAAAGTCCTGAATGTGAAAGTAGTCCATCGTGGGCATCGGACAGTATGGGAAACACACCATCCTACAGCAGTTCCGGACTTGCCTTTGAATTTAAACAAAAATGTTTGGTGAGTTCTGAAAGCAGTCAAGTTAATGACGAAAATGTAGAAGGTCACAGAGGTCATCTTTTGGCGGGAAGAAAATTGCGAATTTCTGGTAGTCTCAGCACTGACCAACTGTCCAGTTACAGTGAGCGTGAGCCTAGCATGGATTTCCACCACGACTGGTCAAGAGAAATCCGTGACAAAAATCATAAATTATGGTACGGTAACAACAAACCGCTAGAGGGTGCCACTGGATCTATACCCTCATCCAAATCTACCGGAGGAAAAATCTCTCGATTGTTACGCAGAACCCACAGTGCCAGCTGTTCAAAAGAATCTATTGCCTATTCTTTGTTGCCACGAGAGAAAATGGTACGTATGTTTCTATGTATGTATGTGTTTCATTCTTCAAATCCTTATTTAATGGAACAAAGATGAAATCTCCCGTAAGGTTTTCAACTATATATCAGCACTCTTTCTTGACAAGAATGTCTCAGGGCTTGTAACGCTAAAAATCGCGTCTTGATACCAGCATACTTTGTTGTTTTGCGTTTAGCAACAGCAGAAAAACACATTTTCTTGTTTAAACACAACACATTGTAAGAAAGTTAAAGAGCTTATCCATTAAATAGTGGCTATTGTTGAGGGCTCACCGTGTGTGGTATGTTATTCTTAACGTGAAACTGTTGTATTTGTGTGAATTGATGACGGCTCACCATGTGTGAGAGGTGATTTTAAACCGTCAATTTGATGTATATGGGTGTATTGTTGAAGGCTTACAATGTGTGAGAGGTGATTTTAAACCGTCAGTTTGATGTATATGGGTGTATTGTTGAAGGCTTACAATGTGTGAGAGGTGATTTTAAACCGTCACTTTGATGTATATGGGTGTATTGTTGAAGGCTTACAATGTGTGAGAGGTGATTTTAAACCGTCAATTTGATGTATATGGGTGTATTGTTGAAGGCTTACAATGTGTGAGAGGTGATTTTAAACCGTCAATTTGATGTATATGGGTATATTGTTGAAAGCTTAGAATGTGTGAGAGATGATTTTAAACCGTCAATTTGATGTATATGGGTGTATTGTTGAAGGCTTACAATGTGTGAGAGGTGATTTTAAACCGTCAATTTGATGTATATGGGTGTATTGTTGAAAGCTTACAATGTGTGAGAGATGATTTTAAACCGTCAATTTGATGTATATGGGTGTATTGTTGAAGGCTTACAATGTGTGAAAGGTGATTTTAAACCGTCAATTTGATGTATATGGGTGTATTGTTGAAGGCTTACAATGTGTGAGAGGTGATTTTAAACCGTCAATTTGATGTATATGGGTGTATTGTTGAAAGCTTACAATGTGTGAGAGGTGATTTTAAACCGTCAATTTGATGTATATGGGTGTATTGTTGAAAGCTTACAATGTGTGAGAGGTGATTTTAAACCGTCAATTTGATGTATATGGGTGTATTGTTGAAGGCTTACAATGTGTGAGAGGTGATTTTAAACCGTCAATTTGATGTATATGGGTGTATTGTTGAAGGCTTACAATGTGTGAGATGTGACTTTAAACCGTCAATTTGATGTATATGGGTGTATTGTTGAAGGCTTACAATGTGTGAGAGGTGATTTTAAACCGTCAGTTTGATGTATATGGGTGTATTGTTGAAGGCTTACAATGTGTGAGAGGTGATTTTAAACCGTCAATTTGATGCATATGGGTGTATTGTTGAAGGCTTACAATGTGTGAGAGGTGATTTTAAACCGTCAATTTGATGTATATGGGTATATTGTTGAAAGCTTAGAATGTGTGAGAGATGATTTTAAACCGTCAATTTGATGTATATGGGTGTATTGTTGAAGGCTTACAATGTGTGAGAGGTGATTTTAAACCGTCAATTTGATGTATATGGGTGTATTGTTGAAAGCTTACAATGTGTGAGAGATGATTTTAAACCGTCAATTTGATGTATATGGGTGTATTGTTGAAAGCTTACAATGTGTGAGAGGTGATTTTAAACCGTCAATTTGATGTATATGGGTTATTGTTGAAGGTTTTCAATGTGTGAGAGGTGATTTTAAACCGTCAATTTGATGTATATGGGTGTATTGTTGAAAGCTTACAATGTGTGAGAGGTGATTTTAAACCGTCAATTTGATGTATATGGGTGTATTGTTGAAGGCTTACAATGTGTGAGAGGTGATTTTAAACCATCAATTTGATGTATATGGGTGTATTGTTGAAGGCTTACAATGTGTGAGAGGTGATTTTAAACCATCAATTTGATGTATATGGGTGTATTGTTGAAGGCTTACAATGTGTGAGAGGATATTTTTAAAACAGAACTATATGTGTGTATATTTTTGGCAAATGGCTTTAGTATATCCCGTTTTATTCCTACATGACAAAGTAATATTTAACAACCTGAGACACTATCTTTAGCAGAGATAACACTAGCTCTAATTTTAATGCTAAAACTCTTTTATTTTGATTAGTTTCGAAGTTTGTTTATTAAGTAACTTGATGTATTGGCACTGGTCACAACCATGTATACGTTTTACAGGCAGTCAGTACAGCTGCAAGTAAAAGTTGGTCTCAAACTTGGTGTTTTCTCAAACGTGCCATACCTAAACACGTGTATCTTTACACTGTCTTTATTTTGATCTGTTACAACAACCACCAAACGATATTACATAGGTTTTGGAATTGGTTAATTCTACAGTGATCATTAACAATATTGGTTAATTCTACAGTAATCATAACAATATTGGTTCATTCTACAGTAATCATAACAGTATTGATTAATTCTACAATAATCACAACAGTATTGGGTAATTCTACAGTAATCATTAACAGTATTGGGTAATTCTACAGTAATCATAACAGTATTGGGTAATTCTACAGTAATCCTAACAGTATTGGTTAATTCTACAGTAATCATAATAGTATTGGTTAATTCTACAGTAATCATAACAGTATTGGTTAATTCTACAGTAATCATAACAATATTGGTTCATTCTACAGTAATCATAACAATATTGGTTCATTCTACAGTAATCATAACAGAATTGGTTAATTCTACAGTAATCATAACAGTATTGGTTAATTCTACAGTAATCATAACAATATTGGTTCATTCTACAGTAATCATAACAGTATTGGGTAATTCTACAGTAATCATAACAGTATTGGTTAATTCTACAGTAATCATAACAGTATTGGTTAATTCTACAGTAATCATAACAATATTGGTTCATTCAACAGTAATCATAACAGTATTGGGTAATTCTACAGTAATCATAACAGTATTGGTTAATTCTACAGTAATCATAACAATATTGGTTCATTCTACAGTAATCATAACAGTATTGGGTAATTCTACAGTAATCATAACAGTATTGGATAATTCTACAGTAATCATAACAGTATTGGTTAATTCTACAGTAATCATAATAGTATTGGTTCATTCTACAGTAATCATAACAGAATTGGTTAATTCTACAGTAATCATAACAGTATTGGTTAATTCTACAGTAATCATAACAATATTGGTTCATTCTACAGTAATCATAACAGTATTGGGTAATTCTACAGTAATCATAACAGTATTGGTTAATTCTACAGTAATCATAACAGTATTGGTTAATTCTACAGTAATCATAACAATATTGGTTCATTCAACAGTAATCATAACAGTATTGGGTAATTCTACAGTAATCATAACAGTATTGGTTAATTCTACAGTAATCATAACAATATTGGTTCATTCTACAGTAATCATAACAGTATTGGGTAATTCTACAGTAATCATAACAGTATTGGATAATTCTACAGTAATCATAACAGTATTGGTTAATTCTACAGTAATCATAATAGTATTGGTTAATTCTACAGTAATCATAACAGTATTGGTTAATTCTACAGTAATCATAACAATATTGGTTCATTCTACAGTAATCATAACAGTATTGGGTAATTCTACAGTAATCATAACAGTATTAGGTAATTCTACAGTAATCATAACAGTATTGGTTAATTCTACAGTAATCATAATAGTATTGGTTAATTCTACAGTAATCATAACAGTATTGGTTAATTCTACAGTAATCATAACAATATTGGTTCATTCTACAGTAATCATTAAAAGTATTGGGTAATTCTACAGTAATCATAACAGTATTGGGTAATTCTACAGTAATCATAACAGTATTGGTTAATTCTACAGTAATCATAACAATATTGGTTCATTCTACAGTAATCATAACAGTATTGATTAATTCTACAATAATCATAACAGTATTGGGTAATTCTACAGTAATCATTAACAGTATTGGGTAATTCTACAGTAATCATAACAGTATTGGGTAATTCTACAGTATTCCTAACAGTATTGGTTAATTCTACAGTAATCATAATAGTATTGGTTAATTCTACAGTAATCATAACAGTATTGGTTAATTCTACAGTAATCATAACAATATTGGTTCATTCTACAGTAATCATAACAATATTGGTTCATTCTACAATAATCATAACAGTATTGGGTAATTCTACAGTAATCATAACAGTATTGGTTAATTCTACAGTAATCATAACAATATTGGTTCATTCTACAGTAATCATAACAGTATTGGGTAATTCTACAGTAATCATAACAGTATTGGATAATTCTACAGTAATCATAACAGTATTGGTTAATTCTACAGTAATCATAATAGTATTGGTTAATTCTACAGTAATCATAACAGTATTGGTTAATTCTACAGTAATCATAACAATATTGGTTCATTCTACAGTAATCATAACAGTATTGGGTAATTCTACAGTAATCATAACAGTATTAGGTAATTCTACAGTAATCATAACAGTATTGGTTAATTCTACAGTAATCATTAACAGTATTGGTTTATTCTACAGTAATCATAACAGTATTGGTTAATTCTACAGTAATCATAACAATATTGGTTCATTCTACAGTAATCATTAAAAGTATTGGGTAATTCTACAGTAATCATAACAGTATTGGGTAATTCTACAGTAATCATAACAGTATTGGTTAATTCTACAGTAATCATAATAGTATTGGTTAATTCTACAGTAATCATAACAGTATTGGTTAATTCTACAGTAATCATAATAATATTGGTTCATTCTACAGTAATCATAACAGTATTGGGTAATTTTACAGTAATCATAACAGTATTGGTTAATTCTACAGTAATCATAATAGTATTGGTTAATTCTACAGTAATCATAACAATATTGGTTAATTCTACAGTAATCATTGACAGTATTGGTTAATTCTACAGTAATCTTTAACAATATTGGTTAATTCTACAGTAATCATAACAATATTGGTTAATTCTACAGTAATCATAACAATATTGGTTAATTCTACAGTAATCTTTGACAGTATTGGTTAATTCTACAGTTATCATTGACAGTATTGGTTAATTCTACAGTAATCATAACAGTATTGGTTAATTCTACAGTAATCATTAACAGTATTGGTTAATTCTACAGTAATCATAACAGTATTGGTTAATTCTACAGTAATCGTAACAATATTGGTTCATTCTACAGTAATCATAACAATATTGGGTAATTCTACAGTAATCATAACAGTATTGGTTAATTCTGCAGCAATCATAACAATATTGGTTAATTCTACAGTAATAATTGACAGTATTGGTTAATTCTACAGTAATCATAACAATATTGGTTAATTCTACAGTAATCATTGACAGTATTGGTTCATTCTACAGTAATCATAACAATATTGGTTAATTCTACAGTGATCATTAACAATATTAATTAATTCTACAGTAATCATAACAGTATTGGTTAATTCTACAGTAATCATGACAGTATTGGTTAATTCTACAGTAATCATAACAATATTGGTTAATTTTACAGTAATCATTAACAGTATTGGTTCATTCTACAGTAATCATAACAATATTGGTTAATTCTACAGTGATCATTAACAATATTAATTAATTCTACAGTAATCATAACAGTATTGGGTGATTCTACAGTAATCATAACAGTATTGGATAATTCTACAGTAATCATAACAGTATTGGTTAATTCTAGAGTGTTCATTAACAATATTGATTAATTCTACAGTAATCATAACAGTATTGGTTAATTCTACAGTAATCATAACAGTATTGGTTAATTCTACAGTAATCATAACAATATTGGTTAATTCTACAGTAATCATTAACAGTATTGGTTCATTCTACAGTAATCATAACAATATTGATTAATTCTACAGTAATCATAACAATATTGGTTAATTCTACAGCAATCATTAACAATATTGATTAATTCTACAGTAATCATAACAGTATTGGTTAATTCTACAGTAATCATAACAATATTGGTTCATGCTACAGTAATCATAACAATATTGGTTAATTCTACAGTAATCATAACAGTATTGGTTAATTCTACAGTAATCATAACAATATTGGTTAATTCTACAGTAATCATTGACAGTATTGGTTAATTCTGCAGTAATCATACAATATTGGTTAATTCTACAGTAATCATTGACAGTATTGGTTAATTCTACAGTAATCATAACAATATTGGTTAATTCTACAGTAATCATTGACAGTATTGGTTAATTCTGCAGTAATCATAACAATATTGGTTAATTCTGCAGTAATCATAACAATATTGGTTAATTCTACAGTAATCATTGACAGTATTGGTTAATTCTACAGTAATCATAACAATATTGGTTAATTCTACAGTAATCATTGACAGTATTGGTTAATTCTACAGTAATCTTTAACAATATTGGTTAATTCTACAGTAATCATAACAATATTGGTTAATTCTACAGTAATCATAACAATATTGGTTAATTTTACAGTAATCATAACAGTATTGGTTCATTCTACAGTAATCATAACAATATTGGTTAATTCTACAGTGATCATTAACAATATTAATTAATTCTACAGTAATCATAACAGTATTGGTTAATTCTACAGTAATCATGACAGTTTTGGTTAATTCTACAGTGATCATTAACATTATTGATTAATTCTACAGTAATCATAACAGTATTGGTTAATTCTACAGTAATCATAACAGTATTGGTTAATTCTACAGTAATCATAACAGTATTAGTTAATTCTACAGTAATCATAACAATATTGGTTAATTCTACAGTAATCATTAACAGTATTGGTTCATTCTACAGTAATCATAACAATATTGATTAATTCTACAGTAATCATAACAGTACTGGTTAATTCTACAGTAATCATAACAATATTGGTTAATTCTACAGTAATCATTAACAGTATTGGGTAATTCTACAGTAATCATAACAGTATTGGTTAATTCTACAGTAATCATAACAATATTGGTTCATTCTACAGTAATCATAACAATATTGGTTAATTCTACAGTAATCATAACAGTATTGGTTAATTCTACAGTAATCATAACAATATTGGTTAATTCTACAGTAATCATTGACAGTATTGGTTAATTCTACAGTAATCTTTAACAATATTGGTTAATTCTACAGTAATCATAACAATATTGGTTAATTCTACAGTAATCATTGACAGTATTGGTTAATTCTACAGTTATCATTGACAGTATTGGTTAATTCTACAGTAATCATAACAGTATTGGTTAATTCTACAGTAATCATTAACAGTATTGGTTAATTCTACAGTAATCATAACAGTATTGGTTAATTCTACAGTAATTGTAACAATATTGGTTCATTCTACAGTAATCATAACAATATTGGGTAATTCTACAGTAATCATAACAGTATTGGTTAATTCTGCAGCAATCATAACAATATTGGTTAATTCTACAGTAATAATTGACAGTATTGGTTAATTCTACAGTAATCATAACAATATTGGTTAATTCTACAGTAATCATTGACAGTATTGGTTCATTCTACAGTAATCATAACAATATTGGTTAATTCTACAGTGATCATTAACAATATTAATTAATTCTACAGTAATCATAACAGTATTGGTTAATTCTACAGTAATCATGACAGTATTGGTTAATTCTACAGTAATCATAACAATATTGGTTAATTCTACAGTAATCATTAACAGTATTGGTTCATTCTACAGTAATCATAACAATATTGGTTAATTCTACAGTGATCATTAACAATATTAATTAATTCTACAGTAATCATAACAGTATTGGGTGATTCTACTGTAATCATAACAGTATTGGATAATTCTACAGTAATCATAACAGTATTGGTTAATTCTACAGTGATCATTAACAATATTGATTAATTCTACAGTAATCATAACAGTATTGGTTAATTCTACAGTAATCATAACAGTATTGGTTAATTCTACAGTAATCATAACAATATTGGTTAATTCTACAGTAATCATTAACAGTATTGGTTCATTCTACAGTAATCATAAGAATATTGGTTAATTCTACAGTAATCATAACAATATTGGTTAATTCTACAGTAATCATTAACAATATTGATTAATTCTACAGTAATCATAACAGTATTGGTTAATTCTACAGTAATCATAACAATATTGGTTCATTCTACAGTAATCATAACAATATTGGTTAATTCTACAGTAATCATAACAGTATTGGTTAATTCTACAGTAATCATAACAATATTGGTTAATTCTACAGTAATCATTGACAGTATAGGTTAATTCTGCAGTAATCATACAATATTGGTTAATTCTACAGTAATCATTGACAGTATTGGTTAATTCTACAGTAATCATAACAATATTGGTTAGTTCTACAGTAATCATTGACAGTATTGGTTAATTCTGCAGTAATCATACAATATTGGTTAATTCTACAGTAATCATTGACAGTATGGGTAATTCTACAGTAATCATAACAATATTGGTTAATTCTACAGTAATCATTGACAGTATTGGTTAATTCTGCAGTAATCATACAATATTGGTTAATTCTACAGTAATCATTGACAGTATTGGTTAATTCTACAGTAATCATAACAATATTGGTTAATTTTACAGTAATCATAACAGTATTGGTTCATTCTACAGTAATCATAACAATATTGGTTAATTCTACAGTGATCATTAACAATATTAATTAATTATACAGTAATCATAACAGTATTGGTTAATTCTACAGTGATCATTAACAATATTGATTAATTCTACAGTAATCATAACAGTATTGGTTAATTCTACAGTAATCATAACAGTATTGGTTAATTCTACAGTAATCATAACAGTATTGGTTAATTCTACAGTAATCATAACAATATTGGTTAATTCTACAGTAATCATTAACAGTATTGGTTCATTCTACAGTAATCATAACAATATTGATTAATTCTACAGTAATCATAACAGTACTGGTTAATTCTACAGTAATCATAACAATATTGGTTAATTCTACAGTAATCATTAACAGTATTGGTTCATTCTACAGTAATCATAACAATATTGATTAATTCTACAGTAATCATAACAGTGTTGGTTAATTCTACAGTAATCATAACAGTATTGGTTCATTCTACAGTAATCATAACAATATTGGTTAATTCTACAGTAATCATTAACAGTATTGGTTCATTCTACAGTAATCATAACAATATTGATTAATTCTACAGTAATCATAACAGTACTGGTTAATTCTACAGTAATCATAACAATATTGGTTAATTCTACAGTAATCATTAACAGTATTGGTTCATTCTACAGTAATCATAACAATATTGATTAATTCTACAGTAATCATAACAGTATTGGTTAATTCTACAGTAATCATAACAGTATTGGTTAATTCTACAGTAATCATAACAATATTGGTTAATTCTACAGTAATCATTAACAGTATTGGTTCATTCTACAGTAATCATAACAATATTGATTAATTCTACAGTAATCATAACAGTACTGGTTAATTCTACAGTAATCATAACAATACTGGTTAATTCTACAGTAATCATTAACAGTATTGGTTAATTCTACAGTAATCTTTAACAATATTGGTTAATTCTACAGTAATCATAACAATATTGGTTAATTCTACAGTAATCATAACAATATTGGTTAATTCTACAGTAATCATTAACAGTATTGGTTAATTCTACAGTAATCTTTAAGAATATTGGTTAATTCTACAGTAATCATAACAGTATTGGTTCATTCTACAGTAATCATGACAATATTGATTAATTCTACAGTAATCATAACAATATTGGTTCATTCTACAGTAATCATTGACAGTATTGGTTAATTCTACAGTAATCATTAACAGTATTGGTTAATTCTACAGTAATCATAACAGTATTGGTTAATTCTACAGTAATCATTAACAGTATTGGTTTATTCTACAGTAATCATAACAATATTGGTTAATTCTAAAGTAATCA
Source organism: Tachypleus tridentatus (assembly GCF_004210375.1). Classification (NCBI taxonomy): domain Eukaryota; kingdom Metazoa; phylum Arthropoda; class Merostomata; order Xiphosura; family Limulidae; genus Tachypleus; species Tachypleus tridentatus. Next base: position 145,984,909 of record NC_134826.1, read on the forward strand.
TAACAATATTGGTTAATTCTACAGTAATCATTAACAGTATTGGTTTATTCTACAGTAATCATAACAATATTGGTTAATTCTACAGTAATCATAACAATATTGGTTAATTCTACAGTAATCATTAACAGTATTGGTTAATTCTACAGTAATCATAACAATATTGGTTAATTCTACAGTAATCATTAACAGTATTGGTTAATTCTACAGTAATCATAACAATATTGGTTAATTCTACAGTAATCATTAACAGTATTGGTTAATTCTACAGTAATCATAACAATATTGGTTAATTCTACAGTAATCATTAACAGTATTGGTTAATTCTACAGTAATCATAACAATATTGGTTAATTCTACAGTAATCATAACAATATTGGTTAATTCTACAGTAATCATTAACAGTATTGGTTAATTCTACAGTTATCATAACAATATTGGTTAATTCTACAGTAATCATAACAATATTGGTTAATTCTTCAGTAATCATAACAATATTGGTTAATTCTACAGTAATCATAACAATATTGGTTAATTCTACAGTAATCATAACAATATTGGTTAATTCTACAGTAATCATTAACAGTATTGGTTTATTCTACAGTAATCATTAACAGTATTGGTTTATTTTACAGTAATCATAACAATATTGGTTAATTCTACAGTAATCATAACAATATTGGTTAATTCTACAGTAATCATTAACAGTATTGGTTTATTCTACAGTAATCATAACAATATTGGTTAATTCTACAGTAATCATAACAATATTGGTTAATTCTACAGTAATCATTAACAGTATTGGTTAATTCTACAGTAATCATAACAATATTGGTTAATTCTACAGTAATCATTAACAGTATTGGTTAATTCTACAGTAATCATAACAATATTGGTTAATTCTACAGTAATCATTAACAGTATTGGTTAATTCTACAGTAATCATAACAATATTGGTTAATTCTACAGTAATCATTAACAGTATTGGTTAATTCTACAGTAATCATAACAATATTGGTTAATTCTACAGTAATCATAACAATATTGGTTAATTCTACAGTAATCATTAACAGTATTGGTTAATTCTACAGTAATCATTAAAAGTATTGGGTAATTCTACAGTAATCATAACAGTATTGGGTAATTCTACAGTAATCATAACAGTATTGGTTAATTCTACAGTAATCATAATAGTATTGGTTAATTCTACAGTAATCATAACAGTATTGGTTAATTCTACAGTAATCATAATAATATTGGTTCATTCTACAGTAATCATAACAGTATTGGGTAATTTTACAGTAATCATAACAGTATTGGTTAATTCTACAGTAATCATAATAGTATTGGTTAATTCTACAGTAATCATAACAATATTGGTTAATTCTACAGTAATCATTGACAGTATTGGTTAATTCTACAGTAATCTTTAACAATATTGGTTAATTCTACAGTAATCATAACAATATTGGTTAATTCTACAGTAATCATAACAATATTGGTTAATTCTACAGTAATCTTTGACAGTATTGGTTAATTCTACAGTTATCATTGACAGTATTGGTTAATTCTACAGTAATCATAACAGTATTGGTTAATTCTACAGTAATCATTAACAGTATTGGTTAATTCTACAGTAATCATAACAGTATTGGTTAATTCTACAGTAATCGTAACAATATTGGTTCATTCTACAGTAATCATAACAATATTGGGTAATTCTACAGTAATCATAACAGTATTGGTTAATTCTGCACCAATCATAACAATATTGGTTAATTCTACAGTAATAATTGACAGTATTGGTTAATTCTACAGTAATCATAACAATATTGGTTAATTCTACAGTAATCATTGACAGTATTGGTTCATTCTACAGTAATCATAACAATATTGGTTAATTCTACAGTGATCATTAACAATATTAATTAATTCTACAGTAATCATAACAGTATTGGTTAATTCTACAGTAATCATGACAGTATTGGTTAATTCTACAGTAATCATAACAATATTGGTTAATTTTACAGTAATCATTAACAGTATTGGTTCATTCTACAGTAATCATAACAATATTGGTTAATTCTACAGTGATCATTAACAATATTAATTAATTCTACAGTAATCATAACAGTATTGGGTGATTCTACAGTAATCATAACAGTATTGGATAATTCTACAGTAATCATAACAATACTGGTTAATTCTACAGTAATCATTAACAGTATTGGTTAATTCTACAGTAATCTTTAACAATATTGGTTAATTCTACAGTAATCATAACAATATTGGTTAATTCTACAGTAATCATAACAATATTGGTTAATTCTACAGTAATCATTAACAGTATTGGTTAATTCTACAGTAATCTTTAACAATATTGGTTAATTCTACAGTAATCATAACAGTATTGGTTCATTCTACAGTAATCATAACAATATTGATTAATTCTACAGTAATCATAACAATATTGGTTCATTCTACAGTAATCATTGACAGTATTGGTTAATTCTACAGTAATCATTAACAGTATTGGTTAATTCTACAGTAATCATAACAGTATTGGTTAATTCTACAGTAATCATTAACAGTATTGGTTTATTCTACAGTAATCATAACAATATTGGTTAATTCTACAGTAATCATAACAATATTGGTTAATTTTACAGTAATCATTAACAGTATTGGTTTATTCTACAGTAATCATAACAATATTGGTTAATTCTACAGTAATCATAACAATATTGGTTAATTCTACAGTAATCATTAACAGTATTGGTTAATTCTACAGTAATCATAACAGTATTGGTTAATTCTACAGTAATCATAACAGTATTAGTTAATTCTACAGTAATCATTAACAGTATATGGTTAATTTTACAGTAATGATAACAATATTGGTTAATTTTAGAGTAATCATAACAGTATTGGTTAATTCTACAGTAATCATTAACAATATTTGTTAATTCTACAGTAACAAATTCTCCATTTGTCTTTTAGTTTTTAAAGATGATCTCAGCACCATCATTTGTCTTTTATTTTTAAAGAGGACCTGTTCACCAACATTTGTTTTTTACTTTTTAAAGAGGACATGTTCACCAACATTTGTCTTTTACTTTTTAAAGATGACCTCTGCACCAACATTTGTCTTTTACTTTTTAAAAAGGACCTCTGCACCAACATTTGTCTTTTACTTTTTAAAGAGGACCTGTTCCACAATTCTTGTCTTTTACTTTTAAAGAAGGCCTGTTCCCCAACACTTGTCTTTTATCTTTTAAAGAGAGTCTGTGCATAAAGACATGTCTTTTACTTTCAAAAAGACCTGTGCAAAAATGGCTGTATACAGCTTCGGTAATTTTTCCGTCCTTTGTCATTGTCAGCGTTAGAAGAATTGACATTTTACAGTCGTGGTATTAGATTTAGTTCGCTCGTGTGTATCTGCTCTGTGCCAACCACGGTTACCGAAACCCACTTTTTTGGCATTGTAAAACCTCAGACTTACCGCTGAGCCACTGGATGGTTGGTTCGAGTGGAATGTGTAACATCATCAAACCATTGATAGTATAAACCAGATGGATGTTGATTAGACTGTCTCACGCATGCTCCTTTGCCTATTCCATCTGGATCATTGGACTGTGATCAAATACCACGTTCCTTCTGAGTCGTTAGACTGTGACCAGATACCACGTTCCTTCTGAGTCGTTAGACTGTGACCAGATACCACGTTCCTTCTGAGTCGTTAGATTGTGACCAAATACCACGTTCCTTCTGAATCGTTAGATTGTGACCAAATACCATGTTCTTTCTGAGTCGTTAGATTGTGAACAAATACCATGTTCTTTCTGAGTCGTTAGACTGTGACCAGATACCACGTTCCTTCTGAGTCGTTAGACTGTGACCAGATACCACATTCCTTCTGAATCGTTAGATTGTGACCAAATACCATGTTCTTTCTGAGTCGTTAGATTGTGATCAAATACCATGTTCTTTCTGAGTCGTTAGATTGTGATCAAATACCATGTTTTAGCTAAACCCTTCGCAGTGTCTGTTACATGCGATTTTTATTAATAACTTTTCAAAAGCTTTCGGACCTGGAATTTCTGGTAGTTAAAGCGCTCGACAAGTAATCTAAGAGTCACCGACTATGCTCATCCTTTCAGCTATGGGAGCATTATAATGTGACAATTAATCACCCTATTCTTTGGTTAAAGAGTAGCCCAACAGTTGGGCGGTGAGTGGTGTTTTCTATCTGCTTTTTATCCTGTTTATCCTCACTAAATCATGGACTGGTAGAGGAGATAGCCCTATCCTGACTTTGTACGAAATTCAAAACAAATGAAACTGTCTTTTCTTATGGTTTCTTCTTTGGTAATTTTTGGAACAAATAAAAACGTATTCGATCATCCTTAGGTTCTTAGACTAAATCAAATATAGCGTTCTGTTTACTGCTGTTTTGTCACTGACAGATCATGCGCTTCTTGTTATAATTAAACATTCGATTAGAAACATGTTTTAGTGTACAAAAACTTTGTGTTACAAATCACTTTTAGTAAATATTTATGTTTTTCGTTCATGAATTATCTCACACACAAAAAAACAGAATAAAAAACAGAGCATTATTACTGACACCCAATCCCCATTTGGAGACTATATGGGTGATGTAGATTTTTTATGCCCCTCGCTGGTACATCGGTAAGTCTACTGACTAACAACGCTAAAATTAGGGGTTCGATTACCCTTGGTGGACTCAGCAGATAGCCCTTTGTGACTTTGCTATAAGAAAATACACAGAGATTTCTTTATTTTAAAATAAAGCCTCATTGATTAATTGTTCATTAATAGCATAGAATCGAACGCTGGATCTTGGTGTTGTAAGTCCGTAAACTTACTGCTTCCCCACCAGGGAGCAGACAGCAAAAGTACCAGAAGTTTACACAATGTTATCACTCCGCTCGTTTACGACAGTTTTTGTCGAAATGAAGTAATTCGTTTTACTTATGCGATGTCAGTATTTCTCAAAATTCTCAACATAGTTTTTAATCTTTGTCTAAAATATCATTAAGTTATTGTTCATATGCAAAAGTCTCTCTATTCCGCTCGTATTAAATGAGTGTTTGATTTTGGAATTAAGCACAAAGCTACGCAAAGGGATATAAGTGCTGTATCCACCACGTGTATCGAAAGCCGGATTCTAGCGATGTGCCAGTAGGAGATCGTATTAAATGAAAGACTACCTCTGGAGGAAAGTTAATATTTTATGAAACGTTATTAAACTAATAAAATACTTCATTACTTTGTCCTCTCTCTCTCTGTTTCATTTTTTTAGTTTTTAATAAGTTTTTCTTTTAACACTTTTTTCGATTCGCGGTGTTCACAATAAAACAGTCACTTTGTGGGTTATGAAACATTATGTTTTCCTGGTACTAGACGACTGCTGTTGTAAAATTTAATACCAGTTGTTAACGTGAGTGACTATAACCATCATCTACTGTGAGTTTTCTTCGTCCATATAGAAAATTTCCACAAATTTTCAGATTGGCGGTTGGCAGTTTTTCTCTGTCCAGTTCCAAAGTTCCAGCCCTGCACGGCCACACGGTTAAGGCACTGGATTCGTAATCCAAGGGTATCGAGTTCAAATCCTCGTCAGACCAAACATGCTCGCCCTTTCGGCCGTGTGGGCGTTATAATGTGACGGACAATCCCACTGTTCGTTGGTAAAATAATAGCCCAAGAGTTGGCGGAATCTGGTGGTGACTAGCTGCCTTCCCTCTAGTCTTACACTGCTAAATTAGGGACGGCTAGCACAGATAGTCCTCGTGTAGCTTCGCGCGAAATTCAAAACAAACAATCCGAAGTTCAAAGACTTTTACAGTATTAATGAGCAACATTAGTTGTGTTTTGTGTGTTATTAAAAGCTTAAGAAACAGTTTTACCAAAATATTTACTGACTGTCTATTTAATTTGGTGTAACATAACTTGAAACGAACAAAGAATTAAACTTAAATATGTTTCTATTTTATAAGGCTGAACTACTGTTTACTACGCCATATTAGAGAGTTTAAGACTCGAGTCGCGATGTGCCACTGAATAGACCTTACACTTGCAGTTGTGATGCTATTATAAACGTGATAGCCAGTCCTACTATTTGGTTCGGAACAAATGAGTAAGTAGTTCCAAACAGGAACGGCTGTGATTCAACTTGGGTTCTCTGGTCTGGTTGTTCAGCTCAGGTTCTCTGGCCTGGTTGTTCAGCTGAGGTTCTCTGGCCTGGTTGTTCAGCTCAGGTTCTCTGGTCTGGATGTTCAGCTCAAGTTCTCTGGGCTGTTTGTTCAGCTCAGGTTCTCTGGTCTGGTTGTTCAGCTCAGGTTATCTGGCCTGTTTGTTCAGCTCAGGTTCTCTGGTCTGGTTGTTCAGCTTAGGTTCTCTGGCCTGGATGTTCAGCTGAGGTTCTCTGGCCTGGTTGGTCAGCTGAGGTTCTCTGGCCTGGATGTTCAGCTGAGGTTCTCTGGCCTAGTTGTTCAGCTCAGGTTCTCTGGCCTGGTTGTTCAGCTCAGGTTCTCTGGCCTGTTTGTTCAGCTCAAGTTCTCTGGTCTGGTTGTTCAGTTCAGGTTCTCTAGTCTGGTTGTTCAGCTCAGGTTCTCTGGCCTGGATGTTCAGCTCAGGTTCTCTGGGCTGTTTGTTCAGCTCAGGTTCTCTGGTCTGGTTGTTCAGCTCAGGTTATCTGGCCTGTTTGTTCAGCTCAGGTTCTCTGGTCTGGTTGTTCAGCTTAGGTTCTCTGGCCTGGTTGTTTAGCTCAGGTTCTCTGGCCTAGTTGTTCAGCTCAGGTTCTCTGGCCTGGTTGTTCAGCTCAGGTTCTCTTGCCTGGTTGTTCAGCTCAGGTATTACATAAACAGGTTCTCTGCTGTACGTGGTGTAAAAAGTGAGACACAACTTATTTTCTCTATGAATATAAAGAATATGAATATATATAAGTGCACTCAGTAAATTGAATATCCAGCCTTGACAAAAGATAGATTTTGAACTTAATGTACCATTAAGATAAATATTTATTTTTTTCATTATTAACTCCTATGGTACTTTGTCCTCATAACTTAGTTGGATGAAATGGAAGTCTGCTTCATCTATAACTCAAAAACGTTGAAACAAATACTTTGTTCAAACTGTAAACGGACCATTACTCCTGACCACTGTAGTAACCAGTTATCATCTTTTGTTCTCGTTAAATATGGCGACAGTTTTTCGATAATTTATAGGTAAAGAGACCATAGAATTGAAAGGAACCGAGTCAAATAAAAAATAATTTAAACTGACAATAAACAAGCTTCCAAATCATAAAAAGAGAATAATTTCGTTTTTTTAATCTTTATAATTTGCACGTTTTTTGCACGTTACAGAGTTTCAGCCGCTAAATTGATTTGCTTGCTGTTAAGCACAAATGCGCAAAATGTGCTATCTTTGCTTTGCCTGCATTTCTCAGTTATAAACCCTCAGACGTGACGCTGTGCAACTGTGTGAGGGTTGTGGGGGAGTATCTTTATAAACCCTCAGATGTGACGCTGTGCAACTGTGTGAGGGTTGTGGGGGGTATCTTTGTAAACCCTCAGACGTGACGCTGTGCAACTGTTTGAGGGTTGTGGGGGACTATCTTTATAAACCCTCAGACGTGACGCTGTGCAACTGTGTGAGGGTTGTGGAGGGTATCTTTGTAAACCCTCAGACGTGACGCTTTGCAACTGTGTGAGGGTTGTTAGAGGGTATCTTAATAAACCCTCAGACGTGACGCTGTGCAACTGTGTGATGGTTGTGGAGGATATCTTTGTAAACCCTCAGACGTGACGCTGTGCAACTGTGTGAGGGTTGTGGAGGGTATCTTTATAAACCCTCAGACGTGACGCTGTGCAACTGTGTGAGGGTTGTGGAGGGTATCTTTATAAACCCTCAGACGTGACGCTGTGCAATTGTGTGAGGGTTGTGGGAGGGTATCTTAATAAACCCTCAGACGTGACGCTGTGCAACTGTGTGAGGGTTGTGGGAGGGTATCTTAATAAACCTTCAGACGTGACGCTGTGCAACTGTGTGAGGGTTGTGGGAGGGTATCTTAATAAACCCTCAGACGTGACGCTGTGCAATATGTGAGGGTTGTGGAGGATATCTTAATAAACCCTCAGACGTGACGCTGTGCAACATGTGAGGGTTGTGGAGGGTATCTTTGTGTACTGATGCTGTTCCAAGTTTCTACTTTGATGCTTAACACAAATGGTTCTAAGTGGGAGCTTTATTTACGTGTTCGGATTGTGAATAAGATGATTTATGGTTCGCGTCCTGTTGTATCAACACACGCTCCGCACTCTTAGACAGTGAGAAAGCAACGAGAGTGGCGGGAAAACCCGACTATCCGATCAGACAAGAGTTGACAATGGGAGTTATGGACTTGCTGACTTCGGTCTTGTTTCTAGTGGAAAGGACAAGGTGTATCGTGGGGGATTATAGGAAAATTTTGAGAAAATGTTAATGCTAAAGCTATTTTCTGCAAGAAACAATGGGAGCAAACTCACATATCAGACCAGAAGATCATTAGACTAGATTGACTACTAAACTATTCAGGTTTATTTAATTTGTGACAGGTTTAACACTTGTTTAAGTTCCACTGAATACTAACTGTAAAAATGTCAAAATTATCTATCAGAAAACAGTGTTAATTTAAAATAATCATAATTCAAGATGTCCCTAGCTGGCTTTGAGGGTCAGGACTAGACGAAAAATCTACGATGTAAAAAAATTGAGGGTGACTGCAGTCTAGTCTATCAGTTCAAAATCACTGACAACTATGCACAGACAGTTCTTGTGTAGCATTACATAAAATCTCACAGCGTGGGACTTAAAACTTTAAAATCCAACATTCGATTCCCAATGGCGGACTCAGCAAATAGTCCGATGTGAATTTGCTCCTGTAACAAATAACTTTTCAGAAAAAAAATAAATAAATAAACCTTCAAACCTAATTAATGATATAGAACAAAAGTATTACACCCGAAACTGTTAATGTTTATTTAATGGTAAATATAGAGTCTCACAGAAGACGGTACACTACAACACTTGGTAAATCAGTATGTGTTTAGTAAACCTAAAGAACAATAGTGTGTATTAGTTATACTAATTAAAGGAGACTTATTTTAATTAATTACTTTAGGTAAAGCTGTCGAATGTTGTGTTTGGTTTGATGTCCTGGCTTGGCGTTTTCTGTGCCCAGAACATTCGTTATTAGGATTATAAATCTCCCAGTTTGCCCGTGAAAAAGACAGTTTCACCTTTCGTAAGAGCTCGGGTTATAGTTTTTATTTATTTCTATCAAGCCGTATTTTTTTAACATCATGAACATTGTAATTCTGTAAGTGCATTACTGACCACCAGGGGACCAAACTGTTTCAACTTTGGCTAAAACAACAGCTTTGTGAAACTATTCATGACCGACCAATCGTAATGTTTTATTTATCGACAGTACAAGGACTGTTTAACATATCAAACTTGCTTTCTTAACAAATACTGTTTTATACTGCACTATTTAAATAGATGAATATATACAGGGTGGCCAGTAAGTCCCTATCCATCCATATATCTTATGTATCCAGTGTATCTGTGTGCTGTCACCAGTATTTTTGCGCTCATGTACCCACGTACTTGTCACAATAAGCTCTTCAAGTGTAAATGGGCTTACATCGGTCATATTTCTCTGAAAAAAGAAACAAATTTATAACACATGCGGAACTGAATATAACATAATAACATATGGATGGGTAGAGACTTATGGGCCACCCTGTACATTTGATTACTACATATCAACCTTAACTATTTAAACCTTAATTAGCTTTAAAAATGTCATTCGTTTCTCTACTACAGCTAATGGTCTTTGCTCACTAATTCAGTTTAAGCCCTATTGTTTTCAGAATCCCGGGAATTGTTTGGTAAAGGAAACAATAGTGTATTAAATGTTAAGGACATCGTTACATTAACCTCCCACGTTCCATGGAACTTTTACAATAGCAGCAAACAAACAAAAAACCTGTGTTATCCTTAAATTACAAATTTATTTTTAAAAATATGTGTTTTTTATTCTGAAAGCTAGAATATTATGTAGAAATGAATGCTATATATTTTGTAATGTTTAGTTCTTGTGGAATATGTTTGTTTTGTTGTTTTCTTTTGCACACGCTATTTGTATAAGTAAATTTTGAACAATTTTGAATATGTGAATGTAATGTCTTGCCGACGCATAGCCACCATATTCAGCATGCTTAGCATCCTCTGAATTTCCGACCAATAACACCAAAGGGAATCTACGTTGCACATCAGAAGGTTAAGGACAGCAACGGTCTGCCAAAGCAAATTCCAAACGAATATGAACCAGTTTCCTCAACTGCAAAGTTCAAGCTATAGTTACGAAACAGAACCTTTTAACCTCAAAGCCAATGAAATGAAATAGGGTATACCTGCGGGTGACATTACCGAGAAATAGACACGGATCACAAGGTACACAAAGCGGTAGTTCACAAGTTTCCGGATACATATAAAAATCTCTGATATTTTCATAAAGAAGGTGGCTGAGCAAATTAGTATCACGTAAATGTCACCAGAGCACACATCGGCAGTTTACGTAATACGTCGTTCATAGACTGTAATGCACTTTAAAAAGTATCTACTGTGATGTTTAACGTAATCATGTTGAGTAATAATTCAGAAACGGAGTTTTTTGTTTAATAAACAACGACCAACCTGCTGGATATAAATACATACACGTGGAGAAGTGCTTACTTATTCTATCACTAATAAATCTGGTTTTACAAACGTACTCAGAATACTGGTGAAAATTTAGATGTTTTTAACTGTAAACATGTTTTTAGTTCGTGAATGTCAAGGATAAAAATATTTTGTTTACGTGCACTCTGGTTTTGATGACGTGCCAATACTGAGTGAAATCGCATGACGTGATTGGCTAGAATTATTATATTCCAACTTTAACAGTCTTTCAGATGTTTAATTTAGTAAGTAGTTTACGTATGATACAATTTAAGTTTTCATTGCTTACCAATGCATGTTTAGGTACCAATGGCTGAGTTTCTTATTGTTGCCGCTAGTTTCAGAGTAAAATGGTTTTTCAAGAAGATTATTCTCAATAACATTCATATCTCAAACAGTTTTCATTTTCAGTGAATGTAAAAATAGGCGTATCTCCACTGACGTGTGATTATCCACTGACTGAGATTAGGGACTCCTTGGATGATCCGGGGATTATAGATAAACCTATTGTCTTAGTTTTGGTTTGAACGTTTTTTTCATTTGATAAGAAACGAGACGCACGTTCGTACGGCCCTGGCATGGCCTAACGCGTTAAGGCGTGCACTTCGTAATCTGAGGGTCGCGGGTTCGCACCCGAGTCGCGTCAAACATGCTCGCCCTCCCAGCCGCGGGGGCGTTATAATGTGACGGTCAATCCCACTATTCGTTGGTAAAAGAGTAGCCCAAGAGTTGGCGGTGGGTGGTGATGACTAGCTGCCTTCCCTCTAGTCTTACACTGCTAAATTAGGGACGGCTAGCACAGATAGCCCTCGAGTAGCTTTGTGCGAAATTCAAAAACAAACAAACAAACGTTCGTACGGGTCATATTTCTTAATGTTTTTGTTATTAAACATAAAAAAATACACCATGGGTTATCTGTATTGTGCCCATCAACGTATCGAACCCCAGACCTTAGCTGAGATTGGTGGTGACTATTTAAAACAAATATGAAACCAACATGAGTTGAAAATTAGGCTATCATGAAACAATATCACAAACAGTATGTTGATGTAAACAAAGCCCGTGCGTGCTTTAAATACACAAAATAAATAAATAAACATTGTGTTGAAACATAACATTAAAAAGTGTGAAAACTAAGCAGAGGTGTTTGTTTGTTTGTTTTCAATTTCGCGTAAAGCTACACGAGGGCTATCTGTGCTAGCCGTCCCTAATTTAGCAGTGTAAGACTAGAGGGAAGGCAGCTAGTCATCACCACCCACCGCCAACTCTTGGGCTACTCTTTTACCGACGAATAGTGGGATTGACCGTCACATTATAACGTCCCCACGGCTGAAAGGGCGAGCATGTTTGGCGCGACGGGGATGCGAACCCGCGACCCTCAGATTACGAGACGTAAGACTAGAGAGAAGGCAGCTTGTCATTTTCACCCACCGAGGCGAGTGTCATAACCACCTGGCTAGGCCGGGTCCCCAGAAGAAAGAAAAGGAATTTCCACACAATGTTTTTTCTGTTGGAGAAGCAAGTTTGAAGTTTAGTAGAATCAAATGTTAGCGTAAGACAATGGAATTTCTCTACTTAAGATCTTACTGTATGTGGAAAGTAATGCTCAAAATTTATTCATGAGTATTACGCCCCCTAGTGGCACAGTGGAAAGTGTGTGGACTTACAACGCTGGTAACCGTTTTTTTTTTGTTTTTTTTTCAATACCCATGGTGGGAACAGTGCATAGGGCTTAACTACAAACAAACAAACACGAATGTTGAAAATAGTTTATTGAATATCTAGTTCTGAAGAGATATATCGCCAGGATAGAATAAATTCAGTGTACAGTTTAGTATAGGAAAAGTTTCTAACGAAAACATGTGCTACTCAATATTATAGCTGTAGTCTTAAACAAAAATGCCTGGGTTATAAGATTTTTCCAAACTGTACGAACTGATAAGACGAATCGATAAATAAAATCTAAATGGTCTGTGAGTGAAACGCGCGAATGTCGTTTCTCTGTTTGCCGTTTTCTCTATTTTATTCGTTAAGAAATAAAATATTTATGTAATGACTTGTAACGTACTAGAAGGTGTCCAACCTTTTAAAATCGTCCCTGAAGGGTGGTGTCCAGAAACGCCCTCTATTAAATGTACATACACAAACACCCAACTGCTTAGGCCCCGTATGGCCAGGTAGTTGGGGCGGTGGGTGCATGCCTTAGAATCTGAGGGTCGCAGGTTCGACTCCCCCATCACACCAAGCATGCTCGCCCTTTCAGTCGTGGAGGTTATAATTAAACTAAAACAACAAGAGATTCCTTGAATAGTTTATCTATAAACTATATAATTAATAATTTAGAATATGAATGCACTTGTGAGATCTGTAGAGACAAAGGAAAGAGAAGTTGATATTATAATTTTTGTTCCTAAGTTTGGTGACGTTTCGCAGTTTGGTGCGTCAAACCCAAAACTACTTGAAAATTCTGGGCGGGAAATTCCACGAAAATAATATGTACGGTCATACTCTAAATCTATTTGTCTACAGAATACAATATGTACGGTCATACTCTAAATCTATTTGTCTACAGAATACAATATGTACGGTCATACACTAAATCTATTTGTCTACAGAATACAAGTAAGTGTAATTTCCTCACTAATAAATATTCGTACCCGTCAAATGAAATCGTCAAAAATCAAACTAAAATACATTCGTAAATTTTGCGTTTTCGTCGCAAACGTTAATGCTTATTATCAAATAAACGGAAATATTCAGTGCGGTGTAATTTTGGTTTTAGAAACACAATTAGGCCAAAAGCGCAACATTAAAAACATAATAGTTCTTAATAAAATAAAGGATCCGAATGTGGCCCAGTGGTCAGCGTGCTGGGCTACGTATCACAAGGTCTGATGTTTGAACTACAGTACTGTTTAATACGCTTTACACTTCCAGTAGCCATGAACGCGTTATAAAGGTAACAGCCAATCCAGCCGTCTTTCCAGCCTGTATTTAATTGTTCTAAATCGGGAGACTATTGGGAATGAAATATATAAAAGGAAAATAGATTGTGGCGCTCCAGTGACACAGTGGTATATGTGTCTTCAGTTTGACACCGCTAGCAACCGGGTTACGATACTCGTTAGTGACCAGAACACAGACAACCCATTGTGTAGCTTCATATTGATTCTAATGAATCAAACCCTATTTTGTAAAGTTATTTGTAAAATATTGGTCTTAACGACATATTTACTACTTAAATAAACAGTTGTAAGAGAATGGAAAACATAAGAATATTTTCGTTTCGTATTTCTTTGCAGAATATTAGATGCTGCATATGTAGAAGATACGTTTTAATAATAGAAAACTATTTATAGAAAACACTAGGAAGGGTTACCGAGTTATTTCTGAAGGCCGAATAGTTGTAGTGTTTTCTGTTGCCACATTTACGTCGAGATTATGGCGTCACAATGACGTCACTGTTCTTTAAAGCTGTATTTCTTGACCCTGACACCAAAGTTTATCACTCAAATTACGGTAGGTGTGTATTTTTAACGAAGCACGTGCTATGTTCAGTGCTAAGCAAAAGTGTCAGGACAAAGTCAAAAATTACATTTCAGGCTACTTTGAAAAAACAATGAAAGGAAAATCACAGGTCAAACATCAACGTTTTATCAGTTTTCATATTTAATACAACACAAGCTCAATTCTTGAGTTGAGTTGTCTCCTTTTTGTTATAACAACTGCAAACAGTCTTTCAGACATTGTTGCAACATATTTAATCAAAGTGTCTTTTGGGATTTTACTTCAAATGTCTCTAATACATTCCCATAAAGTTTATTTGGAAGTAACTTTTGATTTGTCAAATTTTTGATCTATCAAATTTCAGATCTGCTCAGTTGGGTTGAGATCGGGGCTCTGTGGGAGCCATTGTATCATTTGAATGATTCCAGCAACTTCTTTCTTAGTTAACCATAGGTTGGATGAGTGTTTGGGGTAATTGTCTTCTTGGTAGTAGAATCTTTTACCAATAATACCCAAACCACTGGGTGTACCATGATGAATCAGTATCTGATGGTACTTGTGCTGGTCTGTTATTCCATCTATTTAGCAAATATTTCCTATCACAACACCCTCACACTACCTCCCCCAAGCTTCATGGTGGAAGCTGTGCATTGAAGTAAGTATCTTTTACCTTTTTTCTGTCGGACGTACAACCTACACTTTGAACCAAATATTTCAAACTTGAACTCATCTGTCCACAACATCCTTTTCTAATCATCAGAAATCTAATTTTTGTACTTCTTCTTAGCAAATTTCAGTCTCTTGACAATATTGTAAGATTGAAGTAAGGGTTATTTAACTGCTACACAACCAAATATTCCATTCTGGTTGAGTTTTCTTGATAATGTAGATCTGGACAGTTTTCTGTTATTTGGTACATGGTTGTTTATCCATGCTTGAGATCAGTGGTAGTCTTCCTTATGTCTCAAAAGCTACATAAACAAAGATACTTAACATCAGTATCATTGAGTATAAGTGTTCTGTCTCTTACTTTACTATTTACAAATTTATCTGGTCTCATGATCTAGGGTGTACTTGATAAGTGTTTGGGGAGCATTTCAAGTCTGCAGCAATTTGTCAGAGAGCCCAACCAGAATCATGTGAAGCTTTCATGCAAATTCTCTGTTATACTGACAATTGTCTATGCTTTTTTGGGCTGTAGCATGACCATAAAACTTGATATGTGATAATAAACCTGTTTTTTTTCAAGGTTTATTTCTGGTATGCTATTAACTTTATTTCTTCTAGCATATATGGGTACCATATGACAGTTCATTGGTAGCTCCTTTCCATACATCTAAGACATTGCATGGGGTACCATAACAGTCATATCAGTTAGATTACCAGATTTTGTTTCATATAACAGTACTTTAGTTAGATTACCAGGTTTTGTTTGATATAACAGTACTTTAGTTAGATTACCAGGTTTTGTTTGATATAACAGTACTTTAGATAGATCACCAGGTTTTGTTTAATTTAACAGTACTTTAGTTAGACTACCAGGTTTTGTTTGATATAACAGTACTTTAGTTAGATTACCAGGTTTTGTTTGATACAACAGCACTTCAGTTAGATTACCAGGTTTTGTTTGATATAACAGTACTTTAGTTAGATTACCAGGTTTTGTTTGATATAACAGTACTTTAGTTAGATTACCAGGTTTTGTTTGATATAACAGTACTTTAGTTAGATTACCAGGTTTTGTTTGATATAACAGTACTTCAGTTAGATTACCAGGTTTTGTTTGATATAACAGTACTTTAGTTAGATTACCAGGTTTTGTTTGATATAACAGTACTTTAGTTAGACTACCAGGTTTTGTTTGATATAACAGTACTTTAGTTAGATTACCAGGTTTTGTTTGATATAACAGTACTTTAGTTAGATTACCAGGTTTTGTTTGATATAACAGTACTTTAGTTAGATTACCAGGTTTTGTTTGATATAACAGTACTTTAGTTAGATTACCAGGTTTTGTTTGATATAACAGTACTTTAGTTGGACTACCAGGTTTTGTTTGATATAACAGTACTTTAGTTGGACTACCAGGTTTTGTTTGATATAACAGTACTTTAGTTAGATTACCAGGTTTTGTTTGATATAACAGTACTTTAGTTAGATTACCAGGTTTTGTTTGATATAACAGTACTTTAGTTGGACTACCAGGTTTTGTTTGATATAACAGTACTTTAGTTGGACTACCAGGTTTTGTTTGATATAACAGTACTTTAGTTAGATTACCAGGTTTTGTTTGATATAACAGTACTTTAGTTAGATTACCAGGTTTTGTTTGATATAACAGTACTTTAGTTAGATTACCAGGTTTTGTTTGATATAACAGTACTTTAGTTAGATTACCAGGTTTTGTTTGATATAACAGTACTTTAGTTGGACTACCAGGTTTTGTTTGATATAACAGTACTTTAGTTGGACTACCAGGTTTTGTTTGATATAACAGTACTTTAGTTAGATTACCAGGTTTTGTTTGATATAACAGTACTTTAGTTAGATTACCAGGTTTTGTTTGATATAACAGTACTTTAGTTAGATTACCAGGTTTTGTTTGATATAACAGTACTTTAGTTAGATTACCAGGTTTTGTTTGATTTAACAGTACCTTAGTTAGATTACCAGGTTTTGTTTGATATAACAGTACTTTAGTTAGATTACCAGGTTTTGTTTGATATAACAGTACTTTAGTTAGATTACCAGGTTTTGTTTGATATAACAGTACTTTAGTTAGATTACCAGGTTTTGTTTGATATAACAGTACTTTAGTTAGATTACCAGGTTCTGTTTGATATAACAGTACTTTAGTTAGGTTACCAGGTTTTGTTTCATATAACTGTACTTTTGTTAGAATACCAGGTTTTGTGTAATATAACAGTACTTTTGTTAGATTACCAGGTTCTGTTTGATATAACAGTACTTTAGTTAGATTACCAGGTTTTGTTTGATATAACAGTACTTTAGTTAGATTACCAGGTTTGTTTGATATAACAGTACTTTAGTTAGATTACCAGGTTTTGTTTGATATAACAGCACTTTAGTTAGATTACCAGGTTTTGTTTGATATAACAGTACTTTAGTTAGATTACCAGGTTTTGTTTCATATAACAGTACTTTAGTTAGATTACCAGGTTTTGTTTGATATAACAGTACTTTAGTTAGATTACCAGGTTTTGTTTGATATAACAGTACTTTAGTTAGATTACCAGGTTTTGTTTGATATAACAGTACTTTAGTTAGACTACCAGGTTTTGTTTGATATAACAGTACTTTAGTTAGATTACCAGGTTTTGTTTGATATAACAGTACTTTAGTTAGGCTACCAGGTTTTGTTTGATATAACAGTACTTTAGTTAGACTACCAGGTTTTGTTTGATATAACAGTACTTTAGTTAGATTACCAGGTTCTGTTTGATATAACAGTACTTTAGTTAGATTACCAGGTTTTGTTTGATATAACAGTACTTTAGTTAGATTACCAGGTTTTGTTTGATATAACAGTACTTTAGTTAGATTACCAGGTTTTGTTTGATATAACAGTACTTTAGTTAGATTACCAGGTTCTGTTTGATATAACAGTACTTTAGTTAGGTTACCAGGTTTTGTTTCATATAACTGTACTTTTGTTAGAATACCAGGTTTTGTGTAATATAACAGTACTTTTGTTAGATTACCAGGTTCTGTTTGATATAACAGTACTTTAGTTAGATTACCAGGTTTTGTTTGATATAACAGTACTTTAGTTAGATTAACAGGTTTTGTTTCATATAACAGTACTTTAGTTAGATTACCAGGTTCTGTTTGATATAACAGTACTTTAGTTAGGTTACCAGGTTTTGTTTCATATAACTGTACTTTTGTTAGAATACCAGGTTTTGTGTAATATAACAGTACTTTAGTTAGATTACCAGGTTTTGTTTGATATAACAGTACTTTAGTTAGATTACCAGGTTTTGTGTAATATAACAGTACTTTAGTTAGATTACCAGGTTTTGTTTGATATAACAGTACTTTAGTTAGATTACCAGGTTTTGTTTGATATAACAGTACTTTAGTTAGATTACCAGGTTTTGTTTCATATAACAGTACTTTTAGTTAGATTACCAGGTTTTGTTTGATATAACAGTACTTTAGTTAGATTACCAGGTTTTGTTTGATATAACAGTACTTTAGTTAGATTACCAGGTTTTGTTTGATATAACAGTACTTTAGTTAGATTACCAGGTTTTGTTTGATATAACAGTACTTTAGTTAGATTACCAGGTTTTGTTTGATATAACAGTACTTTAGTTAGATTACCAGGTTTTGTTTGATATAACAGTACTTTAGTTAGATTACCAGGTTTTGTTTGATATAACAGTACTTTAGTTAGATTACCAGGTTTTGTTTGATATAACAGTACTTTAGTTAGATTACCAGGTTTTGTTTGATATAACAGTACTTTAGTTAGACTACCAGGTTTTGTTTGATATAACAGTACTTTAGTTAGATTACCAGGTTTTGTTTGATATAACAGTACTTTAGTTAGATTACCAGGTTTTGTTTGATATAACAGTACTTTAGTTAGATTACCAGGTTTTGTTTGATATAACAGTACTTTAGTTAGATTACCAGGTTTTGTTTGATATAACAGTACTTTAGTTAGATTACCAGGTTTTGTTTGATATAACAGTACTTTAGTTAGATTACCAGGTTTTGTTTGATTTAACAGCACTTCAGTTAGATTACCAGGTTTTGTTTGATATAACAGTACTTTAGTTAGATTACCAGGTTTTGTTTGATATAACAGTACTTTAGTTAGATTACCAGGTTTTGTTTGATATAACAGTACTTTAGTTAGATTACCAGGTTTTGTTTGATATAACAGTACTTTAGTTAGACTACCAGGTTTTGTTTGATATAACAGTACTTTAGTTAGATTACCAGGTTTTGTTTGATACAACAGCACTTCAGTTAGATTACCAGGTTTTGTTTGATATAACAGTACTTTAGTTAGATTACCAGGTTTTGTTTGATATAACAGTACTTTAGTTAGATTACCAGGTTTTGTTTGATATAACAGTACTTTAGTTAGATTACCAGGTTTTGTTTGATATAACAGTACTTTAGTTAGATTACCAGGTTTTGTTTGATATAACAGTACTTTAGTTAGATTACCAGGTTTTGTTTGATATAACAGTACTTTAGTTAGATTACCAGGTTTTGTTTGATTTAACAGTACTTTAGTTAGATTACCAGGTTTTGTTTGATATAACAGTACTTTAGTTAGATTACCAGGTTTTGTTTGATATAACAGTACTTTAGTTAGATTACCAGGTTTTGTTTGATATAACAGTTCATTAGTTAGATTACCAGGTTTTGTTTGATATAACAGTACTTTAGTTAGATTACCAGGTTTTGTTTGATATAACAGTACTTTAGTTAGATTACCAGGTTTTGTTTGATATAACAGTACTTTAGTTAGATTACCAGGTTTTGTTTGATATAACAGTACTTTAGTTAGATTACCAGGTTCTGTTTGATATAACAGTACTTTAGTTAGGTTACCAGGTTTTGTTTCATATAACTGTACTTTTGTTAGAATACCAGGTTTTGTGTAATATAACAGTACTTTTGTTAGATTACCAGGTTCTGTTTGATATAACAGTACTTTAGTTAGATTACCAGGTTTTGTTTGATATAACAGTACTTTAGTTAGATTACCAGGTTTTGTTTGATATAACAGTACTTTAGTTAGATTACCAGGTTTTGTTTGATATAACAGTACTTTAGTTAGATTACCAGGTTTTGTTTGATATAACAGTACTTTAGTTAGATTACCAGGTTTTGTTTGATATAACAGTACTTTAGTTAGATTACCAGGTTTTGTTTGATATAACAGTACTTCAGTTAGATTACCAGGTTTTGTTTGATATAACAGTACTTTAGTTAGATTACCAGGTTTTGTTTCATATAACTGTACTTTAGTTAGATTACCAGGTTTTGTTTGATATAACAGTACTTTAGTTAGATTACCAGGTTTTGTTTGATATAACAGTACTTTAGTTAGATTACCAGGTTTTGTTTGATATAACAGTACTTCAGTTAGATTACCAGGTTTTGTTTGATATAACAGTACTTTAGTTAGATTACCAGGTTTTGTTTGATATAACAGTACTTTAGTTAGATTACCAGGTTTTGTTTGATATAACAGTACTTTAGTTAGATTACCAGGTTTTGTTTGATATAACAGTACTTTAGTTAGATTACCAGGTTTTGTTTGATATAACAGTACTTTAGTTAGATTACCAGGTTTTGTTTGATATAACAGTACTTTAGTTAGATTACCAGGTTTTGTTTGATATAACAGTACTTTAGTTAGATTACCAGGTTTTGTTTGATATAACAGTACTTTAGTTAGATTACCAGGTTTTGTTTGATATAACAGTACTTTAGTAAGATTACCAGGTTTTGTTTGATATAACAGTACTTCAGTTAGATTACCAGGTTTTGTTTGATATAACAGTACTTTAGTTAGATTACCAGGTTTTGTTTGATATAACAGTACTTCAGTTAGATTACCAGGTTTTGTTTGATATAACAGTACTTTAGTTAGATTACCAGGTTTTGTTTGATATAACAGTACTTTAGTTAGATTACCAGGTTTTGTTTGATATAACAGTACTTTAGTTAGATTACCAGGTTCTGTTTGATATAACAGTACTTTAGTTAGGTTACCAGGTTTTGTTTCATATAACTGTACTTTTGTTAGAATACCAGGTTTTGTGTAATATAACAGTACTTTAGTTAGATTACCAGGTTTTGTTTGATATAACAGTACTTTAGTTAGATTACCAGGTTTTGTTTGATATAACAGTACTTTAGTTAGATTACCAGGTTCTGTTTGATATAACAGTACTTTAGTTAGGTTACCAGGTTTTGTTTCATATAACTGTACTTTTGTTAGAATACCAGGTTTTGTTTCATATAACAGTACTTTAGTTAGATTACCAGGTTTTGTTTGATATAACAGTACTTTAGTTAGATTACCAGGTTTTGTTTGATATAACAGTACTTCAGTTAGATTACCAGGTTTTGTTTGATATAACAGTACTTTAGTTAGATTACCAGGTTTTGTTTGATATAACAGTACTTTAGTTAGATTACCAGGTTTTGTTTGATATAACAGTACTTTAGTTAGATTACCAGGTTTTGTTTGATATAACAGTACTTTAGTTAGATTACCAGGTTTTGTTTGATATAACAGTACTTTAGTTAGATTACCAGGTTTTGTTTGATATAACAGTACTTTAGTTAGACTACCAGGTTTTGTTTGATATAACAGTACTTTAGTTAGATTACCAGGTTTTGTTTGATATAACAGTACTTTAGTTAGACTACCAGGTTTTGTTTGATATAACAGTACTTTTAGTTAGACTACCAGGTTTTGTTTGATATAACAGTACTTTAGTTAGATTACCAGGTTTTGTTTGATATAACAGTACTTTAGTTAGATTACCAGGTTTTGTTTGATATAACAGTACTTTAGTTAGATTACCAGGTTTTGTTTGATATAACAGTACTTTAGTTAGATTACCAGGTTTTGTTTGATATAACAGTACTTTAGTTAGATTACCAGGTTCTGTTTGATATAACAGTACTTTAGTTAGGTTACCAGGTTTTGTTTCATATAACTGTACTTTTGTTAGAATACCAGGTTTTGTGTAATATAACAGTACTTTTGTTAGATTACCAGGTTTTGTTTGATACAACAGTACTTTAGTTAGATTACCAGGTTTTGTTTGATATAACAGTACTTTAGTTAGATTACCAGGTTTTGTTTGATATAACAGTACTTTAGTTAGATTACCAGGTTTTGTTTGATACAACAGTACTTTAGTTAGATTACCAGGTTTTGTTTGATATAACAGTACTTTAGTTAGATTACCAGGTTTTGTTTCATATAACAGTACTTTAGTTAGATTACCAGGTTTTGTTTGATATAACAGTACTTTAGTTAGATTAACAGGTTTTGTTTCATATAACAGTACTTTAGTTAGATTACCAGGTTCTGTTTGATATAACAGTACTTTAGTTAGGTTACCAGGTTTTGTTTCATATAACTGTACTTTTGTTAGAATACCAGGTTTTGTGTAATATAACAGTACTTTAGTTAGATTACCAGGTTTTGTTTGATATAACAGTACTTTAGTTAGATTACCAGGTTTTGTGTAATATAACAGTACTTTAGTTAGGTTACCAGGTTTTGTTTGATATAACAGTACTTTAGTTAGATTACCAGGTTTTGTTTGATATAACAGTACTTTAGTTAGATTACCAGGTTTTGTTTGATACAACAGTACTTTAGTTAGATTACCAGGTTTTGTTTGATATAACAGTACTTTAGTTAGATTACCAGGTTTTGTTTGATATAACAGTACTTTAGTTAGATTACCAGGTTTTGTTTGATATAACAGTACTTTAGTTAGATTACCAGGTTTTGTTTGATATAACAGTACTTTAGTTAGATTACCAGGTTCTGTTTGATACAACAGTACTTTAGTTAGATTACCAGGTTTTGTTTGATACAACAGTACTTTAGTTAGATTACCAGGTTTTGTTTGATATAACAGGACTTTAGTTAGATTACCAGGTTCTGTTTGATATAACAGTACTTTAGTTAGGTTACCAGGTTTTGTTTCATATAACTGTACTTTTGTTAGAATACCAGGTTTTGTGTAATATAACAGTACTTTTGTTAGATTACCAGGTTCTGTTTGATATAACAGTACTTTAGTTAGATTACCAGGTTTTGTTTGATATAACAGTACTTTAGTTAGATTACCAGGTTTTGTTTGATATAACAGTACTTTAGTTAGATTACCAGGTTTTGTTTGATATAACAGTACTTTAGTTAGATTACCAGGTTTTGTTTGATATAACAGTACTTTAGTTAGATTACCAGGTTTTGTTTCATATAACAGTACTTTAGTTAGATTACCAGGTTCTGTTTGATACAACAGTACTTTAGTTAGATTACCAGGTTTTGTTTGATACAACAGTACTTTAGTTAGATTACCAGGTTCTGTTTGATATAACAGTACTTTAGTTAGATTACCAGGTTTTGTTTGATATAACAGTACTTTAGTTAGATTACCAGGTTTTGTTTGATATAACAGTACTTTAGTTAGATTACCAGGTTTTGTTTCATATAACAGTACTTTAGTTAGATTACCAGGTTTTGTTTGATATAACAGTACTTTAGTTAGATTACCAGGTTTTGTTTGATATAACAGTACTTTAGTTAGATTACCAGGTTCTGTTTGATACAACAGTACTTTAGTTAGATTACCAGGTTTTGTTTGATACAACAGTACTTTAGTTAGATTACCAGGTTTTGTTTGATATAACAGTACTTTAGTTAGATTACCAGGTTTTGTTTGATATAACAGTACTTTAGTTAGATTACCAGGTTTTGTTTGATATAACACTACTTTAGTTAGATTACCAGGTTTTGTTTGATTTAACAGTACTTTAGTTAGATTACCAGGTTTTGTTTGATATAACAGTACTTTAGTTAGATTACCAGGTTTTGTTTGATATAACAGTACTTTAGTTAGATTACCAGGTTTTGTTTGATATAACAGTTCATTAGTTAGATTACCAGGTTTTGTTTGATATAACAGTACTTTAGTTAGATTACCAGGTTTTGTTTGATATAACAGTACTTTAGTTAGATTACCAGGTTTTGTTTGATACAACAGTACTTTAGTTAGATTACCAGGTTTTGTTTGATATAACAGTACTTTAGTTAGGTTACCAGGTTTTGTGTAATATAACAGTACTTTTGTTAGATTACCAGGTTCTGTTTGATATAACAGTACTTTAGTTAGGTTACCAGGTTTTGTTTGATATAACAGTACTTTAGTTAGATTACCAGGTTTTGTTTGATATAACAGTTCATTAGTTAGATTACCAGGTTTTGTTTGATACAACAGTACTTTAGTTAGATTACCAGGTTTTGTTTGATATAACAGTACTTTAGTTAGATTACCAGGTTCTGTTTGATATAACAGTACTTTAGTTAGGTTACCAGGTTTTGTTTCATATAACAGTACTTTAGTTAGGTTACCAGGTTTTGTGTAATATAACAGTACTTTTGTTAGATTACCAGGTTCTGTTTGATATAACAGTACTTTAGTTAGGTTACCAGGTTTTGTTTGATATAACAGTACTTTAGTTAGATTACCAGGTTTTGTTTGATATAACAGTACTTTAGTTAGATTACCAGGTTTTGTTTGATACAACAGTACTTTAGTTAGATTACCAGGTTTTGTTTGATATAACAGTACTTTAGTTAGATTACCAGGTTTTGTTTGATTTAACAGTACTTTAGTTAGATTACCAGGTTTTGTTTGATAAAACAGTACTTTAGTTAGATTACCAGGTTTTGTTTGATATAACAGTACTTTAGTTAGATTACCAGGTTTTGTTTGATATAACAGTTCATTAGTTAGATTACCAGGTTTTGTTTGATATAACAGTACTTTAGTTAGATTACCAGGTTTTGTTTGATATAACAGTACTTTAGTTAGATTACCAGGTTTTGTTTGATATAACAGTACTTTAGTTAGATTACCAGGTTTTGTTTCATATAACTGTACTTTTGTTAGAATACCAGGTTTTGTTTGATATAACAGTACTTTAGTTAGGTTACCAGGTTCTGTTTGATATAACAGTACTTTAGTTAGATTACCAGGTTTTGTTTGATATAACAGTACTTTAGTTAGATTACCAGGTTTTGTTTGATTTAACAGTACTTTAGTTAGATTACCAGGTTTTGTTTGATATAACAGTACTTTAGTTAGATTACCAGGTTTTGTTTGATATAACAGTACTTTAGTTAGATTACCAGGTTTTGTTTGATATAACAGTTCATTAGTTAGATTACCAGGTTTTGTTTGATATAACAGTACTTTAGTTAGATTACCAGGTTTTGTTTGATATAACAGTACTTTAGTTGGACTACCAGGTTCTGTTTGATATAACAGTACTTTAGTTAGGTTACCAGGTTTTGTTTCATATAACTGTACTTTTGTTAGAATACCAGGTTTTGTGTAATATAACAGTACTTTTGTTAGATTACCAGGTTCTGTTTGAAAAAAACAGTACTTTAGTTAGATTACCAGGTTTTGTTTGATATAACAGTACTTTAGTTAGATTACCAGGTTTTGTTTGATATAACAGTACTTTAGTTAGATTACCAGGTTTTGTTTGATATAACAGTACTTTAGTTAGATTACCAGGTTTTGTTTGATATAACAGTACTTTAGTTAGATTACCAGGTTCTCTTTGATATAACAGTACTTTAGTTAGGTTACCAGGTTTTGTTTCATATAACTGTACTTTTGTTAGAATACCAGGTTTTGTGTAATATAACAGTACTTTTGTTAGATTACCAGGTTCTGTTTCATATAACAGTACTTTAGTTAGATTACCAGGTTTTGTTTGATATAACAGTACTTTAGTTAGATTACCAGGTTTTGTTTGATATAACAGTACTTTAGTTAGATTACCAGGTTTTGTTTGATATAACAGTACTTTAGTTAGATTACCAGGTTTTGTTTGATATAACAGTACTTTAGTTAGATTACCAGGTTTTGTTTGATATAACAGTACTTTAGTTAGATTACCAGGTTTTGTTTGATATAACAGTACTTCAGTTAGATTACCAGGTTTTGTTTGATATAACAGTACTTTAGTTAGATTACCAGGTTTTGTTTCATATAACTGTACTTTAGTTAGATTACCAGGTTTTGTTTGATATAACAGTACTTTAGTTAGATTACCAGGTTTTGTTTGATATAACAGTACTTTAGTTAGATTACCAGGTTTTGTTTGATATAACAGTACTTTAGTTAGATTACCAGGTTTTGTTTGATATAACAGTTCATTAGTTAGATTACCAGGTTTTGTTTGATATAACAGTACTTTAGTTAGATTACCAGGTTTTGTTTGATATAACAGTACTTTAGTTAGATTACCAGGTTCTGTTTGATATAACAGTACTTTAGTTAGGTTACCAGGTTTTGTTTCATATAACTGTACTTTTGTTAGAATACCAGGTTTTGTGTAATATAACAGTACTTTTGTTAGATTACCAGGTTCTGTTTGATATAACAGTACTTTAGTTAGATTACCAGGTTTTGTTTGATATAACAGTACTTTAGTTAGATTACCAGGTTTTGTTTGATATAACAGTACTTTAGTTAGATTACCAGGTTTTGTTTGATATAACAGTACTTTAGTTAGATTACCAGGTTTTGTTTGATATAACAGTACTTTAGTTAGATTACCAGGTTTTGTTTGATATAACAGTACTTTAGTTAGATTACCAGGTTTTGTTTGATATAACAGTACTTTAGTTAGATTACCAGGTTTTGTTTGATATAACAGTACTTTAGTTAGATTACCAGGTTTTGTTTCATATAACTGTACTTTAGTTAGATTACCAGGTTTTGTTTGATATAACAGTACTTTAGTTAGATTACCAGGTTTTGTTTGATATAACAGTACTTTAGTTAGATTACCAGGTTTTGTTTGATATAACAGTACTTCAGTTAGATTACCAGGTTTTGTTTGATATAACAGTACTTTAGTTAGATTACCAGGTTTTGTTTGATATAACAGTACTTTAGTTAGATTACCAGGTTTTGTTTGATATAACAGTACTTTAGTTAGATTACCAGGTTTTGTTTGATATAACAGTACTTTAGTTAGATTACCAGGTTTTGTTTGATATAACAGTACTTTAGTTAGATTACCAGGTTTTGTTTGATATAACAGTACTTTAGTTAGATTACCAGGTTTTGTTTGATATAACAGTACTTTAGTTAGATTACCAGGTTTTGTTTGATATAACAGTACTTTAGTTAGATTACCAGGTTTTGTTTGATATAACAGTACTTTAGTAAGATTACCAGGTTTTGTTTGATATAACAGTACTTCAGTTAGATTACCAGGTTTTGTTTGATATAACAGTACTTTAGTTAGATTACCAGGTTTTGTTTGATATAACAGTACTTCAGTTAGATTACCAGGTTTTGTTTGATATAACAGTACTTTAGTTAGATTACCAGGTTTTGTTTGATATAACAGTACTTTAGTTAGATTACCAGGTTTTGTTTGATATAACAGTACTTTAGTTAGATTACCAGGTTCTGTTTGATATAACAGTACTTTAGTTAGGTTACCAGGTTTTGTTTCATATAACTGTACTTTTGTTAGAATACCAGGTTTTGTGTAATATAACAGTACTTTAGTTAGATTACCAGGTTTTGTTTGATATAACAGTACTTTAGTTAGATTACCAGGTTTTGTTTCATATAACAGTACTTTAGTTAGATTACCAGGTTCTGTTTGATATAACAGTACTTTAGTTAGGTTACCAGGTTTTGTTTCATATAACTGTACTTTTGTTAGAATACCAGGTTTTGTTTCATATAACAGTACTTTAGTTAGATTACCAGGTTTTGTTTGATATAACAGTACTTTAGTTAGATTACCAGGTTTTGTTTGATATAACAGTACTTCAGTTAGATTACCAGGTTTTGTTTGATATAACAGTACTTTAGTTAGATTACCAGGTTTTGTTTGATATAACAGTACTTTAGTTAGATTACCAGGTTTTGTTTGATATAACAGTACTTTAGTTAGATTACCAGGTTTTGTTTGATATAACAGTACTTTAGTTAGATTACCAGGTTTTGTTTGATATAACAGTACTTTAGTTAGATTACCAGGTTTTGTTTGATATAACAGTAGTTTAGTTAGACTACCAGGTTTTGTTTGATATAACAGTACTTTAGTTAGATTACCAGGTTTTGTTTGATATAACAGTACTTTAGTTAGACTACCTGGTTTTGTTTGATATAACAGTACTTTAGTTAGACTACCAGGTTTTGTTTGATATAACAGTACTTTAGTTAGATTACCAGGTTTTGTTTGATATAACAGTACTTTAGTTAGATTACCAGGTTTTGTTTGATATAACAGTACTTTAGTTAGATTACCAGGTTTTGTTTGATATAACAGTACTTTAGTTAGATTACCAGGTTTTGTTTGATATAACAGTACTTTAGTTAGATTACCAGGTTCTGTTTGATATAACAGTACTTTAGTTAGGTTACCAGGTTTTGTTTCATATAACTGTACTTTTGTTAGAATACCAGGTTTTTGTGTAATATAACAGTTCTTTTGTTAGATTACCAGGTTTGTTTGATACAACAGTACTTTAGTTAGATTACCAGGTTTTGTTTGATATAACAGTACTTTAGTTAGATTACCAGGTTTTGTTTGATATAACAGTACTTTAGTTAGATTACCAGGTTTTGTTTGATACAACAGTACTTTAGTTAGATTACCAGGTTTTGTTTGATATAACAGTACTTTAGTTAGATTACCAGGTTTTGTTTCATATAACAGTACTTTAGTTAGATTACCAGGTTTTGTTTGATATAACAGTACTTAAGTTAGATTAACAGGTTTTGTTTCATATAACAGTACTTTAGTTAGATTACCAGGTTCTGTTTGATATAACAGTACTTTAGTTAGGTTACCAGGTTTTGTTTCATATAACTGTACTTTTGTTAGAATACCAGGTTTTGTGTAATATAACAGTACTTTAGTTAGATTACCAGGTTTTGTTTGATATAACAGTACTTTAGTTAGATTACCAGGTTTTGTTTGATATAACAGTACTTTAGTTAGATTACCAGGTTTTGTTTGATATAACAGTACTTTAGTTAGATTACCAGGTTTTGTTTGATATAACAGTACTTCAGTTAGATTACCAGGTTTTGTTTGATATAACAGTACTTCAGTTAGATTACCAGGTTTTGTTTGATATAACAGTACTTTAGTTAGATTACCAGGTTTTGTTTGATATAACAGTACTTTAGTTAGATTACCAGGTTTTGTTTGATATAACAGTACTTTAGTTAGATTACCAGGTTTTGTTTGATATAACAGTACTTTAGTTAGATTACCAGGTTTTGTTTGATATAACAGTACTTTAGTTAGATTACCAGGTTTTGTTTGATATAACAGTACTTTAGTTAGATTACCAGGTTTTGTTTGATATAACAGTACTTTAGTTAGATTACCAGGTTTTGTTTGATATAACAGTACTTTAGTAAGATTACCAGGTTTTGTTTGATATAACAGTACTTCAGTTAGATTACCAGGTTTTGTTTGATATAACAGTACTTTAGTTAGATTACCAGGTTTTGTTTGATATAACAGTACTTCAGTTAGATTACCAGGTTTTGTTTGATATAACAGTACTTTAGTTAGATTACCAGGTTTTGTTTGATATAACAGTACTTTAGTTAGATTACCAGGTTTTGTTTGATATAACAGTACTTTAGTTAGATTACCAGGTTCTGTTTGATATAACAGTACTTTAGTTAGGTTACCAGGTTTTGTTTCATATAACTGTACTTTTGTTAGAATACCAGGTTTTGTGTAATATAACAGTACTTTAGTTAGATTACCAGGTTTTGTTTGATATAACAGTACTTTAGTTAGATTACCAGGTTTTGTTTGATATAACAGTACTTTAGTTAGATTACCAGGTTCTGTTTGATATAACAGTACTTTAGTTAGGTTACCAGGTTTTGTTTCATATAACTGTACTTTTGTTAGAATACCAGGTTTTGTTTCATATAACAGTACTTTAGTTAGATTACCAGGTTTTGTTTGATATAACAGTACTTTAGTTAGATTACCAGGTTTTGTTTGATATAACAGTACTTCAGTTAGATTACCAGGTTTTGTTTGATATAACAGTACTTTAGTTAGATTACCAGGTTTTGTTTGATATAACAGTACTTTAGTTAGATTACCAGGTTTTGTTTGATATAACAGTACTTTAGTTAGATTACCAGGTTTTGTTTGATATAACAGTACTTTAGTTAGATTACCAGGTTTTGTTTGATATAACAGTACTTTAGTTAGATTACCAGGTTTTGTTTGATATAACAGTAGTTTAGTTAGACTACCAGGTTTTGTTTGATATAACAGTACTTTAGTTAGATTACCAGGTTTTGTTTGATATAACAGTACTTTAGTTAGACTACCAGGTTTTGTTTGATATAACAGTACTTTAGTTAGACTACCAGGTTTTGTTTGATATAACAGTACTTTAGTTAGATTACCAGGTTTTGTTTGATATAACAGTACTTTAGTTAGATTACCAGGTTTTCTTTGATATAACAGTACTTTAGTTAGATTACCAGGTTTTGTTTGATATAACAGTACTTTAGTTAGATTACCAGGTTTTGTTTGATATAACAGTACTTTAGTTAGATTACCAGGTTCTGTTTGATATAACAGTACTTTAGTTAGGTTACCAGGTTTTGTTTCATATAACTGTACTTTTGTTAGAATACCAGGTTTTGTGTAATATAACAGTTCTTTTGTTAGATTACCAGGTTTTGTTTGATACAACAGTACTTTAGTTAGATTACCAGGTTTTGTTTGATATAACAGTACTTTAGTTAGATTACCAGGTTTTGTTTGATATAACAGTACTTTAGTTAGATTACCAGGTTTTGTTTGATACAACAGTACTTTAGTTAGATTACCAGGTTTTGTTTGATATAACAGTACTTTAGTTAGATTACCAGGTTTTGTTTCATATAACAGTACTTTAGTTAGATTACCAGGTTTTGTTTGATATAACAGTACTTAAGTTAGATTAACAGGTTTTGTTTCATATAACAGTACTTTAGTTAGATTACCAGGTTCTGTTTGATATAACAGTACTTTAGTTAGGTTACCAGGTTTTGTTTCATATAACTGTACTTTTGTTAGAATACCAGGTTTTGTGTAATATAACAGTACTTTAGTTAGATTACCAGGTTTTGTTTGATATAACAGTACTTTAGTTTGATTACCAGGTTTTGTGTAATATAACAGTACTTTAGTTAGGTTACCAGGTTTTGTTTGATATAACAGTACTTTAGTTAGATTACCATGTTTTGTTTGATATAACAGTACTTTATTTAGATTACCAGGTTTTGTTTGATACAACAGTACTTTAGTTAGATTACCAGGTTTTGTTTGATATAACAGTACTTTAGTTAGATTACCAGGTTTTGTTTGATATAACAGTACTTTAGTTAGATTACCAGGTTTTGTTTGATATAACAGTACTTTAGTTAGATTACCAGGTTTTGTTTGATATAACAGTACTTTAGTTAGATTACCAGGTTTTGTTTGATACAACAGTACTTTAGTTAGATTACCAGGTTTTGTTTGATACAACAGTACTTTAGTTAGATTACCAGGTTTTGTTTGATATAACAGTACTTTAGTTAGATTACCAGGTTTTGTTTGATATAACACTACTTTAGTTAGATTACCAGGTTTTGTTTGATATAACACTACTTTAGTTAGATTACCAGGTTTTGTTTCATATAACAGTACTTTAGTTAGATTACCAGGTTTTGTTTGATACAACAGTACTTTAGTTAGATTACCAGGTTTTGTTTGATATAACAGTACTTTAGTTAGATTACCAGGTTTTGTTTGATATAACAGTACTTTAGTTAGGTTACCAGGTTTTGTTTGATATAACAGTACTTTAGTTAGATTACCAGGTTTTGTTTGATATAACAGTACTTTAGTTAGATTACCAGGTTTTGTTTGATACAACAGTACTTTAGTTAGATTACCAGGTTTTGTTTGATATAACAGTACTTTAGTTAGGTTACCAGGTTTTGTTTGATATAACAGTACTTTAGTTAGATTACCAGGTTTTGTTTGATATAACAGTACTTTAGTTAGATTACCAGGTTTTGTTTGATACAACAGTACTTTAGTTAGATTACCAGGTTTTGTTTGATATAACAGTACTTTAGTTAGATTACCAGGTTTTGTTTGATATAACAGTACTTTAGTTAGATTACCAGGTTTTGTTTGATATAACAGTACTTTAGTTAGATTACCAGGTTTTGTTTGATATAACAGTACTTTAGTTAGATTACCAGGTTTTGTTTGATATAACAGTACTTTAGTTAGATTACCAGGTTTTGTTTGATATAACAGTACTTTAGTTAGATTACCAGGTTTTGTTTGATACAACAGTACTTTAGTTAGATTACCAGGTTTTGTTTGATATAACAGTACTTTAGTTAGATTACCAGGTTTTGTTTGATACAACAGTACTTTAGTTAGATTACCAGGTTTTGTTTGATATAACAGTACTTTAGTTAGATTACCAGGTTTTGTTTGATATAACAGTACTTTAGTTAGATTACCAGGTTTTGTTTGATATAATACTTCATCAGAATAACACGTAATTTCTTTATTTGTTCGTGATATCACAAGAGTAGTAGAGGAGGTGCCAATAATGACTAGAATAAGTACGTCTTTTTGATGAAATTGCCCTCTGACCTTTCTCCACGATCACAGTATGTCAACTCGCAAAGTGTCAGTCGCGGTAAGACCTACAGAGGATCCTTTTCCTCAATCGGTTTTCCTAGCATCACACTTGTGGTTATTGAAACTTCTTCTACAAACCAATACGGAATGTTTAGATAAATTGTTCTTTCTTTAAATACAATTCTGGCGTATTTTATACACAAAGCAAGTAGAAACATCTCATCAGAAAGACGTTACAACGAGTGTATTATTCTACCAGACCTCAAAACGGTTGTAATGGATTTTTAACTTTCTTTGTAGTGCTGGAAAGCATTATTATTATTTGGTAATTTATTTTCCCTAACGTAGTTACATATGCATACAAAAAATAGACAACACACACACACACATATATACTGACAAGCAAATTATTTTAACACCTACTTGGATCACTGGTTACATATTAAAATTATAAAATATAATTATTGTGTGTTTTTAACAGTAGATGTTATTTACATATTACTAATGTCCCATTTTTCTTACCAATAACGTTTCCATATGTCTCGTTGGTAAGCTAAGGTCTTATAACGCTAAAATCCGGGGTACGATTCTTAAAACAAGAAGGAATCAACTTCCAGTTGTAGACAAACGTAGATAACTCACAAACAGTTAAATCGAAATATAACTTTACTGATAAAACTGATTTGTATAACAACAATCAATTATATGATCACTATTTCGATCTCTGTTTTTTTTTATCACTTCTGAAGATATTTTGTGCAGAACGTTTTGCAAAGACTTACACGTATACGTCTAGAGTGTGAACATAACAGTTAACACATAAACAAGGAAAGTCCTTTGTTTCAAGAAATTAGATTTCCTGAGAAATTAAAGCAGGATTTATAGAAGCTTATTCTTGTTCATGGTGTGTATATTACTGGTGTGTATGTTACTGGTGTGTTTGTTGTCGTTCATGGTGTGTATATTACTGGTGTGTTTGTTGTTGTTCATGGTGTGTATATTACTGGTGTGTTTGTTGTTGTTCATGGTGTGTATATTACTGGTGTGTTTGTTGTTGTTCATGGTGTGTATATTACTGGTGTGTTTGTTGTTTTTCATAGTGTGTATATTACTGGTGTGATTGTTGTTGTTCATGGTGTGTATATTACTGGTGTGTTTGTTGTCTTCTTGGTGTGTATATTACTGGTGTGTTTGTTGTTGTTCACGGTGTGTATATTACTGGTGTGTTTGTTGTTGTTCATGGTGTGTATATTACTGGTGTGTTTGTTGTCTTCTTGGTTGTATATTACTGGCGTGTTTGTTGTTGTTCTTGGTGTGTATATTACTGGTGTGTTTGTTGTTGTTCATGGTGTGTATATTACTGGTGTGTTTGTTGTCTTCTTGGTTGTATATTACTGGTGTGTTTGTTGTTGTTCATGGTGTGTATATTACTGGCGTGTTTGTTATTGTTCATGGTGTGTATATTACTGGCGTGTTTGTTGTTGTTCATGGTGTGTATATTACTGGTGTGTTTCTTGTTGTTTGTTGTTCATGGTGTGTATATTACTGGTGTGTTTGTTGTTGTTCTTGGTGTGTATATTACTGGTGTGTTTGTTGTTGTTCATGATGTGTATATTACTGGCGTGTTTGTTGTTGTTCACGGTGTGTATATTACTGATGTGTTTGTTGTTGTTCACGGTGTGTATATTACTGGTGTGTTTATTGTTGTTCACGGTGTGTATATTACTGATGTGTTTGTTGTTGTTCACGGTGTGTATATTACTGGTGTGTTTGTTGTTGTTCATTGTGTGTATATTACTAGTGTGTTTGTTGTTGTTCACGGTGTGTATATTACTGGTGTGTTTGTTGTTGTTCATTGTGTGTATATTACTGGTGTGTTTGTTGTTGTTCATGGTGTGTATATTACTGGCGTGTTTGTTGTTGTTCATGGTGTGTATATTACTGGTGTGTTTGTTGTTGTTCATGGTGTGTATATTACTGGCGTGTTTGTTGTTGTTCATGATGTGTATATTACTGGTGTGTTTGTTGTTGTTCATGGTGTGTATATTACTGGCGTGTTTGTTGTTGTTCATGATGTGTATATTACTGGTGTGTTTGTTGTTGTTCATGGTGTGTATATTACTGGTGTGTTTGTTGTTGTTCATGATGTGTATATTACTGGTGTGTTTCTTGTTGTTCACGATGTGTATATTACTGGTGTGTTTGTTGTTGTTCATGGTGTGTATATTACTGGTGTGTTTGTTGTCTTTTTGGTGTGTATATTACTGGTTGTGTTTGTTTCTTGTTCACGGTGTGTATATTACTGGTGTGTTTGTTGTCTTCTTGGTTGTATATTACTGGTGTGTTTGATGTTGTTCTTGGTGTGTATATTACTGGTGTGTTTGTTGTTGTTCATGATATGTATATTACTGGTGTGTTTGTTGTTGTTCGTGATGTGTATATTACTGGTGTGTTGTTGTTGTTCATTGCGTGTATATTACTGGTGTGTTTGTTGTCTTCTTGGTTGTATATTACTGGTGTGTTTGTTGTTGTTCATGGTGTGTATATTACTGGCGTGTTTGTTGTTGTTCATGGTGTGTATATTACTGGTGTGTTTGTTGTTGTTCATGGTGTGTATATTACTGGCGTGTTTGTTGTTGTTCATGATGTGTATATTACTGGTGTGTTTGTTGTTGTTCATGATGTGTATATTACTGGTGTGTTTGTTGTTGTTCATGGTGTGTATATTACTGGTGTGTTTGTTGTTGTTCATCATGTGTATATTACTGGTGTGTTTGTTGTTGTTCATGGTGTGTATATTACTGGCGTGTTTGTTGTTGTTCATCATGTGTATATTACTGGTGTGTTTGTTGTTGTTCATGGTGTGTATATTACTGGTGTGTTTGTTGTTGTTCATGATGTGTATATTACTGGCGTGTTTGTTGTTGTTCATGATGTGTATATTACTGGTGTGTTTCTTGTTGTTCATGGTGTGTATATTACTGGTTGTGTTTGTTGTTGTTCATGGTGTGTATATTACTGGTGTGTTTTTGTTGTTGTTCGTGATGTGTATATTACTGGTGTGTGTTTGTTGTTGTTCATTGTGTGTATATTACTGGTGTGTTTGTTGTTGTTCATGGTGTGTATATTACTGGTGTGTTTGTTGTTGTTGGTGAAGTGTATATTACTGGTGTGTTTGTTGTTGTTCATTGTGTGTATATTACTGGTGTGTTTGTTGTCTTCTTGGTTGTATATTACTGGTGTGTTTGTTGTTGTTCATGGTGTGTATATTACTGGCGTGTTTGTTGTTGTTCATGGTGTGTATATTACTGGCGTGTTTGTTGTTGTTCATGATGTGTATATTACTGGTGTGTTTGTTGTTGTTCACGGTGTGTATATTAATGATGTGTTTGTTGTTGTTCACGGTGTGTATATTACTGGTGTGTTTGTTGTTGTTCATTGTGTGTATATTACTGGTGTGTTTGTTGTTGTTCGTGATGTGTATATTACTGGTGTGTTTGTTGTTGTTCGTGATGTGTATATTACTGGTGTGTTTGTTGTTGTTCATGGTGTGTATATTACTGGTGTGTTTGTTGTCTTCTTGGTTGTATATTACTGGCGTGTTTGTTGTCTTCTTGGTTGTATATTACTGGTGTGTTTGTTGTCTTCTTGGTTGTATATTACTGGTGTGTTTGTTGTTGTTCATGGTGTGTATATTACTGGCGTGTTTGTTGTTGTTCATGGTGTGTATATTACTGGCGTGTTTGTTGTTGTTCATGGTGTGTATATTACTGGCGTGTTTGTTGTTGTTCACGGTGTGTATATTACTGGTGTGTTTGTTGTTGTTCATGGTGTGTATATTACTGGCGTGTTTGTTGTTGTTCATGATGTGTATATTACTGGTGTGTTTGTTGTTGTTCATGATGTGTATATTACTGGTGTGTTTGTTGTTGTTCATGGTGTGTATATTACTGGTGTGTTTGTTGTTGTTCATGGTGTGTATATTACTGGTGTGTTTGTTGTTTTTCATGGTGTGTATATTACTGGTGTGATTGTTGTTGTTCATGGTGTGTATATTACTGGTGTGTTTGTTGTCTTCTTGGTGTGTATATTACTGGTGTGTTTGTTGTTGTTCACGGTGTGTATATTACTGGTGTGTTTGTTGTTGTTCATGGTGTGTATATTACTGGTGTGTTTGTTGTCTTCTTGGTTGTATATTACTGGCGTGTTTGTTGTTGTTCTTGGTGTGTATATTACTGGTGTGTTTGTTGTTGTTCATGGTGTGTATATTACTGGTGTGTTTGTTGTCTTCTTGGTTGTATATTACTGGTGTGTTTGTTGTTGTTCATGGTGTGTATATTACTGGTGTGTTTGTTGTTGTTCATGGTGTGTATATTACTGGTGTGTTTGTTGTTGTTCATGGTGTGTATATTACTGGCGTGTTTGTTGTTGTTCATGATGTGTATATTACTGGTGTGTTTGTTGTTGTTCATGATGTGTATATTACTGGTGTGTTTGTTGTTGTTCATGGTGTGTATATTACTGGTGTGTTTGTTGTTGTTCATGATGTGTATATTACTGGTGTGTTTGTTGTTGTTCATGGTGTGTATATTACTGGCGTGTTTGTTGTTGTTCATGATGTGTATATTACTGGTATGTTTGTTGTTGTTCATGGTGTGTATATTACTGGTGTGTTTGTTGTTGTTCATGATGTGTATATTACTGGCGTGTTTGTTGTTGTTCATGATGTGTATATTACTGGTGTGTTTCTTGTTGTTCATGGTGTGTATATTACTGGTGTGTTTGTTGTTGTTCATGGTGTGTATATTACTGGTGTGTTTGTTGTTGTTCGTGATGTGTATATTACTGGTGTGTTTGTTGTTGTTCATTGTGTGTATATTACTGGTGTGTTTGTTGTTGTTCATGGTGTGTATATTACTGGTGTGTTTGTTGTTGTTCGTGATGTGTATATTACTGGTGTGTTTGTTGTTGTTCATTGTGTGTATATTACTGGTGTGTTTGTTGTCTTCTTGGTTGTATATTACTGGTGTGTTTGTTGTTGTTCATGGTGTGTATATTACTGGCGTGTTTGTTGTTGTTCATGGTGTGTATATTACTGGTGTGTTTGTTGTTTTTCATGGTGTGTATATTACTGGCGTGTTTGTTGTTGTTCATGATGTGTATATTACTGGTGTGTTTGTTGTTGTTCATGGTGTGTATATTACTGGTGTGTTTGTTGTTGTTCATTGTGTGTATATTACTGGTGTGTTTGTTGTTGTTCATGATGTGTATATTACTGGTGTGTTTGTTGTTGTTCACGGTGTGTATATTACTGATGTGTTTGTTGTTGTTCACGGTGTGTATATTACTGGTGTGTTTGTTGTTGTTCATTGTGTGTATATTACTGGTGTGTTTGTTGTTGTTCGTGATGTGTATATTACTGGTGTGTTTGTTGTTGTTCATGGTGTGTATATTACTGGTGTGTTTGTTGTCTTCTTGGTTGTATATTACTGGTGTGTTTGTTGTTGTTCATGGTGTGTATATTACTGGCGTGTTTGTTGTTGTTCATGGTGTGTATATTACTGGCGTGTTTGTTGTTGTTCATGGTGTGTA
The DNA here is from genome assembly GCF_004210375.1 of Tachypleus tridentatus. Taxonomy (NCBI): domain Eukaryota; kingdom Metazoa; phylum Arthropoda; class Merostomata; order Xiphosura; family Limulidae; genus Tachypleus; species Tachypleus tridentatus. The sequence goes on from NC_134826.1 coordinate 146,023,273, forward strand.
TATTACTGGCGTGTTTGTTGTTGTTCACGGTGTGTATATTACTGGTGTGTTTGTTGTTGTTCATGATGTGTATATTACTGGCGTGTTTGTTGTTGTTCATGATGTGTATATTACTGGTGTGTTTGTTGTTGTTCATGGTGTGTATATTACTGGTGTGTTTGTTGTTGTTCATGGTGTGTATATTACTGGTGTGTTTGTTGTTGTTCGTGATGTGTATATTACTGGTGTGTTTGTTGTTGTTCATTGTGTGTATATTACTGGTGTGTTTGTTGTTGTTCATGGTGTGTATATTACTGGTGTGTTTGTTGTTGTTGGTGAAGTGTATATTACTGGTGTGTTTGTTGTTGTTCATTGTGTGTATATTACTGGTGTGTTTGTTGTCTTCTTGGTTGTATATTACTGGTGTGTTTGTTGTTGTTCATGGTGTGTATATTACTGGCGTGTTTGTTGTTGTTCATGGTGTGTATATTACTGGCGTGTTTGTTGTTGTTCATGATGTGTATATTACTGGTGTGTTTGTTGTTGTTCACGGTGTGTATATTAATGATGTGTTTGTTGTTGTTCACGGTGTGTATATTACTGATGTGTTTGTTGTTGTTCATGGTGTGTATATTACTGGTGTGTTTGTTGTCTTCTTGGTTGTATATTACTGGCGTGTTTGTTGTTGTTCTTGGTGTGTATATTACTGGTGTGTTTGTTGTTGTTCATGGTGTGTATATTACTGGTGTGTTTGTTGTCTTCTTGGTTGTATATTACTGGTGTGTTTGTTGTTGTTCATGGTGTGTATATTACTGGCGTGTTTGTTGTTGTTCATGGTGTGTATATTACTGGCGTGTTTGTTGTTGTTCATGGTGTGTATATTACTGGTGTGTTTGTTGTTGTTTGTTGTTCATGGTGTGTATATTACTGGTGTGTTTGTTGTTGTTCATGGTGTGTATATTACTGGCGTGTTTGTCGTTGTTCATGGTGTGTATATTACTGGTGTGTTTGTTGTTGTTTGTTGTTCATGGTGTGTATATTACTGGTGTGTTTGTTGTTGTTCTTGGTGTGTATATTACTGGTGTGTTTGTTGTTGTTCATGATGTGTATATTACTGGCGTGTTTGTTGTTGTTCACGATGTGTATATTACTGATGTGTTTGTTGTTGTTCACGGTGTGTATATTACTGGTGTGTTTGTTGTTGTTCACGGTGTGTATATTACTGATGTGTTTGTTGTTGTTCACGGTGTGTATATTACTGGTGTGTTTGTTGTTGTTCATTGTGTGTATATTACTAGTGTGTTTGTTGTTGTTCACGGTGTGTATATTACTGGTGTGTTTGTTGTTGTTCATTGTGTGTATATTACTGGTGTGGTTGTTGTTGTTCATGGTGTGTATATTACTGGCGTGTTTGTTGTTGTTCATGGTGTGTATATTACTGGTGTGTTTGTTGTTGTTCATAGTGTGTATATTACTGGCGTGTTTGTTGTTGTTCATGATGTGTATATTACTGGTGTGTTTGTTGTTGTTCATGGTGTGTATATTACTGGCGTGTTTGTTGTTGTTCATGATGTGTATATTACTGGTGTGTTTGTTGTTGTTCATGGTGTGTATATTACTGGTGTGTTTGTTGTTGTTCATGATGTGTATATTACTGGCGTGTTTGTTGTTGTTCACGATGTGTATATTACTGGTGTGTTTGTTGTTGTTCATGGTGTGTATATTACTGGTGTGTTTGTTGTCTTCTTGGTGTGTATATTACTGGTGTGTTTGTTGTTGTTCATGGTGTGTATATTACTGGTGTGTTTGTTGTTGTTCATGGTGTGTATATTACTGGCGTGTTTGTTGTTGTTCATGATGTGTATATTACTGGTGTGTTTGTTGTTGTTCATGGTGTGTATATTACTGGCGTGTTTGTTGTTGTTCATGATGTGTATATTACTGGTGTGTTTGTTGTTGTTCATGGTGTGTATATTACTGGTGTGTTTGTTGTTGTTCATGATGTGTATATTACTGGCGTGTTTGTTGTTGTTCATTATGTGTATATTACTGGTGTGTTTCTTGTTGTTCATGGTGTGTATATTACTGGTGTGTTTGTTGTTGTTCATGGTGTGTATATTACTGGTGTGTTTGTTGTTGTTCGTGATGTGTATATTACTGGTGTGTTTGTTGTTGTTCATTGTGTGTATATTACTGGTGTGTTTGTTGTCGTTTCTTGGTTGTATATTACTGGTGTGTTTGTTGTTGTTCATGGTGTGTATATTACTGGCGTGTTTGTTGTTGTTCATGGTGTGTATATTACTGGTGTGTTTGTTGTTGTTCATGGTGTGTATATTACTGGCGTGTTTGTTGTTGTTCATGATGTGTATATTACTGGTGTGTTTGTTGTTGTTCATGGTGTGTATATTACTGGTGTGTTTGTTGTTGTTCATGATGTGTATATTACTGGTATGTTTGTTGTTGTTCATTGTGTGTATATTACTGGTGTGTTTGTTGTTGTTCATGATGTGTATATTACTGGTGTGTTTGTTGTTGTTCACGGTGTGTATATTACTGATGTGTTTGTTGTTGTTCACGGTGTGTATATTACTGGTGTGTTTGTTGTTGTTCATTGTGTGTATATTACTGGTGTGTTTGTTGTTGTTCGTGATGTGTATATTACTGGTGTGTTTGTTGTTGTTCGTGATGTGTATATTACTGGTGTGTTTGTTGTTGTTCATGGTGTGTATATTACTGGTGTGTTTGTTGTCTTCTTGGTTGTATATTACTGGCGTGTTTGTTGTTGTTCTTGGTTGTATATTACTGGTGTGTTTGTTGTCTTCTTGGTTGTATATTACTGGTGTGTTTGTTGTTGTTCATGGTGTGTATATTACTGGCGTGTTTGTTGTTGTTCATGGTGTGTATATTACTGGCGTGTTTGTTGTTGTTCATGGTGTGTATATTACTGGCGTGTTTGTTGTTGTTCATGGTGTGTATATTACTGGGGTGTTTGTTGTTGTTCATGGTGTGTATATTACTGGCGTGTTTGTTGTTGTTCATGATGTGTATATTACTGGTGTGTTTGTTGTTGTTCGTGATGTGTATATTACTGGTGTGTTTGTTGTTGTTCGTGATGTGTATATTACTGGTGTGTTTGTTGTTGTTCATTGTGTGTATATTACTGGTGTGTTTGTTGTTGTTCATGGTGTGTATATTACTGGTGTGTTTGTTGTTGTTCGTGATGTGTATATTACTGGTGTGTTTGTTGTTGTTCATTGTGTGTATATTACTGGTGTGTTTGTTGTCTTCTTGGTTGTATATTACTGGTGTGTTTGTTGTTGTTCATGGTGTGTATATTACTGGCGTGTTTGTTGTTGTTCATGGTGTGTATATTACTGGTGTGTTTGTTGTTGTTCATGGTGTGTATATTACTGGCGTGTTTGTTGTTGTTCATGATGTGTATATTACTGGTGTGTTTGTTGTTGTTCATGGTGTGTATATTACTGGCGTGTTTGTTGTTGTTCATGATGTGTATATTACTGGTGTGTTTGTTGTTGTTCATGATGTGTATATTACTGGTGTGTTTGTTGTTGTTCATGGTGTGTATATTACTGGTGTGTTTGTTGTTGTTCATTGTGTGTATATTACTGGTGTGTTTGTTGTTGTTCATGATGTGTATATTACTGGTGTGTTTGTTGTTGTTCACGGTGTGTATATTACTGATGTGTTTGTTGTTGTTCACGGTGTGTATATTACTGGTGTGTTTGTTGTTGTTCATTGTGTGTATATTACTGGTGTGTTTGTTGTTGTTCGTGATGTGTATATTACTGGTGTGTTTGTTGTTGTTCATGATGTGTATATTACTGGTGTGTTTGTTGTTGTTCATGGTGTGTATATTACTGGTGTGTTTGTTGTCTTCTTGGTTGTATATTACTGGCGTGTTTGTTGTTGTCTTCTTGGTGTGTATATTACTGGTGTGTTTGTTGTCTTCTTGGTTTGTATATTACTGGTGTGTTTGTTGTTGTTCATGGTGTGTATATTACTGGCGTGTTTGTTGTTGTTCATGGTGTGTATATTACTGGCGTGTTTGTTGTTGTTCATGGTGTGTATATTACTGGCGTGTTTGTTGTTGTTCACGGTGTGTATATTACTGGTGTGTTTGTTGTTGTTCATGGTGTGTATATTACTGGCGTGTTTGTTGTTGTTCATGATGTGTATATTACTGGTGTGTTTGTTGTTGTTCATGATGTGTATATTACTGGTGTGTTTGTTGTTGTTCATGGTGTGTATATTACTGGTGTGTTTGTTGTTGTTCATGATGTGTATATTACTGGTGTGTTTGTTGTTGTTCATGATGTGTATATTACTGGTGTGTTTGTTGTCTTCTTGGTGTGTATATTACTGGTGTGTGTTTGTTGTTGTTCACGGTGTGTATATTACTGATGTGTTTGTTGTTGTTCACGGTGTGTATATTACTGGTGTGTTTGTTGTTGTTCATTGTGTGTATATTATTGGTGTGTTTGTTGTTGTTCGTGATGTGTATATTACTGGTGTGTTTGTTGTTGTTCATTGTGTGTATATTACTGGTGTGTTTGTTGTTGTTCATTGTGTGTATATTATTGGCATGTTTGTTGTTGTTCATGATGTGTATATTACTGGTGTGTTTGTTGTTGTTCGTGATGTGTATATTACTGGTGTGTTTGTTGTCTTCTTGGTGTGTATATTACCCTGGTGTTTGTTGTTGTTCATGGTGTGTATATTACTGATGTGTTTGTTGTTGTTCACGGTGTGTATTTTACTGGTGTGTTTGTTGTTGTTCATTGTGTGTATATTACTGGTGTGTTTGTTGTTGTTCTTGGTTGTATATTACTGGTGTGTTTGTTGTTGTTCATGGTGTGTATATTACTGGCGTGTTTGTTGTTGTTCATGGTGTGTATATTACTGGTGTGTTTGTTGTTGTTCATGGTGTGTATATTACTGGCGTGTTTGTTGTTGTTCATGATGTGTATATTACTGGTGTGTTTGTTGTTGTTCATGGTGTGTATATTACTGGTGTGTTTGTTGTTGTTCATGATGTGTATATTACTGGCGTGTTTGTTGTTGTTCATGATGTGTATATTACTGGTGTGTTTCTTGTTGTTCATGGTGTGTATATTACTGGTGTGTTTGTTGTTGTTCGTGATGTGTATATTACTGGTGTGTTTGTTGTTGTTCATTGTGTGTATATTACTGGTGTGTTTGTTGTTGTTCATGGTGTGTATATTACTGGTGTGTTTGTTGTTGTTCGTGATGTGTATATTACTGGTGTGTTTGTTGTTGTTCATTGTGTGTATATTACTGGTGTGTTTGTTGTCTTCTTGGTTGTATATTACTGGTGTGTTTGTTGTTGTTCATGGTGTGTATATTACTGGCGTGTTTGTTGTTGTTCATGGTGTGTATATTACTGGTGTGTTTGTTGTTTTTCATGGTGTGTATATTACTGGCGTGTTTGTTGTTGTTCATGATGTGTATATTACTGGTGTGTTTGTTGTTGTTCATGATGTGTATATTACTGGTGTGTTTGTTGTTGTTCATTGTGTGTATATTACTGGTGTGTTTGTTGTTGTTCATGATGTGTATATTACTGGTGTGTTTGTTGTTGTTCACGGTGTGTATATTACTGATGTGTTTGTTGTTGTTCACGGTGTGTATATTACTGGTGTGTTTGTTGTTGTTCATTGTGTGTATATTACTGGTGTGTTTGTTGTTGTTCGTGATGTGTATATTACTGGTGTGTTTGTTGTTGTTCGTGATGTGTATATTACTGGTGTGTTTGTTGTTGTTCATGGTGTGTATATTACTGGTGTGTTTGTTGTCTTCTTGGTTGTATATTACTGGTGTGTTTGTTGTCTTCTTGGTTGTATATTACTGGTGTGTTTGTTGTTGTTCATGGTGTGTATATTACTGGCGTGTTTGTTGTTGTTCATGGTGTGTATATTACTGGCGTGTTTGTTGTTGTTCATGGTGTGTATATTACTGGCGTGTTTGTTGTTGTTCACGGTGTGTATATTACTGGTGTGTTTGTTGTTGTTCATGGTGTGTATATTACTGGCGTGTTTGTTGTTGTTCATGATGTGTATATTACTGAATTGTGTTTGTTGTTGTTCATGATGTGTATATTACTGGTGTGTTTGTTGTTGTTCATGGTGTGTATATTACGGGTGTGTTTGTTGTTGTTCATGGTGTGTATATTACTGGTGTGTTTGTTGTCTTCTTGGTTGCATATTACTGGTGTGTTTGTTGTTGTTCATGGTGTGTATATTACTGGCGTGTTTGTTGTTGTTCATGGTGTGTATATTACTGGCGTGTTTGTTGTTGTTCATGGTGTGTATATTACTGGTGTGTTTGTTGTTGTTTGTTGTTCATGGTGTGTATATTACTGGTGTGTTTGTTGTTGTTCTTGGTGTGTATATTACTGGTGTGTTTGTTGTTGTTCATGATGTGTATATTACTGGCGTGTTTGTTGTTGTTCACACGTGTATATTACTGATGTGTTTGTTGTTGTTCACGGTGTGTATATTACTGGTGTGTTTGTTGTTGTTCACGGTGTGTATATTACTGATGTGTTTGTTGTTGTTCACGGTGTGTATATTACTGGTGTGTTTTTTGTTGTTCATTGTGAGTATATTACTAGTGTGTTTGTTGTTGTTCACGGTGTGTATATTAATGGTGTGTTTGTTGTTGTTCATTGTGTGTATATTACTGGTGTGTTTGTTGTTGTTCATGGTGTGTATATTACTGGCGTGTTTGTTGTTGTTCATGGTGTGTATATTACTGGTGTGTTTGTTGTTGTTCATGGTGTGTATATTACTGGCGTGTTTGTTGTTGTTCATGATGTGTATATTACTGGTGTGTTTGTTGTTGTTCATGGTGTGTATATTACTGGCGTGTTTGTTGTTGTTCATGATGTGTATATTACTGGTGTGTTTGTTGTTGTTCATGGTGTGTATATTACTGGTGTGTTTGTTGTTGTTCATGATGTGTATATTACTGGCGTGTTTCTTGTTGTTCACGATGTGTATATTACTGGTGTGTTTGTTGTTGTTCATGGTGTGTATATTACTGGTGTGTTTGTTGTCTTCTTGGTGTGTATATTACTGGTGTGTTTGTTCTTGTTCACGGTGTGTATATTACTGGTGTGTTTGTTGTCTTCTTGGTTGTATATTACTGGTGTGTTTGTTGTTGTTCTTGGTGTGTATATTACTGGTGTGTTTGTTGTTGTTCATGATATGTATATTACTGGTGTGTTTGTTGTTGTTCGTGATGTGTATATTACTGGTGTGTTGTTGTTGTTCATTGCGTGTATATTACTGGTGTGTTTGTTGTCTTCTTGGTTGTATATTACTGGTGTGTTTGTTGTTGTTCATGGTGTGTATATTACTGGCGTGTTTGTTGTTGTTCATGGTGTGTATATTACTGGTGTGTTTGTTGTTGTTCATGGTGTGTATATTACTGGCGTGTTTGTTGTTGTTCATGATGTGTATATTACTGGTGTGTTTGTTGTTGTTCATGATGTGTATATTACTGGTGTGTTTGTTGTTGTTCATGGTGTGTATATTACTGGTGTGTTTGTTGTTGTTCATGATGTGTATATTACTGGTGTGTTTGTTGTTGTTCATGGTGTGTATATTACTGGCGTGTTTGTTGTTGTTCATGATGTGTATATATTACTGGTGTGTTTGTTGTTGTTCATGGTGTGTGTATATTACTGGTGTGTTTGTTGTTGTTCATGATGTGTATATTACTGGCGTGTTTGTTGTTGTTCATGATGTGTATATTACTGGTGTGTTTGTTGTTGTTCATGGTGTGTATATTACTGGTGTGTTTGTTGTTGTTCATGGTGTGTATATTACTGGTGTGTTTGTTGTTGTTCGTGATGTGTATATTACTGGTGTGTTTGTTGTTGTTCATTGTGTGTATATTACTGGTGTGTTTGTTGTTTTCATGGTGTGTATATTACTGGTGTGTTTGTTGTTGTTCATGATGTGTATATTACTGGTGTGTTTGTTGTTGTTCATGGTGTGTATATTACTGGTGTGTTTGTTGTCTTCTTGGTTGTATATTACTGGTGTGTTTTTTGTTGTTCATGGTGTGTATATTACTGGCGTGTTTGTTGTTGTTCATGGTGTGTATATTACTGGTGTGTTTGTTGTTTTTCATGGTGTGTATATTACTGGCGTGTTTGTTGTTGTTCATGATGTGTATATTACTGGTGTGTTTGTTGTTGTTCATGGTGTGTATATTACTGGTGTGTTTGTTGTTGTTCATGATGTGTATATTACTGGTGTGTTTGTTGTTGTTCATTGTGTGTATATTACTGGTGTGTTTGTTGTTGTTCATGATGTGTATATTACTGGTGTGTTTGTTGTTGTTCACGGTGTGTATATTACTGATGTGTTTGTTGTTGTTCACGGTGTGTATATTACTGGTGTGTTTGTTGTTGTTCATTGTGTGTATATTACTGGTGTGTTTGTTGTTGTTCGTGATGTGTATATTACTGGTGTGTTTGTTGTTGTTCGTGATGTGTATATTACTGGTGTGTTTGTTGTTGTTCATGGTGTGTATATTACTGGTGTGTTTGTTGTCTTCTTGGTTGTATATTACTGGCGTGTTTGTTGTCTTCTTGGTTGTATATTACTGGTGTGTTTGTTGTCTTCTTGGTTGTATATTACTGGTGTGTTTGTTGTTGTTCATGGTGTGTATATTACTGGCGTGTTTGTTGTTGTTCATGGTGTGTATATTACTGGCGTGTTTGTTGTTGTTCATGGTGTGTATATTACTGGCGTGTTTGTTGTTGTTCACGGTGTGTATATTACTGGTGTGTTTGTTGTTGTTCATGGTGTGTATATTACTGGCGTGTTTGTTGTTGTTCATGATGTGTATATTACTGGTGTGTTTGTTGTTGTTCATGATGTGTATATTACTGGTGTGTTTGTTGTTGTTCATGGTGTGTATATTACTGGTGTGTTTGTTGTTGTTCATGATGTGTATATTACTGGTGTGTTTGTTGTTGTTCGTGATGTGTATATTACTGGTGTGTTTGTTGTCTTCTTGGTGTGTATATTACTGGTGTGTTTGTTGTTGTTCACGGTGTGTATATTACTGATGTGTTTGTTGTTGTTCACGGTGTGTATATTACTGGTGTGTTTGTTGATGTTCATTGTGTGTATATTATTGGTGTGTTTGTTGTTGTTCGTGATGTGTATATTACTGGTGTGTTTGTTGTTGTTCATTGTGTGTATATTACTGGTGTGTTTGTTGTTGTTCATTGTGTGTATATTATTGGCATGTTTGTTGTTGTTCATGATGTGTATATTACTTCTGTGTTTGTTGTTGTTCGTGATGTGTATATTACTGGTGTGTTTGTTGTCTTCTTGGTGTGTATATTACTGGTGTGTTTGTTGTTGTTCACGGTGTGTATATTACTGATGTTTTTGTTGTTGTTCACGGTGTGTATATTACTGATGTGTTTGTTGTTGTTCACGGTGTGTATATTACTGGTGTGTTTGTTGTTGTTCATTGTGTGTATATTACTGGTGTGTTTGTTGTTGTTCGTGATGTGTATATTACTGGTGTGTTTGTTGTTGTTCACGGTGTGTATATTACTGGTGTGTTTGTTGTTGTTCATTGTGTGTATATCACTGGTGTGTTTGTTGTTGTTCATGATGTGTATATTACTGGTGTGTTTGTTGTCTTCTTGGTTGTATATTACTGGTGTGTTTGTTGTTGTTCATGGTTGTATATTACTGGTGTGTTTGTTGTTGTTCATGGTGTGTATATTACTGGCGTGTTTGTTGTTGTTCATGGTGTGTATATTACTTGTGTGTTTGTTGTTGTTCATGATGTGTATATTACTGGTGTGTTTGTTGTTGTTCATGATGTGTATATTACTGGTGTGTTTGTTGTTGTTCATGGTGTTTATATTACTGGCGTGTCTACTCCTTGAAGTTTTACAGAGCTGGTGAGTTACTGGGAATAAGATCAGCTGAAAGTAGTAAAATAAACAAAGTAAAATAAATTTACTTTTATTAACTCTGTACACACCAATAGCAAGGTTGAGTTTAATTATCAGACTATTCAACACTGCATCATAAACGGCTTATATTACAATTTCTAATTGAAAGAACATTTATGTTTCTAGTGCATTTGTGTGCTACGTTTCGCCAGAGCATGCTAAATGACAATGTACCATACAGTCATACCAGAACATGCTAAATGACAATGTACCATACAGTCGTACCAAATGTTGTTAAATGACAATGTACCATACAGTCGTACCAAATGTTGTTAAATGACAATGTACCATACAGTCATACCAAATGTTGCTAAATGACAATGTACCATACAGTCATACCAAATGTTGTTAAATGACAATGTACCATACAGTCATACCAAATGTTGCTAAATGACAATGTACCATACAGTCATACCAAATGTTGTTAAATGACAATGTACCATACAGTCGTACCAAATGTTGTTAAATGACAATGTACCATACAGTCATACCAAATGTTGTTAAATGACAATGTACCATACAGTCATACCAAATGTTGCTAAATGAAAATGTACCATACAGTCATACCAAATGTTGTTAAATGACAATGTACCATACAGTCATACCAAATGTTGTTAAATGACAATGTACCATACAGTCATACCAAATGTTGCTAAATGAAAATGTACCATACAGTCATACCAAATGTTGTTAAATGACAATGTACCATACAGTCGTACCAAATGTTGTTAAATGACAATGTACCATACAGTCATACCAAATGTTGCTAAATGAAAATGTACCATACAGTCATACCAAATGTTGTTAAATGACAATGTACCATACAGTCGTACCAAATGTTGTTAAATGACAATGTACCATACAGTCATACCAAATGTTGTTAAATGACAATGTACCATACAGTCGTACCAAATGTTGTTAAAATGACAATGTACCATACAGTCATACCAAATGTTGTTAAATGACAATGTACCATACAGTCATACCAAATGTTGTTAAATGACAATGTACCATACAGTCGTACCAAATGTTGTTAAATGACAATGTACCATACAGTCGTACCAAATGTTGTTAAATGACAATGTACCATACAGTCATACCAAATGTTGTTAAATGACAATGTACCATACAGTCGTACCAAATGTTGTTAAATGACAATGTACCATACAGTCATACCAAATGTTGTTAAATGACAATGTACCATACAGTCATACCAAATGTTGTTAAATGACAATGTACCATACAGTCATACCAAATGTTGTTAAATGACAATGTACCATACAGTCGTACCAAATGTTGTTAAATGACAATGTACCATACAGTCATACCAAATGTTGCTAAATGAAAATGTACCATACAGTCATACCAAATGTTGTTAAATGTAATGTACCATACAGTCATACCAAATGTTGTTAAATGACAATGTACCATACAGTCATACCAAATGTTGTTAAATGTAATGTACCATACAGTCATACCAAATGTTGTTAAATGACAATGTACCATACAGTCATACCAAATGTTGTTAAATGACAATGTACCATACAGTCATACCAAATGACAATGTACCATACAGTCATACCAAATGTTGTTAAATGTAATGTACCATACAGTCATACCAAATGTTGTTAAATGACAATGTACCATACAGTCATACCAAATGTTGTTAAATGACAATGTACCATACAGTCATACCAAATGTTGTTAAATGACAATGTACCATACAGTCATACCAAATGTTGTTAAATGACAATGTACCATACAGTCATACCAAATGTTGTTAAATGACAATGTACCATACAGTCATGACAATGTACCATACAGTCATGACAATGTACCATACAGTCATGACAATGTACCATACAGTTATGACAATGTACCATACAGTCATACCAAATGTTGTTTTTTAAGCTCTGGTAAATTAGGTTCAGTCTGTGTCCAAGTTCAGTGTTGTAGTTGTCCCATTTCTCGCCAGATGGCACATTACAATAGCTTATCGAGTGCTTACAAAAAATAGTGTCCACAGCCAGCTCAGCCCGGAACACTGGTATCTCTTTGGTCATTCGGTTTTCCAGATGTGATATAAAGTCGTATATAGATCTCATGAAAGACACTTGTTACCGTAGTCTGAGCTTGGTTGATCAGAGGTGAAATAACTGAGAACTGAATCACAGTGACAACATTCCCGTTTTGACAGAATAAAGACAAAAGTCTTGACTGGTATGTAAAATAGTCTTTGTAATTTTACATTAGAGAAGACTTTCTGAGGACTGGAACAAAGAAGTAAAAAGTGCCAAACAATTACAGACTGATTTTTATGCGCAGTGAGAAACAAAGATCATTTCCAGAACTACTTTAAATCGGTAATGTTAATACGTTCTTTGAGCATTTTGTATAAGCAACGCACCAAAGATAAAAGAATCATAAAACAAGATAAACCGGGTGCATATCCTTTTGACGTTTATCTCGAAAACATTTTTAGTTTTATATTACTGGCGTGTCTACTCCTTGAAGTTTTAGCAGAACTGGCGAGTTACTGGGAATAAGAATAAACATTAAAATAAGATAAACCGGGTATATATCCTTTTGACGTTTATCTCGAAAACATTTTTAGACGCAAAACGCAAAATGTTCTCTACTTGGGATATCGTGTTTTAAAGTGTAGAAGCAATGCCGATTTTTTGTAAACTAAAATATCATGTAGGTGTAGCCAACATTTTTCAAAGCATTCAAAAAAATAACAATGATTTGTTTCATGTTGTATTTGTGCGCCTCCTCCAGTGGCACAGCCGTGTGTCTGTAGGTTTACAATACGTTCCTCTTTCGATCTTTGTTCTCAAACAAATAATTACTTACTTCAGTTTTGTTTTTTTGTCTCGCTTCATTAAGCAATAGTTTATATCCAGAAAATATTTTGGTACTGTTTTCAGTTTGCTTCATTAAACTGGTTTATTCATAGAAATATCATAAAAGAACTCTAGATTATTTGATTACATCTGGATTATATCAAAAGGGTACTGTGATTTTTCTTTCTCTGTTCAAATCCAACTAGCTTTATTCTTGGCAAAAATACAGTCATCTTTGTTCAACAATTTTTGTAACGTTTCCAGCGAAGGTTTTGTTGCCCACCTGTTGTTTATATTATATACATACGTTTCAATATGCGTTCAAACCTATTTTGTTTCTGTGTCATTATTTGGTTTATCAGTTTTTGCTGAAGATAAGCGATCATTGAATAATACACTTTAACGTCGTTGTTAACAATTTGTTTGTTTTTTAATTGTAAGAGAGCCGCACTGCTAAACGTTAACAGTTATATGGATCACAACACAATTATTGATGTTATTACGTTCTGAATACAGTTTCAAAGATTCTTAGTTACTGTGTTTTATATGAAGAGGAAACATATATATATATGGTATTCATATTATTCCGTATGAAATTCTTGTGTACTTCCAAGTACAGTAGCTTACGCAATGCTGAAAGCCTCCAGTGGCACAGCCTATATATCTGCGGACTTTATCGCTAGAAACCGGGTATCAGTACACGTGATGATCAGAGAACGGATAGCTTATTATGTAACCTTGTACTTAACTTCAAACAAACAAACAGTATTGAAAATTAAAACAAAAACTACCAAAGTTGAAGAATCCGTAGGCGATTTCTGTCTATTCAGAACAACACGGATCTTTAAGGGATCCCAAGTTTCTTCCCTCCTCCCTCCATTGGCTCAGCTGAAATTCTACAAGCTTAATACGCGAAAGACCGGGTTTTGATACCCGTGGTGGGTAACGCACAGATCTCTCATTGTGAAGTTTTGGGTTTAATGATAAACAACCAACAGCGTTCAATCCTCTGGTAACTTTCATACAGTCTCGTGATACAAAACTTATTATATATCAAAACGTTAGAAGGAGTGGGTTTACCTGTTCAGTTACTGGATAATGTTTAAATTATTATTAGTAAATAAAACGTTTTTTAAAAAATTAAAGAGAACGTGTATTAAATTAAAACAGTAAACATTCGTTGATATCAGGCTAATTGTGCTCTGCCAATCACGTATAATCGAACAGCGGGTATTATACCGAAAATATAAACGTCCACAATTTATTGCCTGTGTTGCGCAGCTTGACCACTCATTCTGACGTCACAACCTGATTTCCTCTTGGTTAGTTTTGAACAGTCCATCAAATTTCATTGTAACGTATTTGGTGGTTAAGACACTCGACTCACAATCCGAGGGTCCTGGGTTCAAGTCCCTATCACCGAATATACTCGCTCTCTCAGTTGTAGAGCGTTATAATGTTTCGGTTAACTCTATTATTGGTTATTAAAAAGAGTAGCCTAGAGTTGGCGGTTGGTGGTGTCGACTAGCTGCCTTCCCTCTAGCCTACCACGGATAAATTATGAACAGCTGACGAAGATAGCCCTCGTGTAACTTCGCGCAAAATTCACGACAAACAAAACCAGTCATTGTTAGGGGCCCTCAACTTTGCGAGATCTTTCAATCCTCTATCTCTCAGCGATAAGCTTCAGCAATTATGAGGCTAAAATTGCTGGTTCAATTCCTTCAGTAGGCATAGTGTACTTTGCTTATTTGTATAATTATGTATTGAAATAAACAAGTTAATTTAAATCAAAATATCTAAGAAAAAACATCCCAGGAGCAGTTCTAATGCTGTTCTGAGAGAAAAAGAAGGCGTTACGTTTTGTGTCCGTGTTAAATTTGTTATTTTTTATGAAGTTTTTAGCGCATAATAAAAACAAAAATGAAACAGAGACATCTGTCGTTGATTTCCTCTGGGATTAAAAGGCAAATGACTCGCTTATTCGTTCTTTTTAATGACGTGTAAACGGATAGTTTAATTATTTACTTAATGGACGATACTTCAAGTAAAATAAATAAACTGTTAATGTCAATAATAAACAATATTAAAAATAAAATAAGAATTTCGGTGTCAGCAAAAATAATAAACATAATTTTGATGTGTAATGACTGATATAATATTGATAAAAAATACGATTCACCATCGTGTCTTGTCTACACTGAAATATTTATTATCTGAGCAGTTGATGATATAAATATCGTCTCTCCTAGTATTATGTCTGTCGAGTTCCAGCTGGTTTGATTATATAAATAGCGTCTCCACTTGTATTATGTCCGTTGAGTTCCAGCTGGCTTGATGAGTCCTGGTATTGGGCGAATGGCCTCTACGGCACGGGATGTGGCGGACACAGAGCTACTGACTTGTTATTTTATTTGTATTCACTCATGCGTTCTCGGTCGTTCCTACTGAAAATGTTTTTTGTAGGGAAAACAAGTGTCGATACGAAACGTTCTCATGTGGGAAAAAATGGATTGTTGTGAAACACATTTCAAAACATTTAGAGACAAAAAACATTCTAATGGATCTAGTAGCTCGTTCGACCAGTAGGTGACTTGTAGAGGTTATAGTTCACCACTCTGCAATTTATGATGAAAAATATAATATTAATCTCACGCTTGTGACGATGAAAGATGACTATATCTTCCATAACCACACCGTAAAGTGTAAAAAACTTGGACGTATCTGGAAGCTGGAGACAGTTTGTGCAGGTATTTTATTGGATCATAGAAAGTCCAGCTTCAGAACTTAATATCTGCGATATAGAATGTTATTATTTGCTTTGTTTTTGAATTTTGCGCAAAGCTACACAAGGGTTATCTGCGCTAGCCGTCCCTAATTTAGCAGTGTAAGACTAGAAGGAAGGCAGCCAGTCATCGCCAACCATCGCCAACTCTTGGACTACTTTTTTTACCAACGAATAGTGGGGTTGATCGTCACGTTATAACACCCCCACGGCTGAAAGGGCGAGCATGTTCGGTGCGGCGGGGATTCGAACCCACGACCCTCGGATTACGAGTCGAGCGCCTTAACCACCTGGCCATGCCGGGCCTTATTTAGAACAATAGTTATAATTTATTTATCACATAAGTTTGCAAAAATATAATCATAGTATGATCTTAATGTTACGAGATGAAAACAAAGTTTCCTGTATTTAACGCGTTTCATCCATTTTGGAGTTAGAAACTTGTAATGGAAATATGCGAGTTCTCTCGGATAAGTTTGATATACTCATCACTTGTAAATCCTAAACTTTGTGCAAGTTCGCGAGCATAGCACGCTTATCGTGATTGGCTGAGAGATGCCGTTAGCCCCCTACAAGAAAATAAGTGATTAAACTTCCAAGTAAAAGATCCTTCCACTCGGATACAAATCAGCTCTCCAGGCTTGTGTTGACATAAACTAATTGGTGAAAACTGCAATGGTATCACGTGCTCTAAACAGAACGAAACAGTTTCTACCAGGTCCAATTACAGAGAAACCAAAGAGTTCTGAGGAAGCTTTGTCTCATTCCATCACGATATCTCAGTATCTAATTATTGTGAGTAACAGTATTAGATTAATTATGGTTTTATCATTTTATTGTCAAAAAACGACTATTCAAAACAGAACATATTTCTACTTGTTGCAAGGTATGGTTATCTTGGTATATATGTTTATTGTTGTGAGGATATAACGAGAGTCTGATGCAACAGTCATATAGAATTAAACGTGCAAATAAACCTCTATACGTGTGTATAAGTTTTGTTTTGTAACAGTTGTTTAACAATTGTATTAACAGTTCAAATACAGAATTGTGAAAAATAGCACATGTGTAACACAGAACTCCCACGTGTTAAAAAACAACAATTGTGGTTTTATTGAGTGTTGGCTGCTCATTATGGACTTAATTTTTGTTTTATCTATATGTATAAATTGGGGTTCATAAATTCTTGACTTAAAAGCAACACACATAAGGGTAAGTAGTTGAGAAAAAATACTGATAAAGACAGATTTACTTTTAAAAATAAATAATTACATATCAACACGGTATGATTCAACGTAAAATAGTTTCTTTGTTTGTTTGTTTTTGAATTTCGCACAAAGCTACTCGAGGGCTATCTGTGCTAGCCGTCCCTAATTTAGCAGTGTAAGACTAGAGGGAAGGCAGCTAGTCATCACCACCCACCGCCAACTCTTGGGCTACTCTTTTACCAACGAATAGTGAGATTGACCGTCACATTATAACGCCCCCACGGCTGGGAGGGCAAGCATGTTTGGCGCGACAGAGATGCGAATCCGCGACCCTCATATTACGAGTCGCACGTAAAATAGAGAAAGCTAAACAATGTTTGGTATTTTCAGCTTGAATTACGCCTTATGCGAAACACGAGCTACATGGCAGGATCATAACAGCTAAGAATCATGTGTAACCAATAACGGAATAATTGGGTTGACTGCTACACTTTTAACGCCCCCGTAAACAAAAAGTGTGGCCTGTGTTTAGCAGCATACTTACTGTGGCCCGAATCTAACCTTGGAACTACCGCTCCGCAGCCAGTTACGCTAGCTATGAAAATGTGGATAGATCGTGTACAATATGTTGCTGAACGTAACAGCTGTTGCTTAACTAAACCAGGAAACTGTAAGCCTAAATATGTGCTTTGTAGAATTGATTAGAGTAAAAGTATGCGTTATACAGGAGTTTTGACTCCAAATGGATACAGTATTATATTTCCTATTTCTTGTTTCCGACAACGATAACCCTAATGCTCATGGAGTGCAAGACTACTAACTGTGAACGTAGCACGTAGGAAAATTAACTTCAAATGCATGCATCGTACAGACACGTTTAATTTGAAACATACATGATAAACTGGGGTTTTTAGTTCTTAACGTATATAGCGTAAAGTCAGTTTAAATCCATTAGTCTATAGTGCACTTAACTAGAAATTACTAGAAAGTCAAGTGAGGTGCGTTCAATAGCTTAAAATATTGAGTCTGGATTTAGATAGAATTTGGGAGTAGATGTAATTATGAGAAAATACAGTGTTTGATGAGTGTTATGATTTAATATGTGCAGTATCTGATCCGGTTTTAAAGTGGGTGTACGTTTCATATTTAGTGTTTGCAAGAAGATATAATGTTGTACTTAGGTTCTATTTGCTTGGATACATAAGCTAGAATTCATGTAGTATTTGAAATACGTTAGTCTGAACGGGTGTGCTGTTTTACAAAACATTTCATTTATAACACTTGTACTGTTTGATAGACGTCAGTATGAACACGTGTACTGCTTGAGAGATGTCAGTATGAACACGTGTACTGCTTGATAGATGTCAGTGTGAACACGTGTACTGTATGATAGATGTCAATATGAACACGTGTACTGTTTGATAGATGTCAGTGTGAACACGTGTATTGTTTGATAGACGTCAGTATGAACACGTATACTGTTTGATAGATGTCAATGTGAACACGTGTACTGTTTGATAGATGTCAATATGAACACGTGTACTGTTTGATAGATGTCAGTGTGAACACGTGTACTGTTTGATAGATGTCAGTGTGAACACGTGTACTGCTTGATAGATGTCAGTGTGAACACGTATACTGTTTGATAGACGTCAGTGTGAACACGTGTATTGTTTGATAGACGTCAGTATGAACACGTATACTGTTTGATAGATGTCAATGTGAACACGTGTACTGTTTGATAGATGTCAATATGAACACGTGTACTGTTTGATAGATGTCAGTGTGAACACGTGTACTGCTTGATAGATGTCAGTGTGAACACGTGTACTGTATGTCAGTATGAAGGATACCAGCATTAATGGTTAGTGGGCCAATAACCATTTTGTTGTATTTAATTTATAGGTGAAAAAAATTCTTTCCTTCAGTTTGTCAGTGAAGAACTCTCTTCAAAATTCCATTTTAATGGGATCTTGGCAATAAAAAATATAAAGATTACATTCAGAACATATTGTTGTCAAATATAAAAATAAAAAGGGTTGAAGAAACAGAGCCCCCACCTGCTACTACTGTAATATATATGTTTAGTATTTTCTGTTTAATAGGTGAAACCAACTTTGTTTTGAAAACCTAGGTCAAAATGTTCAGTCAACTGTATCCAGAGAAGATGGTATAAAGTACCATTGTGGATAAGATGTGGGTAAAAGACCAATTACTTTGGTTTTAAAGATACGTAATTCCTGAAGCTTCTAGAAAACTATAATTTGTGTAGAACATTTACATTCAAAACAATCACTGATGCATCCTAAGTAGATGGAAGATAAAGTAAATTAATCTATTAACTAGAAAAAAACATGTCAAGAAAAACTTAATATGGTTATGAAATAACAGTTTGAGATTACTCTGACCTTTCCAACGTGTGTTTATAAACAAGGTATAGCTAGGAAATACGTAAGACCTTTCAGTCTTAATTCAGTGTGACGTAGAAGCCACGAGCGAAGGACAGCTAGACGGATTCCTACGAACAATTTACAGTTAATTCTACGGCTGATAGCTAGCTCTATTTCGAGCTGTTGGTTGTGCATCAACTCATGCAGTTTTGTAACGTGAACTAGTGACTTTAATTAACTAGCTTCTTCTGGTGTTTACAACTGTAGATACAATGAGAAGACCCAAAATGAATATCAAATATAACGTTCTGGATAAATCATTTGGTCGAGACAATGGTTATCACTCCACTGGTAAGGAAACTCCTTATTCCAAGCCCTGTTCGCTAACTTTATGAATTTTAATGAGGCTGATTTCCTTAGCAAAGTATAAAGAAAATAACTGGTTCTCAATAGGAATACATCTACTGTAAATCTACTAACGACATCTGTGAGGTAGCATTGTCACTTAACATTTATATATATAAATACGCGCCTGTGTGTGTGTGTACGTGCATTGTTTGTGGCGTGCGTATTTTTGCCCGGAATGTTATTTGTTGGAGCTAAAAATATCTACTCAATAAATGCGGGGCTTCATATGGAGTGTTATGTAGCTATTTATAAGAACGCCAGTCTCAGTCGGCATTCTTTGTCTGAACTCTTCTGGAGCAGACGTTTTTTTGTTCTGGAAGTTTCCTCACAACAAATCCAAAATAGTTTTACTTTATTGAATTTTACAAATTTTTTGTAGCAAAGAAAAAGAAAAACAGAGATAGACAGAAGAAGAAGAGACGATATATATATATATTTTTTTTTAATTTCGCGCAAAGCCACACGAGGGCTATCTGCGCTAGTCGTCCCTAATTCAGCAGTTTAAGACTAGAGGGAAGGCAGCTAGTCATTGCCACCCACCGCCAACTCTTGGGCTACTCCTTTACCAACGAATAGTGGAATTGACCGTACATTCAAACCCGCGACCCTCAGATTACGAGTCGAACGCATTAACCCACACGGCCATGCCGGGGCCTGAAACGAAAGAGACTGGTATTTTTGGAATTTCCTAAAATTACTTCACCATCTTAGTTAAAACTTTCGTGACGTCAACGTTTTTTGTTTGCGTTGAGTTCGAAAATAAACTTTCAATGAGTTACATAATTTACAGGATTTAAATGTTATTTACTTTAAAGATAAAAGAAAAAGATCAAACGGGAAAATGGAGTAACATATATATGTTTTGGATGTTGAATGTTGTGATAAAATACAGAATTTAAAGGTCCCTTCGCTGATACAGAGGTAAGTCTACGGATTTACAACGTTAAAATCAGGGATTCGATTCTCCTCGGTGGACTCAGCAGATAGCCCGATATGTCTTTGCTATAAGATAACACCCACACAACTTTTAAAGAAAGGAAGATGACGGTTAGGCCTCGCGTTTATTCTCTAAAATTGTCTTATAATTAGTTAATAAGTTCTGCTTATTTAAACCATTATTTGTTGCTTTTAAATATGTAATATTTTCCAATTCTTTTTTATCTCATAATTACATCTTACGTGTTTGTTGTTCTTTTTTAATATTAATTTCATTTTGATATGTATTTTTAGCCATTTACGTGTTTTGTAGACGGTCTGTAGTCGAATTTTAAAACACTTTCGTTTCTGTATACCGTATTATAAATTTTAATCGAGGTGAGGTCTTTTCCGCAGTTTTATCACTTGGGTTGCATTGAAAGTACAACAAATCGATACTATGAAGAGTCGAGGACTTTGCATAAAAGCGAATGATGTGTGTTTCGAATTTCCCGCAAAGCTACACGAGTGCTATATGCGCTAGCTGTCCTAATTTAGTGTAAGACTGGATGGAAATCAGCTAGTCAACATCCACTCCAACTCTTGGACTACTCTTTTGCCAATGAACCAATGAACAGCGGAATTAACCGTCACATTATAACACTCCCACAGCTGAAAGGGCAACATGTTTTGGGCCCGGCATGGCCAGGTAGTTAAGGCACTCGACTCGTAATCCAAGGGTCGCGAGTTCGAATCCTCGTCATATCAAAAAATGCTTGCCCTTTCAGCCGTGGGAACGTTATAATGATATGGCCAATCCCACGATTAGTTGGTAAAGAGTAGTCCAAGAGTTGGCGGTGGATGGTGATGACTAGCTGCCTTCCCTCTAGTCTTACAATGCTAAATCATTAGGGACGACTAGCGCAGATAGCTCTTGTGTAGCTTTGCGCGAAATTCAAACCAAACCAAACCAAGCAACATGTTTGGCGGAATGGTGACTGAAATCCGCGATCTTCAAATTAAGAGTCGGGCGCTCTAACCACCTGGCCATGCTGGAGCCCGTAAAATAAGTAACAGTGTCTTGTATTTTTCAGGTGATTATTAAATTGATTTCTTTCATTGCGTCGTGGATATTTTATCGACGTTTCTTGTTAAAACCGTGGTTGTTGTTGTTCTGAATTAAGCACAAAGCTACACAATCTGTGCTCTGCCCAACAGTATCGAAACCCGGGGAACTATCTATATATTGCAGTAGTACTTGATGTCCCTCATTAGGGCAGTAGTAAGTCTACGGGCTTATAACGCTAAAATCCATGGCTCGATTCCCCGAGTGGACACAGTAGATAGTCCTATGTGGCTTTTCTTTGTAACAAACAAGTAATATTTAATATTTGTGAATACTGTACTAATGTAAGAACTGACGAGAAGAGGTTTCGTTGTTGTTTTCTTAGTGCAAAGCTAAACAATGGGATAACTGCACAGTGTCTACATAGGAGTGCAAAGCTAAACAATGGGATAACTGCACAGTGTCTACAGAGGAGTGCAAAGCTAAACATTGGGATAACTGCACAGTGTCTACAGAGGAGTGCAAAGCTAAACAATGGGATAACTGCACAGTGTCTACAGAGGAGTGCAAAGCTAAACAATGGGATAACTGCACAGTGTCTACAGAGGAGTGCAAAGCTAAACAATGGGATAACTGCACAGTGTCTACAGAGGAGTGCAAAGCTAAACAATGGGATAACTGTACAGTGTCTACAGAGGAGTGCAAAGCTAAACAATGGGATAACTGCACAGTGTCTACAGAGGAGTGCAAAGCTAAACAATGGGATAACTGCACAGTGTCTACAGAGGAGTGCAAAGCTAAACAATGGGATAACTGCACAGTGTCTACAGAGCAGTGCAAAGCTAAACAATGGGATAACTGCACAGTGTCTACAGAGGAGTGCAAAGCTAAACATTGGGATAACTGCACAGTGTCTACAGAGGAGTGCAAAGCTAAACAATGGGATAACTGCACAGTGTCTACAGAGGAGTGCAAAGCTAAACAATGGGATAACTGCACAGTGTCTACAGAGGAGTGCAAAGCTAAACAATGGGATAACTGTACAGTGTCTACAGAGGAGTGCAAAGCTAAACAATGGGATAACTGCACAGTGTCTACAGAGGAGTGCAAAGCTAAACAATGGGATAACTGCACAGTGTCTACAGAGGAGTGCAAAGCTAAACAATGGGATAACTGCACAGTGTCTACAGAGCAGTGCAAAGCTAAACAATGGGATAACTGCACAGTGTCTACAGAGGAGTGGGATCGAACGTTGGATCTCAGAGTTATGAGTCCATAAATTAACGGTTCACTCATGAGGAGGGGGGTACCAAGAAGGGGAGATAAATTGATCTCATGCTGGGTACATTTCGTTCTGAAATGTGATTGAAAAGCCGTAATAAAAACGTATTCGTGGAAAATACTCAAGTTTTTGCAACTTTGCAGAATTTGTGATTTTATTTCATTACACGAGCGGAGTTATTACTAAACATTTTTTTTTGTGTGATGGGACAGTATTTCTTCAAATTAGTAAATATACATATATAACGGAATATTTATGTTTTGGTATAATTTGTTTATACCGAGCATAGCCTAGCATTTTGTCTAAATAGGTGTAGTTTATAACATGATTTCGACTAGTGCTAGCTGGTGTAAGTTGAACACATTACTGTAAGGATTGTGAAACAATAAGTGCCTGCTCGTGTTTATGCGTAGAATATTAACTTTCAATATCAGTTTATGTTTGGTCTAAACTTATATAAATTTGAATCTACTTATGTGCTTGATTTAATAAATCAGATGCAGCGTGGAATACCGCAGAAATAGGAAAGAAAACAAAAATAAGATCACCCTTCTAATGGCCTTGTTCCTTTCTGACCGTGCCAGTTTCTCTCACGCATTTGAGTTTTGAATGTATCTGGGTTGAGAGAGTCGCTTCTAATTTATAAACATTAAAGTTGAGATAAGTCAACAACTAAAGTTAAGCCTAGGTGACCTTGGGCTGTCTATGTTTTGGGTAAACTAGTCAGGGCAGATCACCTTCTGACTCCCTGGAGAGCGTGGCCTACTTTATTTTCCATCACTCTGTATCAGGTGACGTGTCATACAGAGTATTATAGCGACAAGTCAATAGTTGTAAAAATTCTGCTTTGTGTTTGATACGATACTGCTTGCTTCACATGTTGTTTTTATTTTCATGCGATGTGTATTAACTGTCATGGAGTGTCGGAAATCTATTTTCTTTTTTTTTCCGTTGGCTTATTAACATTTAGTTGGTTGTCAACCTGTTCTTCGATACCAGACCAACAACAATTTATTAGGTTGTTGTTTTTTTTAGAGTTAAGCACAAAGCCATGCTCTGCCTACTACGTGTATCGAAACCCAGTTTCTAACGGTGTGAGTCCACAGACATTCCGCTGTACCACGGGAGGAGGGGGCGGTTTATTATAGTATAATACCACTAATTGTTAATCAGAGGTAGGAGAATTAGTTGTTACCATGTTACATTAGGAGTATCTAATCAGTTGTTAAAATATAACCCTTAAACTGTGCCTCGAAATAGCTATTTCTCATGAATGTTCATGAACTCGTGGTTGGTGATTAGACTGTCTTAACCTCTCCAAGTTATTAACTCCTTCACTATCACATTTATAGACAGTCAACCCTTCAGTATCAAATATATACTTTTATCTTTGGATACAAGGCTACACAATCAAGGAAGACACTATTTAAATATCTATTTATCACATGAGACTTGGAGGAAGACTCACATATCTCCATGGCAATGTAAGACTTAAAATTCTTTTTAAAGATCAAATGAACAGTTGAGAGTAGATAGGCGGAAAGTGGGGACTGTAAAGTGATGAAGTGAACCTCTCAACGGGCTCCAACAAGGAAATGTATAGTTTGACTTGTACATCTTCGAAATATCCAACATGTGGCTCCACTGATGCTAGGTATCATAATAACCAAATTATATGCCAACATCCCATAAAAGATCCAGTTCAGAACTCTGCCTTGATTTGCTCAAGCGGTTTGAAAATGATGACATATCCATTTTATCCCATCCGCTCCTAAAGGGGGTGCCAGTCCATCGCAAGTTAACACCTAGACAACAGCTGAAATAACTGGGGGTAAAGTACCCTTTTTGCTCAATTACGCAACAGAAACCATGGACTACGAGTCCAAAGCTCAGTAACGCTGCGGGTTCGCATCCCCGTCGCGCCAAACATGCTCGCTCTTTCAGCTGTGGGGGCGTTATAATGTTACGGTCAATCCCACTATTCGTTGGTAAAAGAGTAGCTCAAGAGTTGGCGATGGGTAGTGATGACTAGCTGCCTTCCCTCTAGTCTTACTCTGCTAAATTAGAGACGGCTAGCACAGATAGCCCTCGAGTAGCTTTGTGCGAAATTCAAAAAACAAACAAACAGTAACGCTGCCTCCAATAATTCCATGTAACAGTTAACTGAGGTAATTGTAGTTTGATTTAATACCAATGTGTTTGTTATTTTGTTTAGAATGAGATATGCCCGGCATGGCCATGTAGCTAGGGTGTTCGACTCGTAATCTGAAGAAAGCGGATTTGAAACCCCGTACCACCAAACGCGTTTGCCATTTTAGTCGTGAGGACGTTATAATGTAACGGTCAATCTCACTATTCATTGGTAAAAGAGTAACCTAAGAGTTGGCGGGGACGGTAATGGGTAGCTGCCTTCTCTCTAGCCTTACACTGCTAAATTAACAACGGTTAGCTTAGATAGCCCTCGTGTAGCTTTGCGCGAATTTCAACAAACTAGAATAAGACAATGCTCCGGTAACCTGTCTCTCTGTGATTAGTTTTACTAGAAACCCGTGATAAAGAATAAGTTGTTATATAGGGAACGTCTGTGCAGTTTGTCATGTGCTTTTCTGTTGTTTTTACGAAACTAATTTTTAACAGGCTTCAAATAATCAACAACGTGTTATTATAATATATATCAATGTGTTACACATAATAGAGCAAAAGCTACGCAGCACATCCTGTTTCTGCAGAAGCAACAATACCATACTGCTTGCACATTCTGTTTCTACAGAAGCAACAATACCATACTGCTTGCACATCCTGTTTCTACAGAAGCAACAATACCATACTGCTTGCACATCCTGTTTCTACAGAAGCAACAATACCATACTGCTTGCACATTCTGTTTCTACAGAAGCAACAATACCATACTGCTTGCACATCCTGTTTCTACAGAAGCAACAATACCATACTGCTTTGCACATCCTGTTTCTACAGAAGCAACAATACCATACTGCTTGCACATCCTGTTTCTACAGAAGCAACAATACCATACTGCTTGCACATCCTGTTTCTACAGAAGCAACAATACCATACTGCTTGCACATCCTGTTTCTACAGAAGCAACAATACCATACTGCTTGCACATCCTGTTTCTACAGAAGCAACAATACCATACTGCTTGCATATCCTGTTTCTACAGAAGCAACAATACCATACTGCTTGCACATCCTGTTTCTACAGAAGCAACAATACCATACTGCTTGCACATTCTGTTTCTACAGAAGCAACAATACCATACTGCTTGCACATCCTGTTTCTACAGAAGCAACAATACCATACTGCTTGCACATCCTGTTTCTACAGAAGCAACAATACCATACTGCTTGCATATCCTGTTTCTACAGAAGCAACAATACCATACTGCTTGCACATTCTGTTTCTACAGAAGCAACAATACCATACTGCTTGCACATTCTGTTTCTACAGAAGCAACAATACCATACTGCTTGCACATCCTGTTCCTACAGAAGCAACAATACCATACTGCTTGCATATCCTGTTTCTACAGAAGCAACAATACCATACTGCTTGCACATCCTGTTTCTACAGAAGCAACAATGCCACAACAGGATCGGTTCTTAAAAGGGTGATGACATCCCGATAAGTGATTTTAATGAAATAAGAAGAAACAGTTAATGAAACATAAAATTAACTTGATAGAGTGAGGGCGGGTGTCATGGTGATGCCCTGCGTTTGCCCCTGAACCTGTGAAGTCTAGCCGAATTTTTAACGTAACAGTACCCTGTCAAGGCAATGGTAAGTTTAAACAGATTCCATGAATATAAGATAAACAAGTGTTTTGTGGATATGTAACTGCTCTAAATGTATCGTCTGGCAACATTCCCTTATTTTTGCGTGAAGAAGTTCTAGCTTTACAAGTTGAACATCTGCAGTAGAAAGTTTGCTACAAATAATAGGAAACAAGTTAATGTTTGTTCTCTAAATTTACAGTTTAACAATCGACCAACAACAGCGGCTCTGTACTGTTATGGAGTGCCAAGTGTTATGCTCAAATAGCTTAACCTATCTTTAGAGCTCACATTTTTCGTGTTGTTGTTCTTGTTTCGATTGGGGGGTTAGTGGCTTTAAAAAGAAACACTAAAAAATTGTGACTGTTATGTTAATGGAAATCATTCACCTTTGATATCCCGTTTCATTCGTGACTGTTATTATACTTCAATAAGCTTCGCTGTAAATACGGAAGAATAACAAAAAATCGTGCACTTTGACCTTCAGAAACAAGAGCTGTGTTCGTTCGAAGCTAGAAGTGCACTTTAACCTTTAGAAGCTACAGCTGTGCTAGTTCGGAGATAGAAGTGCGCTTTGACCTTTAGAAGCAACAGCTGTGCTCGTTCAAAGCTAGAAACAGGTCCTATTTTTCGGTCTCGTCAAGGCGAGGACTGTTTTAGAACATAGTGAATCGTCCTTGGTGAGAAGACGAATACAAAAACAGTTGTAACTGAGACAACTAGCTTAACGTTTTGAAGTATATACAATTATTTTTCGTTTGATAAACCTTTTAAATTTAGAAAAGAAATAGCCCGTGCGTCTGGAGCTCCGTATAGTAAAGAATTCTAATAATTTAGGGTGATGAAATATGCAACGCTTGTTCCTCTTACAACCTAATTTAAATCGATTTCGAATATTTTACTCATGGATTATTGGCGTTTTTTCAGGCCTTGTTGTTAGCGTGTCGGACTGAAAACCCGAGAGAGCGTGTACAGGTCCACGACCAGTTACCGTAAAGTCCTTCATGAGACCGTGTGTATGTTAAAATGTGACAATCAGAGCCCACTTCGGTAAGAGTAGCCCAAGATTTGACGGTGGGTACTGACAACTAGCTTCCTTTCTTTCAGTCTATTAGTCGAAAGTTAGGAATGGCTAGCGTAGATAACCATGTGTCGCTTCAAGAAAGACTAGCTGTGGTTCTCGTTCACTGTCCAGGTTATTAATTTAAAAAAAGTGTGAATGGATGGTGTGATAAATAACACATTCTTTCACACAATGTGTTTATAACATAACATATAATTACAGTATTCATTATTATATCGTTTAAAGTTGTGTAAATGGTTTGAAAACTCAGTACGGAATACACTAGGTAATTTTCAGATAACCTTGTATAAAGAGGTAGAGAACTCGGTAGTAACGGCAGACGTGTTTTATGTTACACGCCTTCAACACCCAGCAAAAAAACCGACCCTGGAAAGTCACCCAAATATAACGCAGAGTATGAAGCCGATTTTGGAATAATATTTTGTGTTCTTGGTTCTCCTAGGGAGTTTGGGAGCTCCATGTTTCAAAATGTGTGAGCACTCCCACTCAGAAATAAACTTGATACACGAACTCAGCTACCATAGCCAGATGTTCTATTACGATTTCTTTAATTTGATAAGGACCCGTCTTGGGATGGATATAGAAGTAACTGAAGATAATGGAGGAGTTTGTTCGATATTTTGGAGTCTCTGTGATTATTATTGGGGCTTTTGATCTTACAGCTGGTTTTATATGCTAGTTATGACGAATAGTGCAATGTATGTTGTATTTTTTGGTTTCTTTTGCATTACTATGTAGTTACGTTCTTTAGACGAAAGTTACGCTGGCGTGATTTCACGTCAATGACTAGAATATATTTGATAGTGAAGTGTAAATAAAAAAAAAAACAGTAATATATCACGAAATTATGTTTGTTTGTCTATAAATAGAAATTTTGCTGGGAAAATGTTTAAAAATATTTTTATTATAATTGTATAAAATGAAAAAAATCCTTTGATTCTGACTAAACTAAAGAAAAACAGCATAAATTCGATGTTTTTGTCCTTGTGGAATGCTGTTGTAATGAAACCTTAAAAATTCTTTTTAAAAAAACAGAAACCTTTTTAACAGATAGCCTTGTCTATTTAGAACATGCTCAGCTTTACAAATTCTCTATCATAAATGATAATCGGAGCTTAACAATAACAAACGTCCAGGTTCGTTTCACGTGAAGAGAAACCACTGTCCTTCAATGTGATCGTTTCTCAAACTTTCTTTTTCATCCGTGTCATTCATGACTACACTACATCTGAAACAGGAAAACATTCTAATAGGCTTAAAGCAGTTACAGGTTTAAATACAGTTACCCTGTAATATCTGCTTGTTGGTGCTGTTTTTCGGTCAATATGATAGCTAAAATGTCAGGACGTTGGGTCATGGAAAGGTAAAAAAATCACGCAACATTCTTATAATGTCCTTGGAAAACAATAAATAAAGTTCTTTTGAAATTCCGTAGAAGTTGTTTCTTCTTTTTCTTGTTGTTGGCATCATTATGACATCTGTGATGACATTAAATTTAGATGACATTCCACACCCATCTTTCCTTTTCTATACAGCCTGTTACGAAGACTAAGTCCATGGAATCAACGGCGTATGACGTAGATGAAAAGCAGAAGAAAGAAAGGAAAACCTTGTGAGTGTTACTTGTTCTGTTAAAAACTTGAACTAAGATTTGTGCAAGATCCTGATGTAGAATTGTCAGAGAGGGAACGCATGAACTTCTTGTTAAAATACTTGTTATTAAGTTTTATAGAGACAAAATCAAATCACCTCATGATAGTTGATTGAATTTGGAAAGAACCACATTCCGCTTTGTTTATAACATGGGATTATCCTAAAAGAACAATAACCTGTGGCTTTGGCTAGGATAAACAAAAATATAAGGAAGTTCCTTACTCTCAGAAAACGGACTGTAGCAATCAGGTAGTCGCTAATTACCAGTTAGTTTTATCCTACGCGCCAGCTGCTGATTCTGCTAATGTTTGCAAGAGAATTCTGATCTTTTGTAGGTATAGTGACATCTGGAGTTGGGATTCCAATGTGTCTTTTTGTTGTTGTTGTTTGTTATTATTAAAAAAAAAGGCAGGTGTGTCATCTACTCGTTCGGATTCTTACCGGTAATTAATAATTAATGAAGACTAAAATAGTAATTAATTAATAATTCAGTTAAATATTTTAAGACTAGGCTACTAGTCATGACAAAAAATCGTGTAGTTATTTTAAGACTAGGCTACTAGTCATGACAAAAAATCGTGTAGTTATTTTAAGACTAGGCTACTAGTCATGACAAAAATCGTGTAGTTATTTTAAGACTAGGCTACTAGTCATGACAAAAAATCGTGTAGTTATTTTAAGACTAGGCTACTAGTCATGACAAAAAATCGTGTAGTTATTTTAAGACTAGGCTACTAGTCATGACAAAAAATCGTGTAGTTATTTTAAGACTAGGCTACTAGTCATGACAAAAAATCGTGTAGTTATTTTAAGACTAGGCTACTAGTCATGACAAAAAATCGTGTAGTTATTTGACTTAAACTTATCATTCCTAAACGAAAGTACAAACAATTGGAATATCAACAAATGAAGCGGCTGGTATTGATGACATATTCATATTGCCATATATGGAAAGAGCTCTTATTAATGACGTATTCATATTGCCATATATGGCAAGATCTCTTATTGATGACGTATTCATATTGCCATATATGGAAAGAGCTCTTATTAATGACGTATTCATATTGCCATATATGGCAAGATATCTTATTGACGACGCATTCATATTGCCATATATGGCAAGAGCTCTTATTAACAGTAATTTGGTTTACTCTTACCTTTCAACAGGTTGAGGGGTTGTCGACCACACCAAAGAACGTGCGTTAAAAGGAAAAAAAAAACTCGAATTTTTATCCGTTAAATGGCACACAAAAAGAGAAAATGGAGGGAATGTGGGAAGAGACAACGACTTAAGATGTCGTTGTTTTTTTGTTTTTGTTTTTGCATTTCAACAACAGACGCCAAGTGCATTCTTTATTAATTGACGTAAACATTAAACTTGCCAGTCCAATGAGACTGACGCAGTAAAAATAAAACAAACAAAAACTCGGAGTGATGAAGTATGCCTTGTTCTAAGCTCGTCACATTATCACAGACACCCATACCGTCTTCACTTCACTAGTCATGTAAGCTGTTTCTGATCTTGAACAGAATAGGCTTAGCTTAAAAGTGAGTTGTTGTCTTCATTTAAACCTTTTACATGGATTTTGATGAATTAAATTTTTGGCATTAAGTTTTAGATTAATATAAATTATAGGGATAATCTGTTTTTGTTTATTTTTATACCAAGTTTCCCATGTATATATTTCACATTAAAGTTGTTAATCACAAAAACACCAAAATAATGTTATGAATTTTTTTTCAAAGTAAAATGGATGTTGGCTTTGTAAAGCATGATAAATTAATTTATTTATTGTCACACTTTAGGGCTCAGGATATGAAGATGAGGCTGAATCTTCTACGGAGAAGACAGGTGGACGCATCACTCCAGCAATCTGTCCGACCGCCACGAGAAGTAGTTCAGAAGTGGGCGGAGTCTTTCCAGGAGTTAATGTCCAATAAATGTACGTCACGTGAATTGTGATTTCAGTGCCTTAAGTGAAAAGTTATTTTTTTCCTTTGTTTGTTTAAAGGTTTGGTTTGAATTTCGCGCAAAGCTACACGAGGGTTATCTGTGCTAGCCGTCCCCAATTTAGCAGTGTGAGACTAGAGGGAAAGAAGCTAGTCATCACCACCCACCGCCAACTTTTGGGCTACCAACAACTTGCCCCACAGTGGTATGTCCACGCAATTAAAAGTATACTAGCTCTTAATAAAATAAGGGATCTGGATGTAGCCTAGCGGTTAGCGTGCTGGGCTGCGTGTCAAGAGGACAGATGCTCGAGCTGCGATACTATTGAATACGCTTTACATTTCCAGCAGCTATGAACGCGTTAAAGGTAACAGCCAATCCAGCTGTCTCTTCAGCCTGTGTTTAGTTGGTCTCAAGTGGGGGTCTGTTGGGAATGAATAGAATGTAAACATTCCATATTTGTTTTGTCCTTCAGTGGCACAGCAGTATGACTGCGGGCTCACACCGCTAGAAAAGGGGTTTCGATACCCGTGGTAGGCAAAGCACAGCCATCCCACCGCAGGTACTGAGCCCCCATTTTAGCGTTATAAGCCCACCGGGTCAACGTTGAGCCACTAGAATGTGTTCGTTTCCAGACAGTGAATACGGAAGATAATTGAATATGCTGTTACGTTACAACAAACAAGGCAACAGGGACTATTTGAATACGTTGTTTGATAAACATCGAAATAAGTCGTCTTTTAACTCACGCGTTGGACAAAAAAATCTGAGTTTATCACTAAAGATTGCAGAGGAATTATAAGTAAAGAGAAAAAAAAGAATTTCCAAAAAGGTTTGGTTTGTTTTGATTATTCAATAATCGCCTGAAAAATACAATACATTGTTACTTATTTTACGGGCTCCAGCATGGCCAGGTGGTTAGAGCACCCGACTCTTAATTTGAAGGTCTCGGGTTCGAGTCAACATTCCACCAAACATGTTGCTTGGTTTGGTTTGTTTTGAATTTCGGGCAAAGCTACACAAGGGCTATCTGCACCAGTCATCCCTAATTTATCAGTGTAAGACTAGAGGGAAGGCAGCTAGTCATCACCACCCACCGCCAACTCTTGGGCTACTCTTCTACCAACGAATAGTGAGATTGACCGTCACATTAGAACATCCTTCCGTCTGAAAGGGCGAGAATGTATGGTGTGACGGTGGTTCAAATACGCGACTCTCAGATGACAAGATGAGTGCCTTACTCACCTGGCCATGCCGGAGCCTTTCAAAAAGACAGAATGATAAATATTAACTAAAAGGATATGCACTCGGAAGTAGTTAGAACTTTAGAAAGAGGCCATTTGGGTTTTAACAACAATCGCTATAAGAATAACTCATGCATTTAAGTGTAACAACCCATTAGCTTCGACAAACTGGCACCGAGGAACGAGGGCACAAGGATAAGAGCCCTTATTGTTAGTCTTGTTTTTAATACTAATCTGTATAATATAGAAACTCTTTTACATTTCGCCCCCTCGCCCAGTAGCACAACGGTATGTCATGGGACTCACATTGCTAGAAACCGAGTTTCGATACTCGTGGTGGGCAGAGCACACATTGCCCGTTATGTAGCTTTGTCCAGATGATCATTTCCTTTTATAGTTTCATTGTTTTTGTTTCTTCTGCAGACGGTCAGATGTTCTTTCGAGCGTTCTTGTCAAAGGAGTTCAGCGAGGAAAATATTGAATTCTGGTTGGCCTGCGAAGACTATAAACAATCACGTGTCAATAAGCTTCCTTCTAAAGCCAGAAAGATTTATCATGATTACATTGCTGTTCAGGCGCCGAGAGAGGTGAGAAAACCATGTCTTTCCATTCGCTTCTCTTTCATGTAGCTTCTTCAATCGCTCTTTGTCTGGTGAAGAAATATATTCTTATGTATAAAGACAGTATTTTGTATAATATCCACGGATAAGTCCTCACCCAGATATGTAGCAACTGCAGTCCCTAACACTGGACCCGAATATACGTTTGCTTAACAGACACATAAAATGCGTTGGAGAAGGCGTTTTGTGCTCGGTCACGTGTAATAATTTAAATGCGTTGTCACCTAAAGCCACACGCTTTTATCTAGATGATGACTCTCACGTAACGTTACGTGTCCACGATTATGAGAAACCCACTTGAAGTTAAAATGTATTCTCAAAATGACTGGCATGTGTATTACCACTTTAATTAAAATACAGTATAGAACAACGTTTCAACTTCTTAGGTCATCTTCAGGTTAATGAAGACAGTTTAAGACTGATCGTTGCCGGGCATGTGTTAGGTTTGAGAGTATAAAAGGATATAAAATTGTAGGAGGCGTTGCATTGTTTGTTTGTTTGTTTTGAAATTTCGCACAAAGCTACTCCAGGGCTATCTGTGCTAGCCGTCTCTAATTTAGCAGTGTAAGACTAGAGGGAAGGCAACTAGTCATCACCACCCACCGCCAACTCTTGGGCTACTCTTTTACCAACGAATTTTGGGATTGACCGTCACATTATAACGCCCCCACGGCTGGGAGGGCGAGCATGTTTGGCGCGACGCGGATGCGAACCCGCGACCCTCAGATTACGAGTCGCTCGCCTTAACGCGCTTGACCATGCCGGGCCAGAGGAGGCGTTACAATTAGATGTCAGGTTATTGATTAATAACCTAATAAACCAATGAAACAAAACTTTACCAACGTAAGCAAATTTCTTTAACAACTGTTGTAAAATTATGCACACACACTTAGACCAACAACACAGTTAACAACAAACAAACAATAAATTCAAAGAAATAACAAACCACAAAACCATATACTGTTGCATACCGTATGTTTCCGACATCAGCAAATAACAACTAACATTTGGAAAAACTTATAACAAAACACAACATTCCAGTAAACACCAAATTTATTCACAAACCAGGTACAGAATTAAGTCCATACTATATGAAACCTACACTGACAAACACAACACCAACATAATTTATAAAATACAATGCAACAACTGCTATGGCTTCTATATTTGGAGAAACAAGTAGAAAAATGGAAACTGGATTCAAAGAACACAAAAAAACGCCTTCACACGTTTTTGAAAACAAATAGACACAACATAACCACAAAAAAACACCCAGATATCAGTAGAGAAAAAATACAAGCAAGCGTAAAATCAAAAACTCTACTAAAACAAGAACTCAAAACAAAATTAAGCCAATATAAAGGAACACCTTTATACCTATTTTAATTAATATCCTAACATCTAATTGCAACGCCCTCTACAATATTGTACCTTTGATAGATTGTTTAAGCAAAGTATACATGATGGAACTTTGTAGAATGGACGACAACTGCCTGTTGTGGAGACACAAGTATAGAAGACGAGAGGCGGAAGACTTTCGAAACGTCGTCCTCTACACCTGTGTCTCCACAACAGGCAGTTGTCGTCCATTCTACAAAGTTTTAATCTCGTATCCATTTATACTCTTGAACCTAAGACGTACCCAGCAATGGTCAGTTACAAACAGTCTTTGTTAACCTGCAGATGACGTAAGAAGGTCGAAACGTTGTTCTGTACTTTACTTTAATTAAAGTTTTAATACCCATACAAAATAAAAGTTACATGTGTTAATTGAAATGTGTTATCACCTAAAGTTACATGTGTTAATCTAAATATGTTCTTACCTAAAGTTACCTGTGTTAATCTAAATGTGTTATCACCTAAAGTTACATGTGTTAATCTAAATGTGTTCTTACCTAAAGTTACATGTGTTAATTTAAATGTGTTCTTACCTAAAGTTACATGTGTTAATCTAAATGTGTTCTTACCTAAAGTTACATGTATTAATCTAAATGTGTTATCACCTAAAGTTACATGTGTTAATCTAAATGTGTTCTTACCTAAAGTTACATGTGTTAATCTAAATGTGTTCTTACCTAAAGTTACATGTGTTAATCTAAATGTGTTCTTACCTAAAGTTACATGTGTTAATCTAAATGTGTTCTTACCTAAAGTTACATGTGTTAATCTAAATGTGTTCTTACCTAAAGTTACATGTGTTAATTTAAATGTGTTCTTACCTAAAGTTACATGTGTTAATCTAAATGTGTTCTACCTAAAGTTACATGTTACATGTGTTAATCTAAATGTGTTCTTACCTAAAGTTACATGTGTTAATCTAAATGTGTTCTTCACCTAAAGTTACATGTGTTAATCTAAATGTGTTCTTACCTAAAGTTACATGTGTTAATCTAAATGTGTTCTTACCTAAAGTTACATGTGTTAATCTAAATGTGTTCTTACCTAAAGTTACATGTGTTAATCTAAATTTGTTCTTACCTAAAGTTACATGTGTTAATCTAAATGTGTTCTTACCTAAAGTTACATGTGTTAATCTAAATGTGTTCTTACCTATAGTTACATGTGTTAATCTAAATGTGTTCTTACCTAAAGTTACATGTGTTAATCTAAATGTGTTATTATCCTAAAGTTACATGTGTTAATCTAAATGTGTTCTTACCTAAAGTTACATGTGTTAATCTAAATGTGTTCTTACCTAAAGTTACATGTGTTAATCTAAATGTGTTCTTACCTAAAGTTACATGTGTTAATCTAAATGTGTTCTTACCTAAAGTTACATGTGTTCAATCTAAATGTGTTCTTACCTAAAGTTACATGTGTTAATCTAAATGTGTTCTTACCTAAAGTTACATGTGTTAATCTAAATGTGTTCTTACCTAAAGTTACATGTGTTAATCTAAATGTGTTCTTACCTAAAGTTACATGTGTTAATCTAAATGTGTTCTTACCTAAAGTTACATGTGTTAATCTAAATGTGTTCTTACCTAAAGTTACATGTGTTAATTTAAATGTGTTCTTACCTAAAGTTACATGTGTTAATCTAAATGTGTTCTTACCTAAAGTTAAATGTATTAATCTAAATGTGTTATCACCTAAAGTTACATGTGTTAAATCTAAATGTTACATGTTTAATCTTACCTAAAGTTACATGTGTTAATCTAAATGTGTTACATGTGTTAATCTAAATGTCTTACCTAAAGTTACATGTGTTAATCTAAATGTGTTCTTACCTAAAGTTACATGTATTAATCTAAATGTGTTATCACCTAAAGTTACATGTGTTAATCTAAATGTGTTCTTACCTAAAGTTACATGTGTTAATCTAAATGTGTTCTTACCTAAAGTTACATGTGTTAATTTATATGTGTTCTTACCTAAAGTTACATGTGTTAATCTAAATGTGTTCTTACCTATAGTTACATGTGTTAATCTAAATGTGTTCTTACCTATAGTTACATGTGTTAATCTAAATGTGTTATCATCTAAAGTTACATGTGTTAATCGAAATGTGTTCTTATCATCTAAAGTTACATGTGTTAATCTAAATGTGTTCTTACCTAAAGTTAGTTTAATCTAAATGTGTTCTTACCTAAAGTTACATGTGTTAATCTAAATGTGTTCTTACCTAAAGTTACATGTGTTAATCTAAATGTGTTCTTACCTAAAGTTACATGTGTTAATCTAAATGTGTTCTTACCTAAAGTTACATGTGTTAATCTAAATGTGTTCTTACCTAAAGTTAAAGTTACACCTAAAGTTACATGTGTTAATCTAAATGTGTTCTTACCTAAAGTTACATGTGTTAATCTAAATGTGTTCTTACCTAAAGTTACATGTGTTAATCTAAATGTGTTCTTACCTAAAGTTACATGTGTTAATCTAAATGTGTTCTTACCTAAAGTTACATGTGTTAATCTAAATGTGTTCTTACCTAAAGTTACATGTGTTAATCTAAATGTGTTCTTACCTAAAGTTACATGTGTTAAATCTAAATGTGTTCTAAATACCTATAGTTACATGTGTTAATCTAAATGTGTTCTTACCTAAAGTTACATGTGTTAATCTAAATGTGTTCTTCCTAAAGTTACATGTGTTAATCTAAATGTGTACACCTAAAGTTACATGTGTTAATCTAAATGTGTTATCACCTAAAGTTACATGTGTTAATCTAAATGTGTTCTTACCTAAAGTTACATGTGTTAATCTAAATGTGTTCTTACCTAAAGTTACATGTGTTAATCTAAATGTGTTCTTACCTAAAGTTACATGTGTTAATCTAAATGTGTTCTTACCTAAAGTTACATGTGTCAATCTAAATGTGTTCTTACTTAAAGTTACCTGTGTTAATCTAAATATGTTCTTACCTAAAGTTACATGTGTTAATCTAAATGTGTTCTTACCTAAAGTTACATGTGTTAATCTAAATATGTTCTTACCTAAACTTACATGTGTTAATCTAAATGTGTTCTTACCTAAAGTTACATGTGTCAATCTAAATGTGTTCTTACCTAAAGTTACATGTGTTAATTTAAATGTGTTCTTACCTAAAGTTACATGTGTTAATCTAAATGTGTTCTTACCTAAAGTTAAATGTATTAATCTAAATGTGTTATCACCTAAAGTTACATGTGTTAATCTAAATGTGTTCTTACCTAAAGTTACATGTGTTAATTTAAATGTGTTCTTACCTAAAGTTACATGTGTTAATCTAAATGTGTTCTTACCTAAAGTTACATGTATTAATCTAAATGTGTTATCACCTAAAGTTACATGTGTTAATCTAAATGTGTTCTTACCTAAAGTTACATGTGTTAATCTAAATGTGTTCTTACCTAAAGTTACATGTGTTAATTTATATGTGTTCTTACCTAAAGTTACATGTGTTAATCTAAATGTGTTTTTACCTATAGTTACATGTGTTAATCTAAATGTGTTCTTACCTATAGTTACATGTGTTAATCTAAATGTGTTATCATCTAAAGTTACATGTGTTAATCGAAATGTGTTATCATCTAAAGTTACATGTGTTAATCGAAATGTGTTCTTACCTATAGTTACATGTGTTAATCTAAATGTGTTCTTACCTAAAGTTACATGTGTTAATCTAAATGTGTTCTTACCTAAAGTTACATGTGTTAATCTAAATGTGTTCTTACCTAAAGTTACATGTGTTAATCTAAATGTGTTCTTACTTAAAGTTACACGTGTTAATCTAAATGTGTTCTTACCTAAAGTTACATGTGTTAATCTAAATGTGTTCTTACCTAAAGTTACATGTGTTAATCTAAATGTGTTATCACCTAAAGTTACATGTGTTCATCTGAATGTGTTATCACCTAAAGTTACATGTGTTAATCTAAATGTGTTATCACCTAAAGTTATATGTGTTAATCTAAATGTGTTATCACCTAAAGTTACATGTGTTAATCTAAATATATCATTAAAATCTAATAAACTAATGTGTTTAATTACATCGTCTCTTATATAAACAATTATATTGAGACGTTATTCGTTAATCGTACCTAATTAATTTAAGAATTATAGTTAATGAAATAAAGACATGTTATTGATTTACAAGCGATGTAAGAACACGTGCCAGATTTATACGATTTTATAAACAGTTTGAAATTAACAACTAATGTTTGTTAACTTTACTAGACATAGCACGAATTCAGGGAAATCTTATGATGGGAACAATAAGAGAAATTTTACCCTTTTCTCGTCCAGTTAAGTACCAGTTTTGACATGTGCGTTCTATAACATTACATACATACCAATACCACGACATGTATTATTGAACTTTCACTTTAGCAAACTCTCCCGTAAGAGTTAAACCCCTCCCCCATTCCAATTAAATTTCAAATGACGTTGTTGGAATAGAGTTTGGCAATTTAGAAAATTCGAATTGGACAGACAGACGTCACTTAACGAATGTTTCTTTTGACTTTCCGTTAATAATATTTCAAATGATTTGTCTTAAATAGGTTTGAGTAGTTGAAATTCTAAGTGGTTAAGACGATACCATTACACTTCGTATACCACATACATTACAATCATCTTAGACTTTATGTATTATTGATTGAGTTAGTTGACACTGTTACGGTCATGTTTTTTTGTTTTGTTTTTATATCCACTAGATACTTTATAGGAGATAAGGAGACGTGTTCACGTGTTACACTTTTTAAATAAACATAGTTACAGTTGAATAACAATTCCTTATTCTAACTAATCTTTGGTAGGCTTTAAAATGCTCATCCTTTGTCATGTTATGTGTTTTGTACTACTGCAATAAATCACTTATTGAATACTTTAGAAAATGTGTTTCTGTATATGTATGTATATCTCAACGATACAGTTTTATTAGTCTAAGTTAAATTATACTGGATTTTCTTCACAGGTTTTTAAATCGCTATTAATTCAGGAGTAAAATCTTTAATGTAGTTTCTATATACTACAGTTATATTAGGTTTTTCTCAGTATTCAAAAAGTTATGTTTATAATAACACCACTGAGAGTTTCTGTTGACTCCTTCATTTAGGTCAATCTGACTCCACAACGAAAAAACACAATTTTCAACAGTCTTTCCAACCCTGACCATCACTCCTTTGACCAAGCCCAGAAGCGAATTCAGGGATTAATGGAACGAGATACATATCTCCGGTTTCTCCAGTCGGATCTGTACCTGGCGCTTTTGTAGCGAAGTGGTTCCGCATGAGATCGTTTGGGAACGCTTTTTTATAACTTTTGATTTGATAATAGCTCTGAAGATTCGTGAGAGAAACAAAGAAAGAAAATATCATAAGTATTGAAAACAGAAACTTGAAAATGCGACATGTACTTCCACGGTTCTTTGGAATAAACTATTTAATACTTTATGAAAAAATATATACATGGTTGTTCGCAACCGACTTTAGTAACAAGAAATTTGCGAAGAGGCCAGCTACAAATAAAAATCAAAACCTCTAGGAACCTACCCCTTCTTTTAGCGATAACTAATTCAACTCGTTACCAAACAAATATTTGAATAAAGATTTCACGATAAAAGAACGTGGAAATAAGGAAATATCAGGTAGACTGTGGGAACGTTTCCTATATATTGCGCCATCTGGTGACATTCTTCATGCAAGATAATAAACAGTTGGAGTTTTTTAGAGTGATGAAGTCAGTGATAATTGTATGCTAAGATTTAGAACGACACGACAATGTTGATCTGTCGGCTATTGTTTACATTTTATCATCATTTTTAGATTAACAATAATTTACACTAGGTGGCGTAATGTAAATATAGTTTGATGTTAATGTGAACTTTTTTCGTCCTCGCTAAAATTAGTAGCTTCAGACTTTCGTAGACTTTGTATTTTCTTTGCTTATGTTACACAGATTAATGAAGAAATGAAAACTCACAATTAATTCAGAAGTAGTCCGATAAGCAGTTATGAGTAATTAATTATGACAGGATAATTGCACATTATTAAAATACCTACAATATTTTTGGCTATTAGTGAGGGTGAAATGACTGCAATCAATCCTGCAAAATAGTGAACTTGGTTTGTCATAATCAATCTAAGATTAATCACTAGATGGTGCCACTTTAGATATTGCTTGTCAGTCAGCCAGACGTAAACATTCCATTATTGACTCTTTCAAACTCCCCAGCTACAGCTATATAAGCTATTCAATTTGATGTAAGAAATTTGAAATATTCTAATAATCTAAAGGGAGTTATCAAAAATACGTTTATTGGTCAATTAACTAATTAATTAACGAAGATGATTCGTAATGAAACTTTGTAGAATGGACGGCAACTGCCTATTGTGGAGACACAAGTGTAAAAGACAACGTATTGAAAGTCTTCCGCCTTTCGTCTTCAGGTTTCATGATGAATACTGTGCCTAAACAATCCATCAAAGATGATTCGAAGTTCGTACACTCATAATTCGTTTATTGTAATCGCGATAATTAATTTGAAACGTAAAGCAGTTGAAAACACAAACTCAAGTCGCTACCACACTTCTTGTTTTCTCTTATCTACATGTTGAACACAACATGTTTTCTCTTATCTACATGTTGAACACAACATGTTTTCTCTTATCTACATGTTGAACACTACTTGTTTTCTCTTATCTACATGTTGAACACTACTTGTTTTCTCTTATCTACATGTTGAACACTACTTGTTTTCTCTTATCTACATGTTGAACACAACATGTTTTCTCTTATCTACATGTTGAACACTACTTGTTTTCTCTTGTCTACATGTTGAACACTACTTGTTTTCTCTTGTCTACTTGTTGAATACTACTTGTTTTCTCTTGTCTACATGTTCAACACTACTTCTTTTCTCTTGTCTACATGTTCAACACTACTTGTTTTCTGTTATCTACATGTTGAACACTACTTGTTTTCTGTTATCTACATGTTGAACACTACTTGTTTTCTCTTATCTACATGTTGAACACTACTTGTTTTCTCTTGTCTACATGTTCAACACTACTTCTTTTCTCTTGTCTACATGTTCAACACTACTTGTTTTCTGTTATCTACATGTTGAACACTACTTGTTTTCTCTTATCTACATGTTGAACACAACATGTTTTCTCTTATCTACATGTTGAACACTACTTGTTTTCTCTTATCTACATGTTGAACACAACATGTTTTCTCTTATCTACATGTTGAACACTACTTGTTTTCTCTTGTCTACATGTTGAACACTACTTGTTTTCTCTTGTCTACTTGTTGAATACTACTTGTTTTCTCTTGTCTACATGTTCAACACTAC
The DNA here is from genome assembly GCF_004210375.1 of Tachypleus tridentatus. Taxonomy (NCBI): domain Eukaryota; kingdom Metazoa; phylum Arthropoda; class Merostomata; order Xiphosura; family Limulidae; genus Tachypleus; species Tachypleus tridentatus. The sequence goes on from NC_134826.1 coordinate 146,065,310, forward strand.
TTCTTTTCTCTTGTCTACATGTTCAACACTACTTGTTTTCTGTTATCTACATGTTGAACACTACTTGTTTTCTCTTGTCTACATGTTCAACACTACTTGTTTTCTCTTATCTACATGTTGAACACAACATGTTTTCTCTTATCTACATGTTGAACACTACTTGTTTTCTCTTGTCTACATGTTGAACACTACTTGTTTTCTCTTGTCTACATGTTCAACACTACTTCTTTTCTCTTGTCTACATGTTCAACACTACTTGTTTTCTGTTATCTACATGTTGAACACTACTTATTTTCTGTTATCTACATGTTGAACACTACTTGTTTTCTGTTATCTACATGTTGAACACTACTTGTTTTCTGTTATCTACTTGTTGAATACTACTTGTTTTCTCTTGTCTACATGTTCAACACTACTTCTTTTCTCTTGTCTACATGTTCAACACTACTTGTTTTCTGTTATCTACATGTTCAACACTACTTGTTTTCTGTTATCTACATGTTGAACACAACATGTTTTCTCTTATCTACATGTTGAACACTACTTGTTTTCTCTTATCTACATGTTGAACACTACTTGTTTTCTCTTATCTACATGTTGAACACAACATGTTTTCTCTTATCTACATGTTGAACACTACTTGTTTTCTCTTGTCTACATGTTGAACACTACTTGTTTTCTCTTGTCTACTTGTTGAACACTACTTGTTTTCTCTTGTCTACATGTTCAACACTACTTCTTTTCTCTTGTCTACATGTTCAACACTTCTTGTTTTCTCTTATCTACATGTTGAACACAACATGTTTTCTCTTATCTACATGTTGAACACTACTTGTTTTCTCTTGTCTACATGTTGAACACTACTTGTTTTCTCTTGTCTACTTGTTGAACACTACTTGTTTTCTCTTGTCTACATGTTGAACACTACTTGTTTTCTCTTGTCTACATGTTCAACACTACTTCTTTTCTCTTGTCTACATGTTCAACACTTCTTGTTTTCTCTTATCTACATGTTGAACACAACATGTTTTCTCTTATCTACATGTTAAACACTACTTGTTTTCTCTTATCTACATGTTGAACACTACTTGTTTTCTCTTGTCTACATGTTGAACACTACTTGTTTTCTCTTGTCTACTTGTTGAACACTACTTGTTTTATCTTGTCTACATGTTCAACACTACTTCTTTTCTCTTGTCTACATGTTCAACACTTCTTGTTTTCTCTTATCTACATGTTGAACACTACTTGTTTTCTCTTATCTACATGTTGAACACTACTTGTTTTCTCTTGTCTACATGTTGAACACTTCTTGTTTTCTCTTATCTACATGTTGAACACAACATGTTTTCTCTTATCTACATGTTGAACACTACTTGTTTTCTCTTGTCTACATGTTGAACACTACTTGTTTTCTCTTGTCTACATGTTGAACACTACTTGTTTTCTCTTGTCTACTTGTTGAATACTACTTGTTTTCTCTTGTCTACATGTTCAACACTACTTCTTTTCTCTTGTCTACATGTTCAACACTACTTGTTTTCTGTTATCTACATGTTGAACACTACTTGTTTTCTGTTATCTACATGTTGAACACTACTTGTTTTCTCTTATCTACATGTTGAACACTACTTGTTTTCTCTTATCTACATGTTGAACACTACTTGTTTTCTCTTGTCTACATGTTCAACACTACTTCTTTTCTCTTGTCTACATGTTCAACACTACTTGTTTTCTGTTATCTACATGTTGAACACTACTTGTTTTCTCTTATCTACATGTTGAACACAACATGTTTTCTCTTATCTACATGTTGAACACTACTTGTTTTCTCTTATCTACATGTTGAACACTACTTGTTTTCTCTTATCTACATGTTGAACACAACATGTTTTCTCTTATCTACATGTTGAACACTACTTGTTTTCTCTTGTCTACATGTTGAACACTACTTGTTTTCTCTTGTCTACTTGTTGAATACTACTTGTTTTCTCTTGTCTACATGTTCAACACTACTTCTTTTCTCTTGTCTACATGTTCAACACTACTTGTTTTCTGTTATCTACATGTTGAACACTACTTGTTTTCTGTCATCTACATGTTGAACACTACTTGTTTTCTCTTATCTACATGTTGAACACTACTTGTTTTCTCTTGTCTACATGTTGAACACTACTTGTTTTCTCTTATCTACATGTTGAACACTACTTGTTTTCTCTTGTCTACATGTTCAACACTACTTGTTTTCTCTTATCTACATGTTGAACACAACATGTTTTCTCTTATCTACATGTTGAACACTACTTGTTTTCTCTTGTCTCCATGTTGAACACTACTTGTTTTCTCTTGTCTACATGTTCAACACTACTTCTTTTCTCTTGTCTACATGTTCAACACTACTTGTTTTCTGTTATCTACATGTTGAACACTACTTGTTTTCTGTTATCTACATGTTGAACACTACTTGTTTTCTGTTATCTACATGTTGAACACTACTTGTTTTCTGTTATCTACATGTTGAACACTACTTGTTTTCTGTTATCTACTTGTTGAATACTACTTGTTTTCTCTTGTCTACATGTTCAACACTACTTCTTTTCTCTTTGTCTACATGTTCAACACTACTTGTTTTCTGTTATCTACATGTTGAACACTACTTGTTTTCTGCTATCTACATGTTGAACACAACATGTTTTCTCTTATCTACATGTTGAACACTACTTGTTTTCTCTTATCTACATGTTGAACACTACTTGTTTTCTCTTATCTACATGTTGAACACAACATGTTTTCTCTTATCTACATGTTGAACACTACTTGTTTTCTCTTGTCTACATGTTGAACACTACTTGTTTTCTCTTGTCTACATGTTGAACACTACTTGTTTTCTCTTGTCTACTTGTTGAACACTACTTGTTTTCTCTTGTCTACATGTTCAACACTACTTCTTTTCTCTTGTCTACATGTTCAACACTTCTTGTTTTCTCTTATCTACATGTTGAACACAACATGTTTTCTCTTATCTACATGTTGAACACTACTTGTTTTCTCTTGTCTACATGTTGAACACTACTTGTTTTCTCTTGTCTACTTGTTGAACACTACTTGTTTTCTCTTGTCTACATGTTCAACACTACTTCTTTTCTCTTGTCTACATGTTCAACACTTCTTGTTTTCTCTTATCTACATGTTGAACACAACATGTTTTCTCTTATCTACATGTTGAACACTACTTGTTTTCTCTTATCTACATGTTGAACACTACTTGTTTTCTCTTATCTACATGTTGAACACAACATGTTTTCTCTTATCTACATGTTGAACACTACTTGTTTTCTCTTGTCTACATGTTGAACACTACTTGTTTTCTCTTGTCTACTTGTTGAATACTACTTGTTTTCTCTTGTCTACATGTTCAACACTACTTCTTTTTTTTCTCTTGTCTACATGTTCAACACTACTTGTTTTCTGTTATCTACATGTTGAACACTACTTGTTTTCTGTCATCTACATGTTGAACACTACTTGTTTTCTCTTATCTACATGTTGAACACTACTTGTTTTCTCTTGTCTACAAGTTCAACACTACTTGTTTTCTCTTATCTACATGTTGAACACAACATGTTTTCTCTTATCTACATGTTGAACACTACTTGTTTTCTCTTGTCTACATGTTGAACACTACTTGTTTTCTCTTGTGTCTACATGTTCAACACTACTTTCTTTTCTCTTTGTCTACATGTTCAACACTACTTGTTTTCTCTGTTATCTACATGTTGAACACTACTTGTTTTCTGTTATCTACATGTTGAACACTACTTGTTTTCTGTTATCTACATGTTGAACACTACTTGTTTTCTGTTATCTACATGTTGAACACTACTTGTTTTCTGTTATCTACTTGTTGAATACTACTTGTTTTCTCTTGTCTACATGTTCAACACTACTTGTTTTCTCTTGTCTACATGTTCAACACTACTTCTTTTCTCTTGTCTACATGTTCAACACTACTTGTTTTCTGTTATCTACATGTTGAACGCTACTTGTTTTCTCTATCTACATGTTGAACACAACATGTTTTCTCTTATCTACATGTTGAACACTACTTGTTTTCTCTTATCTACATGTTGAACACTACTTGTTTTCTCTTATCTACATGTTGAACACAACATGTTTTCTCTTATCTACATGTTGAACACTACTTGTTTTCTCTTGCCTACATGTTGAACACTACTTGTTTTCTCTTGTCTACATGTTGAACACTACTTGTTTTCTCTTGTCTACTTGTTGAACACTACTTGTTTTCTCTTGTCTACATGTTCAACACTACTTCTTTTCTCTTGTCTACATGTTCAACACTTCTTGTTTTCTCTTATCTACATGTTGAACACAACATGTTTTCTCTTATCTACATGTTGAACACTACTTGTTTTCTCTTGTCTACATGTTGAACACTACTTGTTTTCTCTTGTCTACTTGTTGAACACTACTTGTTTTCTCTTGTCTACATGTTCAACACTACTTCTTTTCTCTTGTCTACATGTTCAACACTTCTTGTTTTCTCTTATCTACATGTTGAACACAACATGTTTTCTCTTATCTACATGTTGAACACTACTTGTTTTCTCTTATCTACATGTTGAACACTACTTGTTTTCTCTTGTCTACATGTTGAACACTACTTGTTTTCTCTTGTCTACTTGTTGAACACTACTTGTTTTCTCTTGTCTACATGTTCAACACTACTTTTTTCTCTTGTCTACATGTTCAACACTTCTTGTTTTCTCTTATCTACATGTTGAACACAACATGTTTTCTCTTATCTACATGTTGAACACTACTTGTTTTCTCTTGTCTACATGTTGAACACTACTTGTTTTCTCTTGTCTACATGTTCAACACTACTTCTTTTCTCTTGTCTACATGTTCAACACTACTTGTTTTCTCTGTTATCTACATGTTGAACACTACTTATTTTCTGTTATCTACGTGTTGAACACTACTTGTTTTCTGTTATCTACATGTTGAACACTACTTGTTTTCTGTTATCTACTTGTTGAATACTACTTGTTTTCTCTTGTCTACATGTTCAACACTACTTCTTTTCTCTTGTCTACATGTTCAACACTACTTGTTTTCTGTTATCTACATGTTCAACACTACTTGTTTTCTGTTATCTACATGTTGAACACAACATGTTTTCTCTTATCTACATGTTGAACACTACTTGTTTTCTCTTATCTACATGTTGAACACTACTTGTTTTCTCTTATCTACATGTTGAACACAACATGTTTTCTCTTATCTACATGTTGAACACTACTTGTTTTCTCTTGTCTACATGTTGAACACTACTTGTTTTCTCTTGTCTACTTGTTGAACACTACTTGTTTTCTCTTGTCTACATGTTGAACACTACTTCTTTTCTCTTGTCTACATGTTCAACACTTCTTGTTTTCTCTTATCTACATGTTGAACACAACATGTTTTCTCTTATCTACATGTTGAACACTACTTGTTTTCTCTTGTCTACATGTTGAACACTACTTGTTTTCTCTTGTCTACTTGTTGAACACTACTTGTTTTCTCTTGTCTACATGTTGAACACTACTTGTTTTCTCTTGTCTACATGTTCAACACTACTTCTTTTCTCTTGTCTACATGTTCAACACTTCTTGTTTTCTCTTATCTACATGTTGAACACAACATGTTTTCTCTTATCTACATGTTAAACACTACTTGTTTTCTCTTATCTACATGTTGAACACTACTTGTTTTCTCTTGTCTACATGTTGAACACTACTTGTTTTCTCTTGTCTACTTGTTGAACACTACTTCTTTTCTCTTGTCTACATGTTCAACACTTCTTGTTTTCTCTTATCTACATGTTGAACACTACTTGTTTTCTCTTATCTACATGTTGAACACTACTTGTTTTCTCTTGTCTACATGTTGAACACTTCTTGTTTTCTCTTATCTACATGTTGAACACAACATGTTTTCTCTTATCTACATGTTGAACACTACTTGTTTTCTCTTGTCTACATGTTGAACACTACTTGTTTTCTCTTGTCTACATGTTGAACACTACTTGTTTTCTCTTGTCTACTTGTTGAATACTACTTGTTTTCTCTTGTCTACATGTTCAACACTACTTCTTTTCTCTTGTCTACATGTTCAACACTACTTGTTTTCTGTTATCTACATGTTGAACACTACTTGTTTTCTCTTATCTACATGTTGAACACTACTTGTTTTCTCTTATCTACATGTTGAACACTACTTGTTTTCTCTTATCTACATGTTGAACACTACTTGTTTTCTCTTGTCTACATGTTCAACACTACTTCTTTTCTCTTGTCTACATGTTCAACACTACTTGTTTTCTGTTATCTACATGTTGAACACTACTTGTTTTCTCTTATCTACATGTTGAACACAACATGTTTTCTCTTATCTACATGTTGAACACTACTTGTTTTCTCTTATCTACATGTTGAACACTACTTGTTTTCTCTTATCTACATGTTGAACACAACATGTTTTCTCTTATCTACATGTTGAACACTACTTGTTTTCTCTTGTCTACATGTTGAACACTACTTGTTTTCTCTTGTCTACTTGTTGAATACTACTTGTTTTCTCTTGTCTACATGTTCAACACTACTTCTTTTCTCTTGTCTACATGTTCAACACTACTTGTTTTCTGTTATCTACATGTTGAACACTACTTGTTTTCTGTCATCTACATGTTGAACACTACTTGTTTTCTCTTATCTACATGTTGAACACTACTTGTTTTCTCTTGTCTACATGTTGAACACTACTTGTTTTCTCTTATCTACATGTTGAACACTACTTGTTTTCTCTTGTCTACATGTTCAACACTACTTGTTTTCTCTTATCTACATGTTGAACACAACATGTTTTCTCTTATCTACATGTTGAACACTACTTGTTTTCTCTTGTCTCCATGTTGAACACTACTTGTTTTCTCTTGTCTACATGTTCAACACTACTTCTTTTCTCTTGTCTACATGTTCAACACTACTTGTTTTCTGTTATCTACATGTTGAACACTACTTGTTTTCTGTTATCTACATGTTGAACACTACTTGTTTTCTGTTATCTACATGTTGAACACTACTTGTTTTCTGTTATCTACATGTTGAACACTACTTGTTTTCTGTTATCTACTTGTTGAATACTACTTGTTTTCTCTTGTCTACATGTTCAACACTACTTCTTTTCTCTTGTCTACATGTTCAACACTACTTGTTTTCTGTTATCTACATGTTGAACACTACTTGTTTTCTGCTATCTACATGTTGAACACAACATGTTTTCTCTTATCTACATGTTGAACACTACTTGTTTTCTCTTATCTACATGTTGAACACTACTTGTTTTCTCTTATCTACATGTTGAACACAACATGTTTTCTCTTATCTACATGTTGAACACTACTTGTTTTCTCTTGCCTACATGTTGAACACTACTTGTTTTCTCTTGTCTACATGTTGAACACTACTTGTTTTCTCTTGTCTACTTGTTGAACACTACTTGTTTTCTCTTGTCTACATGTTCAACACTACTTCTTTTCTCTTGTCTACATGTTCAACACTTCTTGTTTTCTCTTATCTACATGTTGAACACAACATGTTTTCTCTTATCTACATGTTGAACACTACTTGTTTTCTCTTGTCTACATGTTGAACACTACTTGTTTTCTCTTGTCTACTTGTTGAACACTACTTGTTTTCTCTTGTCTACATGTTCAACACTACTTCTTTTCTCTTGTCTACATGTTCAACACTTCTTGTTTTCTCTTATCTACATGTTGAACACAACATGTTTTCTCTTATCTACATGTTGAACACTACTTGTTTTCTCTTATCTACATGTTGAACACTACTTGTTTTCTCTTATCTACATGTTGAACACAACATGTTTTCTCTTATCTACATGTTGAACACTACTTGTTTTCTCTTGTCTACATGTTGAACACTACTTGTTTTCTCTTGTCTACTTGTTGAATACTACTTGTTTTCTCTTGTCTACATGTTCAACACTACTTCTTTTCTCTTGTCTACATGTTCAACACTACTTGTTTTCTGTTATCTACATGTTGAACACTACTTGTTTTCTGTCATCTACATGTTGAACACTACTTGTTTTCTCTTATCTACATGTTGAACACTACTTGTTTTCTCTTGTCTACATGTTCAACACTACTTGTTTTCTCTTATCTACATGTTGAACACAACATGTTTTCTCTTATCTACATGTTGAACACTACTTGTTTTCTCTTGTCTACATGTTGAACACTACTTGTTTTCTCTTGTCTACATGTTCAACACTACTTCTTTTCTCTTGTCTACATGTTCAACACTACTTGTTTTCTGTTATCTACATGTTGAACACTACTTGTTTTCTGTTATCTACATGTTGAACACTACTTGTTTTCTGTTATCTACATGTTGAACACTACTTGTTTTCTGTTATCTACATGTTGAACACTACTTGTTTTCTGTTATCTACTTGTTGAATACTACTTGTTTTCTCTTGTCTACATGTTCAACACTACTTCTTTTTTCTCTTGTCTACATGTTCAACACTACTTGTTTTCTGTTATCTACATGTTGAACACTACTTGTTTTCTGCTATCTACATGTTGAACACAACATGTTTTCTCTTATCTACATGTTGAACACTACTTGTTTTCTCTTATCTACATGTTGAACACTACTTGTTTTCTCTTATCTAGATGTTGAACACAACATGTTTTCTCTTATCTACATGTTGAACACTACTTGTTTTCTCTTGCCTACATGTTGAACACTACTTGTTTTCTCTTGTCTACATGTTGAACACTACTTGTTTTCTCTTGTCTACTTGTTGAACACTACTTGTTTTCTCTTGTCTACATGTTCAACACTACTTCTTTTCTCTTGTCTACATGTTCAACACTTCTTGTTTTCTCTTATCTACATGTTGAACACAACATGTTTTCTCTTATCTACATGTTGAACACTACTTGTTTTCTCTTGTCTACATGTTGAACACTACTTGTTTTCTCTTGTCTACTTGTTGAACACTACTTGTTTTCTCTTGTCTACATGTTCAACACTACTTCTTTTCTCTTGTCTACATGTTCAACACTTCTTGTTTTCTCTTATCTACATGTTGAACACAACATGTTTTCTCTTATCTACATGTTGAACACTACTTGTTTTCTCTTATCTACATGTTGAACACTACTTGTTTTCTCTTGTCTACATGTTGAACACTACTTGTTTTCTCTTGTCTACTTGTTGAACACTACTTGTTTTCTCTTGTCTACATGTTCAACACTACTTCTTTTCTCTTGTCTACATGTTCAACACTTCTTGTTTTCTCTTATCTACATGTTGAACACAACATGTTTTCTCTTGTCTACATGTTGAACACTACTTGTTTTCTCTTGTCTACTTGTTGAACACTACTTGTTTTCTCTTGTCTACATGTTGAACACTACTTGTTTTCTCTTATCTACATGTTCAACACTACTTGTTTTCTGTTATCTACATGTTGAACACTACTTATTTTCTGTTATCTACATGTTGAACACTACTTGTTTTCTGTTATCTACATGTTGAACACTACTTGTTTTCTGTTATCTACTTGTTGAATACTACTTGTTTTCTCTTGTCTACATGTTCAACACTACTTCTTTTCTCTTGTCTACATGTTCAACACTACTTGTTTTCTGCTATCTACATGTTGAACACTACATGTTTTCTCTTATCTACATGTTGAACACTACTTGTTTTCTCTTATCTACATGTTGAACACTACTTGTTTTCTCTTATCTACATGTTGAACACAACATGTTTTCTCTTATCTACATGTTGAACACTACTTGTTTTCTCTTATCTACATGTTGAACACTATTTGTTTTCTCTTATCTACATGTTGAACACAACATGTTTTCTCTTATCTACATGTTGAACACTACTTGTTTTCTCTTGTCTACATGTTGAACACTACTTGTTTTCTCTTGTCTACTTGTTGAACACTACTTGTTTTCTCTTATCTACATGTTGAACACTACTTGTTTTCTCTTATCTACATGTTGAACACTACTTGTTTTCTCTTATCTACATGTTCAACACTACTTGTTTTCTGTTATCTACATGTTGAACACTACTTGTTTTCTCTTATCTACATGTTGAACACAACATGTTTTCTCTTATCTACATGTTGAACACTACTTGTTTTCTCTTATCTACATGTTGAACACTACTTGTTTTCTCTTATCTACATGTTGAACACAACATGTTTTCTCTTATCTACATGTTGAACACTACTTGTTTTCTCTTGTCTACATGTTGAACACTACTTGTTTTCTCTTGTCTACTTGTTGAATACTACTTGTTTTCTCTTGTCTACATGTTCAACACTACTTCTTTTCTCTTGTCTACATGTTCAACACTACTTGTTTTCTGTTATCTACATGTTGAACACTACTTGTTTTCTGTCATCTACATGTTGAACACTACTTGTTTTCTCTTATCTACATGTTGAACACTACTTGTTTTCTCTTGTCTACATGTTGAACACTACTTGTTTTCTCTTATCTACATGTTGAACACTACTTGTTTTCTCTTGTCTACATGTTCAACACTACTTGTTTTCTCTTATCTACATGTTGAACACAACATGTTTTCTCTTATCTACATGTTGAACACTACTTGTTTTCTCTTGTCTACCATGTTGAACACTACTTGTTTTCTCTTGTCTACATGTTCAACACTACTTCTTTTCTCTTGTCTACATGTTCAACACTACTTGTTTTCTCTTATCTACATGTTGAACACTACTTGTTTTCTGTTATCTACATGTTGAACACTACTTGTTTTCTGTTATCTACATGTTGAACACTACTTGTTTTCTGTTATCTACATGTTGAACACTACTTGTTTTCTGTTATCTACTTGTTGAATACTACTTGTTTTCTCTTGTCTACATGTTCAACACTACTTCTTTTCTCTTGTCTACATGTTCAACACTACTTGTTTTCTGTTATCTACATGTTGAACACTACTTGTTTTCTGCTATCTACATGTTGAACACAACATGTTTTCTCTTATCTACATGTTGAACACTACTTGTTTTCTCTTATCTACATGTTGAACACTACTTGTTTTCTCTTATCTACATGTTGAACACAACATGTTTTCTCTTATCTACATGTTGAACACTACTTGTTTTCTCTTGCCTACATGTTGAACACTACTTGTTTTCTCTTGTCTACATGTTGAACACTACTTGTTTTCTCTTGTCTACTTGTTGAACACTACTTGTTTTCTCTTGTCTACATGTTCAACACTACTTCTTTTCTCTTGTCTACATGTTCAACACTTCTTGTTTTCTCTTATCTACATGTTGAACACAACATGTTTTCTCTTATCTACATGTTGAACACTACTTGTTTTCTCTTGTCTACATGTTGAACACTACTTGTTTTCTCTTGTCTACTTGTTGAACACTACTTGTTTTCTCTTGTCTACATGTTCAACACTACTTCTTTTCTCTTGTCTACATGTTCAACACTTCTTGTTTTCTCTTATCTACATGTTGAACACAACATGTTTTCTCTTATCTACATGTTGAACACTACTTGTTTTCTCTTATCTACATGTTGAACACTACTTGTTTTCTCTTATCTACATGTTGAACACAACATGTTTTCTCTTATCTACATGTTGAACACTACTTGTTTTCTCTTGTCTACATGTTGAACACTACTTGTTTTCTCTTGTCTACTTGTTGAATACTACTTGTTTTCTCTTGTCTACATGTTCAACACTACTTCTTTTCTCTTGTCTACATGTTCAACACTACTTGTTTTCTGTTATCTACATGTTGAACACTACTTGTTTTCTGTCATCTACATGTTGAACACTACTTGTTTTCTCTTATCTACATGTTGAACACTACTTGTTTTCTCTTGTCTACATGTTCAACACTACTTGTTTTCTCTTATCTACATGTTGAACACAACATGTTTTCTCTTATCTACATGTTGAACACTACTTGTTTTCTCTTGTCTACATGTTGAACACTACTTGTTTTCTCTTGTCTACATGTTCAACACTACTTCTTTTCTCTTGTCTACATGTTCAACACTACTTGTTTTCTTTTATCTACATGTTGAACACTACTTGTTTTCTGTTATCTACATGTTGAACACTACTTGTTTTCTGTTATCTACATGTTGAACACTACTTGTTTTCTGTTATCTACATGTTGAACACTACTTGTTTTCTGTTATCTACTTGTTGAATACTACTTGTTTTCTCTTGTCTACATGTTCAACACTACTTCTTTTCTCTTGTCTACATGTTCAACACTACTTGTTTTCTGTTATCTACATGTTGAACACTACTTGTTTTCTGCTATCTACATGTTGAACACAACATGTTTTCTCTTATCTACATGTTGAACACTACTTGTTTTCTCTTATCTACATGTTGAACACTACTTGTTTTCTCTTATCTACATGTTGAACACAACATGTTTTCTCTTATCTACATGTTGAACACTACTTGTTTTCTCTTGCCTACATGTTGAACACTACTTGTTTTCTCTTGTCTACATGTTGAACACTACTTGTTTTCTCTTGTCTACTTGTTGAACACTACTTGTTTTCTCTTGTCTACATGTTCAACACTACTTCTTTTCTCTTGTCTACATGTTCAACACTTCTTGTTTTCTCTTATCTACATGTTGAACACAACATGTTTTCTCTTATCTACATGTTGAACACTACTTGTTTTCTCTTGTCTACATGTTGAACACTACTTGTTTTCTCTTGTCTACTTGTTGAACACTACTTGTTTTCTCTTGTCTACATGTTCAACACTACTTCTTTTCTCTTGTCTACATGTTCAACACTTCTTGTTTTCTCTTATCTACATGTTGAACACAACATGTTTTCTCTTATCTACATGTTGAACACTACTTGTTTTCTCTTATCTACATGTTGAACACTACTTGTTTTCTCTTGTCTACATGTTGAACACTACTTGTTTTCTCTTGTCTACTTGTTGAACACTACTTGTTTTCTCTTGTCTACATGTTCAACACTACTTCTTTTCTCTTGTCTACATGTTCAACACTTCTTGTTTTCTCTTATCTACATGTTGAACACAACATGTTTTCTCTTATCTACATGTTGAACACTACTTGTTTTCTCTTGTCTACATGTTGAACACTACTTGTTTTCTCTTGTCTACATGTTCAACACTACTTCTTTTCTCTTGTCTACATGTTCAACACTACTTGTTTTCTGTTATCTACATGTTGAACACTACTTATTTTCTGTTATCTACGTGTTGAACACTACTTGTTTTCTGTTATCTACATGTTGAACACTACTTGTTTTCTGTTATCTACTTGTTGAATACTACTTGTTTTCTCTTGTCTACATGTTCAACACTACTTCTTTTCTCTTGTCTACATGTTCAACACTACTTGTTTTCTGTTATCTACATGTTCAACACTACTTGTTTTCTGTTATCTACATGTTGAACACAACATGTTTTCTCTTATCTACATGTTGAACACTACTTGTTTTCTCTTATCTACATGTTGAACACTACTTGTTTTCTCTTATCTACATGTTGAACACAACATGTTTTCTCTTATCTACATGTTGAACACTACTTGTTTTCTCTTGTCTACATGTTGAACACTACTTGTTTTCTCTTGTCTACTTGTTGAACACTACTTGTTTTCTCTTGTCTACATGTTGAACACTACTTCTTTTCTCTTGTCTACATGTTCAACACTTCTTGTTTTCTCTTATCTACATGTTGAACACAACATGTTTTCTCTTATCTACATGTTGAACACTACTTGTTTTCTCTTGTCTACATGTTGAACACTACTTGTTTTCTCTTGTCTACTTGTTGAACACTACTTGTTTTCTCTTGTCTACATGTTGAACACTACTTGTTTTCTCTTGTCTACATGTTCAACACTACTTCTTTTCTCTTGTCTACATGTTCAACACTTCTTGTTTTCTCTTATCTACATGTTGAACACAACATGTTTTCTCTTATCTACATGTTAAACACTACTTGTTTTCTCTTATCTACATGTTGAACACTACTTGTTTTCTCTTGTCTACATGTTGAACACTACTTGTTTTCTCTTGTCTACTTGTTGAACACTACTTCTTTTCTTTTGTCTACATGTTCAACACTTCTTGTTTTCTCTTATCTACATGTTGAACACTACTTGTTTTCTCTTATCTACATGTTGAACACTACTTGTTTTCTCTTGTCTACATGTTGAACACTTCTTGTTTTCTCTTATCTACATGTTGAACACAACATGTTTTCTCTTATCTACATGTTGAACACTACTTGTTTTCTCTTGTCTACATGTTGAACACTACTTGTTTTCTCTTGTCTACTTGTTGAACACTACTTGTTTTCTCTTGTCTACATGTTCAACACTACTTCTTTTCTCTTGTCTACATGTTCAACACTTCTTGTTTTCTCTTATCTACATGTTGAACACAACATGTTTTCTCTTATCTACATGTTGAACACTACTTGTTTTCTCTTATCTACATGTTGAACACTACTTGTTTTCTCTTATCTACATGTTGAACACAACATGTTTTCTCTTATCTACATGTTGAACACTACTTGTTTTCTCTTGTCTACATGTTGAACACTACTTGTTTTCTCTTGTCTACTTGTTGAATACTACTTGTTTTCTCTTGTCTACATGTTCAACACTACTTCTTTTCTCTTGTCTACATGTTCAACACTACTTGTTTTCTGTTATCTACATGTTGAACACTACTTGTTTTCTGTCATCTACATGTTGAACACTACTTGTTTTCTCTTATCTACATGTTGAACACTACTTGTTTTCTCTTGTCTACATGTTCAACACTACTTGTTTTCTCTTATCTACATGTTGAACACAACATGTTTTCTCTTATCTACATGTTGAACACTACTTGTTTTCTCTTGTCTACATGTTGAACACTACTTGTTTTCTCTTGTCTACATGTTCAACACTACTTCTTTTCTCTTGTCTACATGTTCAACACTACTTGTTTTCTGTTATCTACATGTTGAACACTACTTGTTTTCTGTTATCTACATGTTGAACACTACTTGTTTTCTGTTATCTACATGTTGAACACTACTTGTTTTCTGTTATCTACATGTTGAACACTACTTGTTTTCTGTTATCTACTTGTTGAATACTACTTGTTTTCTCTTGTCTACATGTTCAACACTACTTCTTTTCTCTTGTCTACATGTTCAACACTACTTGTTTTCTGTTATCTACATGTTGAACGCTACTTGTTTTCTGCTATCTACATGTTGAACACAACATGTTTTCTCTTATCTACATGTTGAACACTACTTGTTTTCTCTTATCTACATGTTGAACACTACTTGTTTTCTCTTATCTACATGTTGAACACAACATGTTTTCTCTTATCTACATGTTGAACACTACTTGTTTTCTCTTGCCTACATGTTGAACACTACTTGTTTTCTCTTGTCTACATGTTGAACACTACTTGTTTTCTCTTGTCTACTTGTTGAACACTACTTGTTTTCTCTTGTCTACATGTTCAACACTACTTCTTTTCTCTTGTCTACATGTTCAACACTTCTTGTTTTCTCTTATCTACATGTTGAACACAACATGTTTTCTCTTATCTACATGTTGAACACTACTTGTTTTCTCTTGTCTACATGTTGAACACTACTTGTTTTCTCTTGTCTACTTGTTGAACACTACTTGTTTTCTCTTGTCTACATGTTCAACACTACTTCTTTTCTCTTGTCTACATGTTCAACACTTCTTGTTTTCTCTTATCTACATGTTGAACACAACATGTTTTCTCTTATCTACATGTTGAACACTACTTGTTTTCTCTTATCTACATGTTGAACACTACTTGTTTTCTCTTGTCTACATGTTGAACACTACTTGTTTTCTCTTGTCTACTTGTTGAACACTACTTGTTTTCTCTTGTCTACATGTTCAACACTACTTCTTTTCTCTTGTCTACATGTTCAACACTTCTTGTTTTCTCTTATCTACATGTTGAACACAACATGTTTTCTCTTATCTACATGTTGAACACTACTTGTTTTCTCTTGTCTACATGTTGAACACTACTTGTTTTCTCTTGTCTACATGTTCAACACTACTTCTTTTCTCTTGTCTACATGTTCAACACTACTTGTTTTCTGTTATCTACATGTTGAACACTACTTATTTTCTGTTATCTACGTGTTGAACACTACTTGTTTTCTGTTATCTACATGTTGAACACTACTTGTTTTCTGTTATCTACTTGTTGAATACTACTTGTTTTCTCTTGTCTACATGTTCAACACTACTTCTTTTCTCTTGTCTACATGTTCAACACTACTTGTTTTCTGTTATCTACATGTTCAACACTACTTGTTTTCTGTTATCTACATGTTGAACACAACATGTTTTCTCTTATCTACATGTTGAACACTACTTGTTTTCTCTTATCTACATGTTGAACACTACTTGTTTTCTCTTATCTACATGTTGAACACAACATGTTTTCTCTTATCTACATGTTGAACACTACTTGTTTTCTCTTGTCTACATGTTGAACACTACTTGTTTTCTCTTGTCTACTTGTTGAACACTACTTGTTTTCTCTTGTCTACATGTTGAACACTACTTCTTTTCTCTTGTCTACATGTTCAACACTTCTTGTTTTCTCTTATCTACATGTTGAACACAACATGTTTTCTCTTATCTACATGTTGAACACTACTTGTTTTCTCTTGTCTACATGTTGAACACTACTTGTTTTCTCTTGTCTACTTGTTGAACACTACTTGTTTTCTCTTGTCTACATGTTGAACACTACTTGTTTTCTCTTGTCTACATGTTCAACACTACTTCTTTTCTCTTGTCTACATGTTCAACACTTCTTGTTTTCTCTTATCTACATGTTGAACACAACATGTTTTCTCTTATCTACATGTTAAACACTACTTGTTTTCTCTTATCTACATGTTGAACACTACTTGTTTTCTCTTGTCTACATGTTGAACACTACTTGTTTTCTCTTGTCTACTTGTTGAACACTACTTCTTTTCTCTTGTCTACATGTTCAACACTTCTTGTTTTCTCTTATCTACATGTTGAACACTACTTGTTTTCTCTTATCTACATGTTGAACACTACTTGTTTTCTCTTGTCTACATGTTGAACACTTCTTGTTTTCTCTTATCTACATGTTGAACACAACATGTTTTCTCTTATCTACATGTTGAACACTACTTGTTTTCTCTTGTCTACATGTTGAACACTACTTGTTTTCTCTTGTCTACATGTTGAACACTACTTGTTTTCTCTTGTCTACTTGTTGAATACTACTTGTTTTCTCTTGTCTACATGTTCAACACTACTTCTTTTCTCTTGTCTACATGTTCAACACTACTTGTTTTCTGTTATCTACATGTTGAACACTACTTGTTTTCTCTTATCTACATGTTGAACACTACTTGTTTTCTCTTATCTACATGTTGAACACTACTTGTTTTCTCTTATCTACATGTTGAACACTACTTGTTTTCTCTTGTCTACATGTTCAACACTACTTCTTTTCTCTTGTCTACATGTTCAACACTACTTGTTTTCTGTTATCTACATGTTGAACACTACTTGTTTTCTCTTATCTACATGTTGAACACAACATGTTTTCTCTTATCTACATGTTGAACACTACTTGTTTTCTCTTATCTACATGTTGAACACTACTTGTTTTCTCTTATCTACATGTTGAACACAACATGTTTTCTCTTATCTACATGTTGAACACTACTTGTTTTCTCTTGTCTACATGTTGAACACTACTTGTTTTCTCTTGTCTACTTGTTGAATACTACTTGTTTTCTCTTGTCTACATGTTCAACACTACTTCTTTTCTCTTGTCTACATGTTCAACACTACTTGTTTTCTGTTATCTACATGTTGAACACTACTTGTTTTCTGTCATCTACATGTTGAACACTACTTGTTTTCTCTTATCTACATGTTGAACACTACTTGTTTTCTCTTGTCTACATGTTGAACACTACTTGTTTTCTCTTATCTACATGTTGAACACTACTTGTTTTCTCTTGTCTACATGTTCAACACTACTTGTTTTCTCTTATCTACATGTTGAACACAACATGTTTTCTCTTATCTACATGTTGAACACTACTTGTTTTCTCTTGTCTCCATGTTGAACACTACTTGTTTTCTCTTGTCTACATGTTCAACACTACTTCTTTTCTCTTGTCTACATGTTCAACACTACTTGTTTTCTGTTATCTACATGTTGAACACTACTTGTTTTCTGTTATCTACATGTTGAACACTACTTGTTTTCTGTTATCTACATGTTGAACACTACTTGTTTTCTGTTATCTACATGTTGAACACTACTTGTTTTCTGTTATCTACTTGTTGAATACTACTTGTTTTCTCTTGTCTACATGTTCAACACTACTTCTTTTCTCTTGTCTACATGTTCAACACTACTTGTTTTCTGTTATCTACATGTTGAACACTACTTGTTTTCTGCTATCTACATGTTGAACACAACATGTTTTCTCTTATCTACATGTTGAACACTACTTGTTTTCTCTTATCTACATGTTGAACACTACTTGTTTTCTCTTATCTACATGTTGAACACAACATGTTTTCTCTTATCTACATGTTGAACACTACTTGTTTTCTCTTGCCTACATGTTGAACACTACTTGTTTTCTCTTGTCTACATGTTGAACACTACTTGTTTTCTCTTGTCTACTTGTTGAACACTACTTGTTTTCTCTTGTCTACATGTTCAACACTACTTCTTTTCTCTTGTCTACATGTTCAACACTTCTTGTTTTCTCTTATCTACATGTTGAACACAACATGTTTTCTCTTATCTACATGTTGAACACTACTTGTTTTCTCTTGTCTACATGTTGAACACTACTTGTTTTCTCTTGTCTACTTGTTGAACACTACTTGTTTTCTCTTGTCTACATGTTCAACACTACTTCTTTTCTCTTGTCTACATGTTCAACACTTCTTGTTTTCTCTTATCTACATGTTGAACACAACATGTTTTCTCTTATCTACATGTTGAACACTACTTGTTTTCTCTTATCTACATGTTGAACACTACTTGTTTTCTCTTATCTACATGTTGAACACAACATGTTTTCTCTTATCTACATGTTGAACACTACTTGTTTTCTCTTGTCTACATGTTGAACACTACTTGTTTTCTCTTGTCTACTTGTTGAATACTACTTGTTTTCTCTTGTCTACATGTTCAACACTACTTCTTTTCTCTTGTCTACATGTTCAACACTACTTGTTTTCTGTTATCTGCATGTTGAACACTACTTGTTTTCTGTCATCTACATGTTGAACACTACTTGTTTTCTCTTATCTACATGTTGAACACTACTTGTTTTCTCTTGTCTACATGTTCAACACTACTTGTTTTCTCTTATCTACATGTTGAACACAACATGTTTTCTCTTATCTACATGTTGAACACTACTTGTTTTCTCTTGTCTACATGTTGAACACTACTTGTTTTCTCTTGTCTACATGTTCAACACTACTTCTTTTCTCTTGTCTACATGTTCAACACTACTTGTTTTCTGTTATCTACATGTTGAACACTACTTGTTTTCTGTTATCTACATGTTGAACACTACTTGTTTTCTGTTATCTACATGTTGAACACTACTTGTTTTCTGTTATCTACATGTTGAACACTACTTGTTTTCTGTTATCTACTTGTTGAATACTACTTGTTTTCTCTTGTCTACATGTTCAACACTACTTCTTTTCTCTTGTCTACATGTTCAACACTACTTGTTTTCTGTTATCTACATGTTGAACACTACTTGTTTTCTGCTATCTACATGTTGAACACAACATGTTTTCTCTTATCTACATGTTGAACACTACTTGTTTTCTCTTATCTACATGTTGAACACTACTTGTTTTCTCTTATCTAGATGTTGAACACAACATGTTTTCTCTTATCTACATGTTGAACACTACTTGTTTTCTCTTGCCTACATGTTGAACACTACTTGTTTTCTCTTGTCTACATGTTGAACACTACTTGTTTTCTCTTGTCTACTTGTTGAACACTACTTGTTTTCTCTTGTCTACATGTTCAACACTACTTCTTTTCTCTTGTCTACATGTTCAACACTTCTTGTTTTCTCTTATCTACATGTTGAACACAACATGTTTTCTCTTATCTACATGTTGAACACTACTTGTTTTCTCTTGTCTACATGTTGAACACTACTTGTTTTCTCTTGTCTACTTGTTGAACACTACTTGTTTTCTCTTGTCTACATGTTCAACACTACTTCTTTTCTCTTGTCTACATGTTCAACACTTCTTGTTTTCTCTTATCTACATGTTGAACACAACATGTTTTCTCTTATCTACATGTTGAACACTACTTGTTTTCTCTTATCTACATGTTGAACACTACTTGTTTTCTCTTGTCTACATGTTGAACACTACTTGTTTTCTCTTGTCTACTTGTTGAACACTACTTGTTTTCTCTTGTCTACATGTTCAACACTACTTCTTTTCTCTTGTCTACATGTTCAACACTTCTTGTTTTCTCTTATCTACATGTTGAACACAACATGTTTTCTCTTGTCTACATGTTGAACACTACTTGTTTTCTCTTGTCTACTTGTTGAACACTACTTGTTTTCTCTTGTCTACATGTTGAACACTACTTGTTTTCTCTTATCTACATGTTCAACACTACTTGTTTTCTGTTATCTACATGTTGAACACTACTTATTTTCTGTTATCTACATGTTGAACACTACTTGTTTTCTGTTATCTACATGTTGAACACTACTTGTTTTCTGTTATCTACTTGTTGAATACTACTTGTTTTCTCTTGTCTACATGTTCAACACTACTTCTTTTCTCTTGTCTACATGTTCAACACTACTTGTTTTCTGCTATCTACATGTTGAACACAACATGTTTTCTCTTATCTACATGTTGAACACTACTTGTTTTCTCTTATCTACATGTTGAACACTACTTGTTTTCTCTTATCTACATGTTGAACACAACATGTTTTCTCTTATCTACATGTTGAACACTACTTGTTTTCTCTTATCTACATGTTGAACACTATTTGTTTTCTCTTATCTACATGTTGAACACAACATGTTTTCTCTTATCTACATGTTGAACACTACTTGTTTTCTCTTGTCTACATGTTGAACACTACTTGTTTTCTCTTGTCTACTTGTTGAACACTACTTGTTTTCTCTTATCTACATGTTGAACACTACTTGTTTTCTCTTATCTACATGTTGAACACTACTTGTTTTCTCTTATCTACATGTTCAACACTACTTGTTTTCTCTTATCTACATGTTCAACACTACTACTTTTCTCTTATCTACATGTTGAACACTACTTGTTTTCTCTTATCTACATGTTGAACACTACTTGTTTTCTCTTATCTACATGTTCAACACTACTTCTTTTCTCTTATCTACATGTTGAACACTACTTGTTTTCTCTTGTCTACATGTTGAACACTACTTGTTTTCTCTTGTCTACATGTTGAACACTACTTGTTTTCTCTTGTCTACTTGTTGAATACTACTTGTTTTCTCTTGTCTACATGTTCAACACTACTTCTTTTCTGTTATCTACATGTTGAACACTACTTGTTTTCTCTTGTCTACATGTTGAACACTACTTGTTTTCTCTTGTCTACTTGTTGAACACTACATGTTTTCTCTTGTCTACATGTTCAACACTACTTCTTTTCTCTTGTCTACATGTTGAATACTACTTGTTTTCTCTTGTCTACATGTTCAACACTACTTGTTTTCTCTTGTCTACATGTTCAACACTACTTGTTTTCTGTTATCTACATGTTGAACACTACTTGTTTTCTGTTATCTACATGTTGAACACTACTTGTTTTCTCTTGTCTACATGTTGCACACTACTTGTTTTCTCTTGTCTACTTGTTGAATACTACTTGTTTTCTCTTGTCTACATGTTGAACACTACTTGTTTTCTCTTGTCTACATGTTGAATACTACTTGTTTTCTCTTGTCTACATGTTCAACACTACTTGTTTTCTGTTATCTACATGTTGTACACTACTTCTTTTCTGTTATCTACATGTTGAACACTACTTGTTTTCTCTTATCTACATGTTGTACACTACTTCTTTTCTGTTATCTACATGTTGAACACTACTTGTTTTCTCTTATCTACATGTTGAATGTTTCTTATCAATTATCTTTCTCGGATTATGGTTGTTGAACAAAGATAGTGTGTTCAACTGGTATTTTATTGTTCAAATTATTAGTTATGAAACTGGCAACTTTGCACAATTAATCTCAAACCACATTTTTAGCCATTCACGTGTTTGGATGTTGTGAAATAGGTAAATCGTTTACGGGAGTTCAGTTGTTTTTGTTTTTTTTCTGTGTGTTGTCCTTGTTAAGGATATCTAACTACCACTTCTCAAGATCGGAGTGGATAACATGATAATAGTAGTCCACTTCATTTTAAGAGCGATCAATCTTACTTCTGTAAAAATCGACTTGTATTTTGTTCTTCAGTTATTCATGTGTAGGCCATTTGGAGTAGTGAGAAAATTCTTCAGATAGGTAACGAGATACATAGGTGAACATAGGAACGACGAACTAGAAGATATTACTAACTCGCTATTTAACAAAACTTGTTCGTACTTCTGAGTGAACGTAAGTGCCATGTTTACGATTCTCTCTAAATCTAACTCACTATTTAACAAAACTTGTTCTTACCCCTGAGTGAACGTAAGTGCCGTGTTTGCGATTTTCTCTAAAGCTTGTATTTCTTTCTACTTTTCAACATTTAATTAAATAAAATCCAGAATTTCCAAGACATGAATTTAAAGTACTTTTCAGAAACGTGTAACAGTTTATAAAAACAGCTCTCATGGTAACAGTCAGCCAACAAACCTCGGTGGAATGTAGCCAGACTAACTCAATCTATTTAATGATCGGCAGTGTGGTTGTGAGTATAGGATTGTGGGTGGAGTGAAAGTGGATTCCACACTGACAAACTTGTTTGTTGATGTGATAAAATTCATGCACGTGTTATGTTGTCAAATCAATCGTTCGACTGTTCTGTAAGGAACGTTTAGGGTACATTAAGTTAATAATCGTTATTTATATAAACAAACAGCTAAGCCCTCTAGCTTTATAGCAAAATATCGAGCTAGGTTAGCACGTAAGTTTATTCATAAAAGGTCACATTATTTTTAGTTTACGTGTAATGGTTGCTTTACGATTCTATGAGATACGAGATCATTAGACATCTCGTGATGGTTTGATGGAAAGAAAGGTTAACATTTTCTGTATTGTTCCAAAAGAACGTTGTCGATAGAAAGAGTTATTCTACATATATTCATATTGACTTCTTTCAATTGAACATTTTGCCTTTAATTAGAATTTCACTTTTTCATGTTGTTTTTGAAGATTCGTTAACTGTTGTTCTTAATATGGTGATTGTTCTTGCATCTCAGAACAGCTGATATGGAAGGTCGAAACGTTGTTCTCTGCTTTGTTAACACCCACTCCAGCTGTTCTGAGATACAGTTTTATTTCTGGTGGATTTATCGTTGTTAAGATACAAGCTCAACGTGTTTTATATATATATATCAGCCTGTGGAACTTTATATATATATATATATCAGCCCGTGGAACTTGAACATTATCGAAAGTACAAGACTCTCTGTGACGTAAGTTTAAAGTTCGTGTAAATACAATACTTAAATATTATTTGTGTACTCAAATTACTTCGTAATAATTGTGTGAAAATCCTGTTCATGTGAGCGTTTTTATTTATTCTGAATCATTAATAAAAATTAATACAAGTTTTGAGGGAACAAACGAGTGTTTCTCTTCATTTCTAACACATAAGTAATACAACAGTTTCTGTTGACTTTTAACATATAGATAATACAACAGTTTATCTTCACTTGTAACTCATAGGTAATACAATAGTTTCTATTGACTTGTAACACTTAGGTAATTCAATAGTTTCTCATGATTTGTAACACATAGGTAAACAATAGTTTCTTATAGCTTGTAACACATAGGTAAACAATAGTTTCTTATGACTTGTAACACATAGGTAAACAGTAGTTTCTTATGACTTGTAACACATACGTAACACAATAGTTTCTCATGACTTGTATCACATAGGTAAACAATAGTTTCTTATGACTTGTAACACATACGTAACACAATAGTTTTTCATGAATTGTAACACATAGGTAAACAATAGTTTCTCGTGATTTGTAACACATAGGTAAACAATAGTTTTTCATGACTTGTAACACATAGGTAAACAATAGTTTCTTATCACTTGTAACACATAGGTAAACAATAGTTTCTCGTGATTTGTAACACATAGGTAAACAATAGTTTTTCATGAGTTGTAACACATAGGTAAACAATAGTTTCTTATTACTTGTAACACATACGTAACACAATAGTTTCTCATGACTTGTAACACATAGGTAAACAATAGTTTCTCGTGATTTGTAACACATAGGTAAACAATAGTTTTTCATGACTTGATTTATTTGTTTATTTAGAATTAAGTACAAAGCTACATAATAGTACATCGGTGCTGTGCTCTGCTCGCCACGGGTATCGAAACCCAGTTTCTAGCGTGATGAGTCTGCAGACATACTGCTGTACCACTAAGGGGCATCTTGACTTGGAGAAACAGGTTACGTAGTTGGTGTTTTGGTTATTTTATCTGTTGAAGAACATAAACTTAATACCGTGTATAGTGTGTTAAGTGTATTTCTTGATCGATTACTGACACCTAATACTGTATTGTTGAAAACACAAATACACAAATACAATTATTTTTTATTTCTCGAAGCAACACCGCATGTATCGAAACCCGGATTCTAGCGTTATAAGTCCGCAGACATACCGCTGTGTCACGGGAGGGGATAGAAAGTGAATATTATATTGTTAAAAATATAAATACCATTGACTGTGTATTTGGTTTTCTATCGGGGACACACAGTTAATGCAATATTCGAAATGGTAGAACAGAGGAAAAACCATCTTCTCCCAACTCATGAGTTACTATAAATAACTAGTGGGAATGACAGTCACCCTTATAACGAACCCAAGATTCAAAAGAAAGATCTATTTTGTTTCATGTGCTGAGTCCCAAGGAACTATTTTGTTTGGGGCCCGGCATGGCCAAGCGTGTTAAGGCGTGTGATTCGTAATCTGAGGGTCGCGGGTTCGCATCCCCGTCGCACCAAACATACTCGCTCTCGCAGCCGTGGGGGCGTTAAAAAGTGACGATCAATCCCACTATTCGTTGGTAAAAGAGTAGTCCAAGAGTTGGCGGTGGGTTGTGATGACAAGCTGCCTTCCCTCTAGTCTTACACTGCTAAATTAAAGATGGCGAGCACAGATAGCCATCGTGTAGCTTTGTGCGAAATTCAAAAAACAAACAAACTATTTTGATTGTTTTACTCGCTCTTCTGTGTGTGTGTGTGGTAACACAGCTCCAGTTTCATGATCTGATTAAAGTATTTCTTATGAATTGTTTTGTTATGGCAAAACTACTAAGTATATTTCCTTCCATCCCTTATTTTAAACAGTTAAACAGAGAAAGAAACACAATAACTACTAAGTCTATTTCCTTCCATCCCTTATTTTAAACAGTTAAACAGAGAAAGAAACACAATAACTACTAAGTCTATTTCCTTCCATCCCTTATTTTAAACAGTTAAACAGAGAAAGAAACACAATAACTACTAAGTCTATTTCCTTCCATCCCTTATTTTAAACAGTTAAACAGAGAAAGAAACACAATAACTACTAAGTCTATTTCCTTCCATCCCTTATTTTAAACAGTTAAACAGAGAAAGAAACACAATAACTACTAAGTCTATTTCCTTCCATCCCTTATTTTAAACAGTTAAACAGAGAAAGAAACACAATAACTACTAAGTCTATTTTCTTCCATCCTTATTTTAAACAGTTAACAGTTAAACAGGGAAAGAAACACAATAACTACTAAGTCTATTTCCTTCCATTCCTTATTTTAAACAGTTAAACAGAGAAAAAAACACAATAACTACTAAGTCTATTTCCTTCCATCCTTATTTTAAACAGTTAACAGTTAAACAGAGAAAGAAACACAATAACTACTAAGTCTATTTCCTTCCATCCCTTATTTTAAACAGTTAAACAGAGAAAGAAACACAATAACTACTAAGTCTATTTCCTTCCATCCCTTATTTTAAACAGTTAAACAGAGAAAGAAACACAATAACTACTAAGTCTATTTCCTTCCATCCTTATTTTAAACAGTTAACAGTTAAACAGAGAAAGAAACACAATAACTACTAAGTCTATTTCCTTCCATCCCTTATTTTAAACAGTTAAACAGAGAAAGAAACACAATAACTACTAAGTCTATTTCCTTCCATCCCTTATTTTAAACAGTTAAACAGAGAAAGAAACACAATAACTACTAAGTCTATTTTCTTCCATCCTTATTTTAAACAGTTAACAGTTAAACAGGGAAAGAAACACAATAACTACTAAGTCTATTTCCTTCCATTCCTTATTTTAAACAGTTAAACAGAGAAAAAAACCCAATAACTACTAAGTCTATTTCCTTCCATCCTTATTTTAAACAGTTAACAGTTAAACAGAGAAAGAAACACAATAACTACTAAGTCTATTTCCTTCCATCCCTTATTTTAAACAGTTAAACAGAGAAAGAAACACAATAACTACTAAGTCTATTTCCTTCCATCCTTCCGACTAAAATATCAGTATAACATAGTTTAATCCAGTTAACAAAAGTCGAGTTGAAACCCCCTCGACCAAAAGCTGAAATACATGGTCATGGTTCACCCGATGAAAGGCTTCCATTTGATCGAGCTTCAAAAAGATCCTGTCCTTCACTCCTGTGACGGAGTGTGCAGTTAATACTGTCTTATTAAAAGTGGAAAAGAAAAATTTAGAAGGTGGTTTCTATATTAATACAAATGATATCTCTATCCCGTATCATTATCTCATTGTTTAAGGATAAACTTTGTCATATCTTTAAAACAATAAGAATGAATGTAATATATTTAATATTTTAACAACTTGAAACAACTGATGAGATAAATAAATAATTATTGACATAATATTTACTGAATTTTCATAGGCTTCCGTTGTTTGGATATTCACGTTAATTTGTCATCTGACAAATTAACAATGTCATCTGACCATTCCAATAATCACAAACAGGTTGATTTTGCGTTCTGTTAGTTTTATAGATACTTAATATAAATATAAAATTATTTTCGTATTACACGACAACTACAACAGATATTATCACATAAACATTAGGCTTTTCACTATGGGCGTACATAAAACATTTTTTTTCCGAGGGCGGGTGGAGTAGGAGCGCAGAACGTTTCCGAGGGCGGGTAGAGTGGGGGCGCAGAACGTGCATGTTAGGTATAAGCTTTTATAGTGTAAGTCACCAGACTAAATCAATACGTGTTACGTGTGCCCAAACGCAAATATAAATTTACATGTTTAATAAAAATATATTTTGTTTCTTTGGGAACGAAAGCCACGCCAAAACTATCTACGCTAGCCGTCCCTAATTTAGCAGCGTAAGACCAGAGGGACGGCAGCTAGTCACCACCACCCACCGCCAACTCTTGGGCTACTCTTCTATCAAGGAATAGCGGGATTGACTCTTACATTATAATGACCCCACGGCTGAAAGGGTGAGTATATTTGGAGTTAGGGGAACACAACACAAAATTAGAAGTTACTGTTTGTTTTGAATTTTTCACAAAGCCACACGAAGGCTATTCGTGCTAGCCACTTCTAATTTAGTAGTGAAACACTAGACAGAAGACAGCTAGTCATCATCACCCACCGCCAACTCTAGGGCTACTCTTTTACCAACGAATAGAGAGATTGCTCGAAGCATTATAATTTCCCATGGCTGAAAGCGCGAGCATGATTGGTATGACGGGGATTTAAACCCACGATTCTGATATTACAAGTCGAGCGCCCTCTAACCATCTGGCCATGCTGAGCCTATAAAAAATATCTTAAAATAATTAGTGTAACTACGATGTTAAGTTGACGTCATAATAGGTGAAATTTTTTTTGTGAAATGTAAGCACGGTAAATACACACCATTGTCCCATCCTAAGGGCTCCCATGCATTTAACGCTTTTCTTACTGAGAATATTTTATGAATTTCAAGACAATCAAACTGCAAGAGAATTATCACATAAAACTTAAACCAACGTCTTTAAGTAATTTTAACAGTTTTAAAAAATAAAACCAAGAAAATTATTCACAAAAACGAAACTGTAACACTGTTAGCACTTCTCTTTCTGCGTTGTTTTAAATTAAATATGTTTCTACTGTTAGTATGTAAATACATGTTTGAAATTTGGCAGTTAAGAGAATATTATTCTTTCTGAAAACAAGAATGTTTTTCATATTATCATCTTGTTTAGAGAAAACCGAGGATCGCAGGTTCGAATCCCGGTCGCACCAAACATACTCCCCCTTTCAGCCGTGAGGATGTTATAATGTAACGGTCAATCCCACTATTCGTTGGTAAAATAGTAGCCCAAAAGTTGGCGGTGGGTGGTAATGACTAGTTCCCTTCCCTCTAGTCTTACACTACTAAATTAGGGACAGTTAGCGCAGATAGCCCTCGAGTAGCTTTGCGCGAAATTCAAAACAAACAAACAAACGTTTAGAGAAAAAAACAAAACCAAAATCACATCTTGATATACCTCGCCATCTAGTGCTCTACAATATTACTTTTTCATAAAATTACTTACATTTAGCTTACGTATAAGTGTTTCTTAAATAGTAATTTTCTCTTTTAAGAAAATTTGCTTATAAATGTAGTCCCGGCATGGCCAGAAGGTTAAGGCGCTCAACTCTTAAGCTGAGGGTCGCGGGTTCGAATTCTTGTCTACCAAACATGATCACCCTTTCACCGATGGAGGATTATAATATGTCGATCAATCCCACTATTACTTAGTATAACAGTGGCCTAAGAGTTGGCGGTGGGTAATAAGGATTAACTGGCTTCACTCTAGTCTCACAATTCTATGTTGGGGACGGCTAACGCAGCTAGCCCTCGTGTAGCTTTGCGCGAAACTCAAAAACAAACAAATACAGTATACCCTCACCTGTTCGCGGTTCCCCATTCGCGGGTTAGGCTCTTAACCCTATCGCATCGTATGCCGGTATACCAGGCTAGCGTTATAACGTCATAAAAACGAATGCTCGGTAAACCGGGTTTTTGTAGGTCATAGAGACTAAAAGCGCTTTTCGAGGGTATGTCTGTATTTACTCTCTCAAGCAGTTTTATCGATTGACGTCTTTATCGAACAATGGGCTGAGCTGCTATTGGCTGACTGCCTCAGCTTCCCCCACAACGCTAACGGCAAAGCACAGCCGGTAACGCACTACACACACAGCGCTCGGTCCCGAGGAGGCTAGGAAATAGGTTTGAATTTAGCCAATGGCTGACAGCTTTAGTTTCTCCTTCTTGCTGATTGGCTGCATACGCGTGCTGCTGATCAGCTGTTTCTCTTTCATTCGCGCGTGAGTTTTCAACGTGGTTGTTTGGACTGTAAATTCAAGTGTTTATTTTTACAATATTATTTACACCCTACAATGCCATTCAAACGCCCTACACCTCCAGCTTCTGGCAAGGAACCTAAGCGCCAGAAAAAGATTATGACCCTGCATGAGAAGGTACAACTGCTTGATATGATAAAGGAAGGAAAAGGTTATGCTGCTGTAGGACGCCATTACGGAGTGAATGAGAGCACCGTGCGTTACATAAAGAAAAATGAACAAGCAATCAGAGCTAGTGTAGATACGAATTTTTGTGGAAGTGCTAAGATGGTGAATGTTGTAAGAAACAAGGCAATCGTGAGGATGGAATCTGCCTTAGCATTGTGGATACAAGACTTGCGAAAGAAAAATATCCCTTTGGACACCAAGATCATTCAAAAGAAGACATTGAAATTATATTCTCAATTCACTGAAGGACAACCAGGGCCATCAACAGCAGCTGATGCCGAAGAATTTCATGCCAGCAAGGGTTGGTTCGATCGTTTCCTGAAACGTTACCAACTGCGATTTGGAAAATCCCACGGAGAAGCTGCATCTGCAGACACAGAAGCTGCAGCAAAGTATCCTGAGGCCTTTAAGAAACTCATTGAGGAGAAGGGATACAAGCCAGAGCAGGTCTTCAACATGGACTAGACTGGGTTGTTCTGGAAAAAAATGCCTTCCAGAACTTTCATCATGAAGGACGAACTGAAAGTCCCAGGATTCAAAGCACAAAAGCACAGAGTGACACTTATTATGTGTGGCAATACTGCTGGCTGGATGATGAAACCCGGCTTCATTTATAAATCTGCAAAGCCCAGGGCTCTGAAGAACAAAAATAAAAACACTTTGCCTGTCTTCTGGATGCATAATTCCAAGGCCTGGATTACGAAGCTCCTGACATCCAACTGGTTTCATCAAAGTTTCATCCCTCAAGTGGTAGAATACCTTCGCAAAAAAGAACTCGAATTTCGAGTGTTGCTGATCATGGATAATGCTGGCGGTCACCCTGTGGATTTGTATCATGAGGGAGTCCAGATCGAGTTCCTCCCGAAGAAAGTACGACACCTCCTCCTGACACTCCTAAAGAAACAACACAACCTCTTGACTCTCCTGAAGAAATGGAGCTTTCTCCTTAAGTGCCTGAAGATTAGGAGTAAGGGTAAAGAACGTAACCCCTGCGAATAGCGAGGGAATATTGTATATATGTTTCTGTGTTCTCATTTTAGTGCAGAATATTACCTAAAGTATTCTTTATTACTGGTCCATGCAGTTTTTGTAGTAAAGAAAAAAGTCATTATAATAATTTATTTATTGTTATCTCTGTTCCTTTGTCTTTCTCTTAGAGAGAATCCTTTATTTGTCCATAGAAAGTGTATGTGTAAAGGTACAGCTTGTACACGAATGTCCACAGATGCATTCTTCAATCATGGACACATTTAGTGTTTTCTTAGGTGAGTAGTTTCATGAGGCTGTCATGAGCTTCCAAAGTAAAGAAGATTTAGCCAAAAAGACGAAATCTTTATGTAAATATAAGACAACAAAACTGACTTATGGACATCAAGCCGAAACGCGGCTAAATAAAAACTTCTGTGTTAACTGTTATGAAGTTCACGATGGAAAGTTTTCTTACGTGATGAGACCAGGCATGGCCAAGCGTGTTAAGGCGTGCGACTCGTAATCTGAGGGTCGCGGGTTCGCGTCCCAATCGCGCCAAACATGCTCGCCCTTTCAGCCGTGGGGGCGTTATAATGTGACGGTCAATCCCACTATTCGTTGGCAAAAGAGTAGCCCAAGAGTTGGCGGTGGGTGGTGATGACTAGCTGCCTTCCCTCTAGTCTTACACTGCTAAATTAGGGACGGCTAGCACAGATAGCCCTCGAGCAGCTTTGTGCAAAATTCAAAAACAAACAAACAAATCTTACGTGATGATTGATAAAGTTTGACAACTCCATAGAAGTTTAAACCCTCTGTAGAACTTCGAAGGTTCACGTAGTACCTAAAAAAAAAATTAGTAACATGTAAATATGCTAAACTATGCAAGTTAAAATTAATGCGTTCAATTATCTTGTGAATTACATAGGAAGACTCAGTGAGTCTGTTCGTGTATGACTCAACAAACTGTTGTTTTTTACAATATAACTCAGTTAGTAAGTAATAAATATTCGCGCAGGAGAACAAAAACTGAAACACAGTCTTAATCAATAATACACGATACACAAATGTATTGAATACAAACAGATACGAAACTATTTTTTTACAATAGCTAATAACGCATTAACGAAACAGTAAAAAGTAATAATATATTAACAAGTGTTTTGGAACCTCCTGTGTTATGAACCAATGTTCATTGTATCCCGTGGACCTTTTTGTTCATACCCATGCCTTCAACAGCAAGTCAGATGATATCTCAAGGTTAAAATCTTCCTTATGTTGGAATAGAAATGACCAGGAACGTGGTAGCACTAGTTACTGTGGATAAGTCTGACTTTACTGATTTAACTAAGAAACAAGATTTAATGAGTCTGGAATATCATTTTATGTGAGTTAGTCAGTCTGAAAATAGGTCTTGTTTTCACTGTATATCACACATTATGTTCAGTCCGTTTATTTCTTTAAAAATTCTCAGTTTTAAAAGAACTCAGTATTACTTCGAAATTTATCTTGCTGGAACTTCCTTATTTACTTTTTTAGGGAATCAGTTTATTCCAAAATACCAGAGAGAAAGCAGGAAGTCTGGTGTTGTGGCCACACAACATCATTCTGGAATTTTCTGTTTTCTGCTAATGTGTGGATTGCCCTTGCTCTAACTCTTGTGTGATCGAATTTTAAAATTCTATTCATTTTAAAAAATAACATTTTTTTCTGTAAGAATAAGTATAACTAAAGAGAGATGGTTGTATGACAGGGTTGATTTTAAGAAGAGTCATCTTAGGAATTTAAGACTTCTACTATTGCTATGAACGTCTATGATTTTAATATATCAATACAGTTGCAAAGTCAGGAAGAACAGCCAAAATCGTATGCACCCAGAATGGCAGATTTAGATTTACCCCTGAGAATCAATCTCAATGCAAAGTAGGCATGGACAACCTAAGGTCACTAAGATGGAATAGCATCTGGATCTTAAATCATATAGGGTACTTTGTATAGGATTCTTAAGTCATTACCGGCCAGAATAACTCAATTCAAGTTTTGATAACATGGTCTAGAAGTGCTGCTGATGGGTGGTCAAAATCAGAGTTGTTTCTCTAGCACGTGAGACAACAGGCTTCAAGTAGTGAAAAGCATGCGCTATGAGACAGTCAGGGTTATTCAAGTTAAGAATAATCTTGCTCGAGTGAGAGTAAAGTTTGATGACACTTGGAATTGTCCAATGAACTCGAAGTAATTTATCACTCCACTGACCTGAACCAAGGATCGACTATTTATCTGAGTGCTGGAGTCTCTGATTACGTCTATTGCACCATATCAAACAAATATAAACATCTCAGCAAGGTACTTGCCAATAGTTCTTAAGAAAGAGGTTTATACATTAACCACACGTCATTTTAAGTGAAATAACCCGGTAGAAAATCACACGATTTATTCAACCATGTTTAAGACCAAGTAGAGAAAAACCATGCAATGATCTCGGCACATTGTAAACACATCCTCTTTGATAAGTTAGTCAAGAGGTTTCCTTGCAAACTAATAATGCATTACTTGGATGTAAGAGATATCCTAACTCTTACAAAGACCGTTTCTCTTGCAAGGAACCAACCTGTTCAAGTACTTCCATCACACCAAACTCGAGCTAACCAAAGGTTAACTAGTGATCCACACATCCAAATGGTATGATACATTCACAACAGTTTCAAGTGAACAGGCAGAACTATCCCAGTTGTCCTTTTGTTTTCATGCCTCATTTTATGTTAATGATAGTTCCACCCAGATAGGCTAGACTATCACGTTTGACCATTGACATAGCAGTCTAGAAGAAACAAGTAGAAACGGTAAATGGCATCACTATAGATCCAGAAAATTAACAGGGCCTAAGTTAAGCCTGTATTACCGAAACATGTCATACAGCTTGTGTCAAAAGTCTGACAGTCAGACCAGTTTTTTTGTGGAATCATGTGAAGCTTTGTAATTACTCGTAAAGATACAAGGATGAGAGTTACAGTTCCAGGTTGTTGCAGGAGTGGCTAGAACACAAGTAGATCTCATGGTATGCCAGACCTTCAAGTAAAATCACCACTCTGACCAATGAATTTTGACTTCCTTTAGGCAAATGGTGATAGAATAGACATTATTGAAGAAGAGTGTCTCCAGTTGTACCTAGGACACATGTAGTCACCTCTGATGGGGGTTCTGGTATAGGCATTCCTGTAAGAATTATAATTCAGTATAATCTTTGCATCAAGTGAACTGATGTTCCATGTGAAAGTTATATGATGTTGGTCAGATCGAATCCAATAATAAGTGACTGCAGAAGTGTAATCTGTAAAGGGAATAAAAGTACTTCTGTTAGCGTAAGAAGTATTCATAGTTTTACTGTAGCGCCAGGTACTAAAAATATTGTTTTGTGTCTCAAAAACAAGCAGCATTAGTTTGGACAATTATCTGTCTGAGGAAGAACCAGATCTGGTGTTGTTTTGTAGTTACAGGTGATTTGTCATTCAGCTTTATCATCCAACGACCATAAGTGCAGTAAGTAAAGTAGAGGTAACAAAAACTAGTATTGATACCCCCACCATAATTAAGAGTAAAGAGACCACTGCTATCTCATCTGAGATCTTCAACTCTTTCGCCCCTGTTCGCGTCTGGAGGTTAAAGTACACGTTTGAAACGTTATTTTCAAATTTTTTGTAAAATAACCTTTTTACTACTTACATCAATGAGATTGGCATCAAAACGTAGGTTATAATTTAAATTTAAAATTATATATGTTTTAATTGTTTTAAATAAAAGGAAATGTAAAGAAAAAATGTTAACTATCGTTTTGTGTGTGTCACATAACACGTTCAGTTGTCTTATTGCTCGGTTTCTATTTTATTAAGCCCACCATACGAGTACATGCATAAGTATATAACGAATTAGAAACTCGAATTTGAGATATAGACAAGTCAAATATAAAATAAGAACCTCCCATCTCTATGATTTGCTGAGATGTCAATATATTTAGCTCTTCAACTCAATTAGTTGAAAGTTCTTAACTAGTACCACCTACTACTGAGTAGCTCAAGTTTGTGACCAATAGAAAGAGAATTTTCTCTCTACGTAATTCTAACTGTTGTTTGTAAGTGACTTGAAGGCAAAAGAAAGAATGTTATGGAAACTGTAGACGTGTGATCAACAACTGAATAAAAATGGAATATTTTTCAACCCACATATGCTGTACTTAAAGACCCTACTAAAAAACAGGGATTTTGAGAATACCAATACAATAATCTGATGTTGTTGCTTTTATTTTTCAAAGGTTAATGTTTGACGCCAACAAAAATTATAATCTTTACACACCCCACCCGCAAGTCTAGACAAGGCTTAATGATAGTACATATGCACGAATGCAGAATTTCGTTAGCACGGATACATATTCGAAATCAATGAATTTCTTGTTTACCTGATATATGTTTTAAGGGAAACTGTTTATTTTGATTTCCGCGCAAAGCTACACGAGGGCTATCTGCGCTAGCCGCCCCTAATATAGCAGTGTAAAACTAGAGAAAAGGCAACTAGTCATCACCACCCACCGCCAACTCTTGGGCTACTCTTTTACCAACGAATAGTTGGATTGATTATAGCATTATAACGCCCCCAAACCTTTAACCCACCTGGCCATGCCGGGCCTATATTTTTTTAAGAAATATAACTAAAATTTAAACATTAATGAGTAAAAAATAATATGTATATTTATACACATACTTAACGTACGGTAACCAAAATAATATACTTTGATACGCCAATACATAGTTACGCCTATTGCATTTATGTTATTCTAATTGTCTAAACTGAGGTAAATTTAAAAACCACATTATACCACGTTTAAAACTTGACAACTTTAAAACAAGAGGGTAGTAAATTTTATGAGTAAGTGCCCAAATGACACCTTCACACAAATATGCTGCGAAATTCGACAGACATGAAATAGGTCTGCAGTGCTACGGAAACACCTGCGATATAAATCAATCAGCGAGGCTCAGAACCTACAATATTTATTGGACCAGCACAATTTCAAACCATATAATAAATGTTTTCACACATTCTAATTACAATTTTATCACCCTCGGAAATTTCTTTTGTAAGTATTGTAGGAAACATAACCCGATTAGTCTAATATTGTGTTTTTGAAACAAGGGCTTGTGTGAATAACACTTCTCTGCTTTGCACGTGATTTCTTGCTCTCTAGTCTAGGGTGTTGTACGTATTACGGCGTGCTTCTCAAAGAAGGGCTCAAACGGTCAGTGATTTGAGTTTTATTTACCTTAGATGTTGAAAGTAAAATAAACACAGACAATTTATGGGATATGTTTAACAGTTGAAACTCTCAGGGTACGTACTTTAAAACCACTTGATTAATAATGAAGAAAAAAGGACACAGCTGCTCATTTTATTTCCGGTTTTACTATTTTTCTTTTAATTATATTTGATGAGTTTTTTTACAGGCTGAAGAATCAAGTAATAAACGTAACAACAGAAAGATTATAAAGTTTTACTGAAAAAAAGTTGTATATTTATCTAAGAGGTTATACAAGTCAAATACGAGATTTTTGAGACAAAGAAAAGTATTTTTAACCTCAAAATGAAAGCCACTTTTCTCTTGTACTGGTTAAAAAAGGCTCGGCAATTTCGTGAACAAATATTAATTAAAAATACGTCATTAAAAATATGATTTTTCGTGTGCAAAAGCCTGAAAGTCTGGCAAATGTTGTGAAAATACTCTTAATATATTAGAAGTTACTAGTTTGTAAACTGTAACTAATACAAATGGTTACGAGTCAGATTCAATGGGCCTAGGCAGTGTCCGTACATGTAATGTAGGATTGTTCAAACAAGTTGCATTCAGTGCAACAGAAGTGACTTAGTGGTTTGTTGACTGAATATTGGAAGACTTGCTGCAGTGAAGTGCTATGAGAATGAGGTGTGACACTTGCAGATCAAGCTTGTTGACACCAAGAAACTCTTAACCAAAGTGTTGGACATGTTAAGAACCGTCAAATGGTCAATTGGAAGACCACTGTCGCACTGAAGGATCTACTGGTGGATTTAACGCTAGAAAGAGAGGAAAGCCTCATACCAGCATTAGGTAAGTGTACATACTTTGCATATTATTTCTGTATTCATTTATTTTAGTATATTGATATGTAATAAACATTCTAGTTTATTCTTTATCATATTTTTTCATCTACTACACACACTGCAGATGAAATCTTTGTGCATCAGTGCCATGTAACTTGGTTAAAAGCCCATGCATTAAATAAATTGTTTTGTGTTTAAAAAATAAGCAGTATTAGTTCGGGTAATTATCTATCTGAGGAAAAACATTGTTAACGAAATAGAATTTAGTTTATTAGTGTATTGTACTTATAAGAACATTTTCATTTTATTAACGGTTGCTTTAGGGTGTTTTTTTTTGTAGGTGGCGCCGCAAGTACTTATTCACGGACGCCAGAGCAACCAAAGCTTCCAATTTAAGTTATGACAGTGGCTGAAAAATGCCGGATTAGAGAATGAAAAAAAGCCTGTCGTGTTTCTGTTGTATGAAAAAGTTGTTATTTTTAAAGTAACTGCTTGTACATAAGCTTAGCTTGGTGTACGTATTTCACATTAATTTATTTTCTGTTATTGCTTCACAGTTTATGATGTTAAGAATAAGGTATTTTAAAATAAATTATCATATCAACTTTTTATACTGTATACCACTATCACTGCATTAATATATACAATAGCCAATGACAATGATATTAAATATAACGTGTAACTCAATCATTGATATTAATATTAATTCTGATATTCAGAATATTAGTTACTTTTAAATTTAAGTTTTAACTATTACTGTACTATAATAAAAATTCACGAGTTGACCAAATCACATTTGGTTATGTAATGTACGTATGGAAAATTAGAATGATGAAACAATTTGAACAGTGGATTTAATATTATAGATGACATTTAGTCTCTATCTAGAATAGTTATGGATGCATAAAGCTTTCCATATCATATTATGTAACTGAGTCTTAAAATACAACTTTTTATGTATTTACAATGAGAAAAGTAACTTGCAACATTCAGTTAGTTTTATATCCTCTAATAGTGGTCAAAACATGTTGTTTTTGACACTGTCTTAATATTTTGATTTTTTTTTTTCAGTTGCTTGAGACCATTAGCTAAATTTGCTAAAATATTTTTGTGTGTATTTCCTGTTGAAGACAAATTAGCAAGTTGGACAGCTTAGATGGACCAACAAGTCCCTTGTCCTGAAATCTGTGTCACTAAAAATTTGAAGCAAGAATACATCTGTTCTCCTCATGGCATGACTCAGGCTGTGCTGGGCAAACCCCATCATGTTTAGCATACACTGAATCTTAAAAGAGAAACAATGTGTTTTGTACTTCTAGGTTGTTCTTGTACCTTTGACCTTCAGAAGAGTCAAAATTCAAACCCAACCTGTATTTTAAAACCACTCAGTTCCTTTTTGTAAACTCCTGTAAATTACTGATGTTTACTATTTTGAAAGCAACTCATTCCATAATTCAATCACTTTCTTAGAAAAATAAAACTAGCTTAACAGCAGACAAGCCTGTCTTTTCATTCTTCCATAGTCAGAGTACAGCACAAAGTAATTGGAGACCTTTTTTCTGTCAATCTCCCATATAATCCTGCAAACTTAAATAAGATCACCTTTAACCCTGCTTTTCTCGAGAAAAAATAAGAGACCTTAACCTAGTCCTATAAGATAAATCTTCCATCATTAAAATCTTTCTAGTAGTTCGTCCATGGACTGCTTATGAATCTACTGCATTTGAAACCTTAAAGATTTAAGTCATCATTATCTATTAAAGACACATAATCCCTACCCAGGTATATCTTTATTGTTTGGGCCAATCTTAGATCTGTTTTCACACATAATCCCTACCCAGGTATATCTTTATTGTTTGGGCCCAGCTTAGATCTGTTTTCACACATAATCCCTACCCAAGTACATCTTTATTTTATGGGCCCAGCTTAGATTTGTTTTCACTGATCTTTGTGGTGTTAGGTGTCAGAATTCAACCATGATATTTCTTTTAAAAAGGCTGGTATGTTATTCACTCATCCAAGGTTTCTTTTCCCCATTAGGACTTGAATTAACTAACCTTTAATGGATTAGTGAGAGGTATTCATTATTTAAAGTTCACTGATCCCCGTGTTAACTGAATATGTCATCAGTTTTTTGTTTTTTTTTAATATTGTTTGTATCTCATTATTTTAGTATACTGTAATATTATGTCTTGTCTATTTGGCTGTCTTTTGACACAATGGAAGAAGAAAGTCCCTTGATTGGTGTGCTGAAAGTTTATGGACTGTAATGCTCAAATACAAGCTGTTTTTTTCCACAGTGGACATGGCAGGCAGTTCAGTGTATTCAGTACTAAAGTAAACAAACTGGCATGATGTGTTATTATAACAAGCATTCTGTAACATTTGAAGTTTTCTTTTACTTACTAGGTACTGTGTAATATAGGCCCTTCTAGTAACTGCCATTATTAAGCATGAGCAAGAAAAAGTTGCAGAAAGGGATCCTGGGGATGAAGCAAGACCCAAACAAGCCCATCCTTTTCAGTTTTGCAGGTGAAATGTGGCCATCTGATGACTCCGATGATTCTGATTTCTCAGTGAATAGCCCCTCACATGATCTGAGGTAAACGGTTGACAAGAACGCCTTATCATTTTTGTGTTTTTGTGGTACAATTAAAAACAAAAAATGTATTTAATTGCATGCATTTCTTGATGATAGAATAGTCAATGTTTCAAAATGTTGTACTTTGTAAGAAAACTCATTGCATATAACTAAATATAAAAAAAAAATTCCTTTTAAAGAATTATTGAGGTAATTGGAAATATGATAAAAATGAACCTATAAAACAATTGACAAATTCATGTGTCAAGTAAGATATTCAAAAAGAACAAAGAAAATTAAATGGTTGAAACTGTCTATTAAAATTACTCCCTCTGTCTTTCTTTGGATTGTCCTTATTCAATTAGAGATACTTTGACATTGATCCAAGTATAGTTTATGTAACATTTAACAACAACAAGGGACCTATTCATTCATCTAAGCAGTCCCAACTGCTAAAATGAAACTATTAAACAAAAAACAAACACAAAAGAACCTCAAAACCATCACTTAAATATACTCTTTTCACTACATCGAAGGCAATCCATTTCATAGGCCAATAACCCTCTTAGAAAAATAAAACTGCCTTAACTGAAGATGGCTCCTACCCTGTCGAAATTTATATTTGTGCCCCCTGGTCCAACCATTCTGACTATTAAGTATGACAAAAGATGCTGTATCTTAAGTCAGAACCTTTCTGATTCCTCTTTTGTATTTTAAGATAAAACAGTTTGAGAGATTTCATCCTCTTCTTGCATGACTATTCTTCCATACACATCCCCATTTTAATAGCCCTCCTCTGAACCCTTCCAATAATTCCATGTACTTCCTATGATAAGGAGCCAAAGACTGGACACAATACTGCAAATGTAACCTAACCAGTGACCTATACAATGAAATTATAACCTCTTTAGATTTGTATTCAATATTTCTGTGGACACAACCTAAAATCCCAATTTCCCTACCACTAGCAACAACACACTGCTTGGATGGCTAAAGAGATTTATCAACCATTACTCCAAAATCCTTTTTTTTCATAACACTGTTAAGGTTATCCCCATCCAAATTAGAATTCAAACTATGATAACCCACATGCAATGTTTTGCATTCGTTATAGTTAAAACCCATTT
Organism: Tachypleus tridentatus; assembly: GCF_004210375.1. NCBI lineage: Eukaryota > Metazoa > Arthropoda > Merostomata > Xiphosura > Limulidae > Tachypleus > Tachypleus tridentatus. The sequence continues at coordinate 146,106,091 of NC_134826.1, forward strand.
GCCATTTGTCCAACTCACTAAATAATCTACATCAACAGCATCTTCTTCACAGCCAGCAACACCCAAGACTTTAATATGATCAGCAAATTTAACTAAATTATTGACCATTCCTTCATCTGTCATTGACGTAAACCAAACAGAGCAAATGTCCTAAGACTGTGCCCTGAGGTACCCCACTTGTATCATTAATCCAGTTTGACTGAATTTCATTTATAACAACCCTCTGCTTTCTTCCATTCAGTCACTTTTCTATACAGTTAGCTAACTTATTCCTCACATTTGTGGAGATTTATTTTTGAAAGCATTTTATATGGCACCTTGTCACAAATCTTTATTGTCCTCAAACTTTATCAGTCTCAAGACACATCAAATTTACACTCTTACCCTCGTGTGTGAGCAGTAACCTATCAAAAGACTTGTAAGACAAAATTTATCCTCGGTGAAACTATGTTGGCTATACATTAAAGTTCTAAACTTTATTAAATAACTTTGCAAAGCATCTTTCACCAATCTTTCTAAAACTTTTCCCACAGTTGATGTAAGAAAAATACGGCTATAATAACTGGAACAGGTTTTATTACCTCCTTTAACCTTTAAGCAGTGGCCATCATCAACTGATGCTGCTACTGACAACGTTCCTGCTGTTTAAGAGTAAACAGTAGCTAACTCCCCATCCTCTTGTTTCTACCTGATAATTAAGAACTTAGGGAAAGAAGTAGCAAGCGACCCACTTGACCATTTCTTAAGCTCCTGGGTCAAGAGTTGTATCATTCTTTAAATGTCCTTAATGTTTCTTAACCAACTCAGAACTCAGGTGCTCATCTTGTTTCAGTCTGTCAACTGATGAGGAACAATGCTAACATCATCATTAGTAAAAAAAAAACTGAAGAAATTAATAATCATTCATCTCGGTCATCAGTCAAAGCCTTCCTTTATCATCCATCTAAGGTCCTACCCTCTCAAACAGGAAGACTTGAAAATGCATGATAACATTAATGGAGGGTATTCCCAACCTAACATTTTCTTCATCCTTAATGTACTTAAAGAAATTCTTATTGTTAATGTTTTTACATTTCACAGATCCTTCTTTATATCATAATCTCTTGTTTCACCAACTTTCTCAGTATTCTATAATCTTCTAAATATCCTATCATACCATTCAGTTAAAATTTTTTAAACTGCTCTTGCCTTTGTTTAATTTTTATCCCTTACACCCTTTGTAACCCATCCTGGTGTTTTATCATACCATTCAGTTAAAATGTTTTAAACTGTTCTTGTTTTTCTGTAATTTTATCCCTTACACCCTTTGTAAGCCATCCTGGTGTTTTTTACTTGCAGCACCCTTTTCTTTATATAAAGAATATGTTTATCTTGGATATTTAAAAATATTTTATTAAACTAGTCTTAACCATTATATTTGTAGCTTGAAAATAAATACTCAACACTACATAGCAGTAGTCTGTTGACAACACCGTCACATGAACCTTAAAACAAAAGTTTGGCGTATTGATGTTCGAGAAATGTGCTTTAAAAGGTTGACAGGGTTGTACTTCAATAGCTGTGTTTGGGTTAATGCTACAAGTCAGGAATTAATAAGTAACTTCAGTTTTTTAACATCAGTGGAATAGTTACTTAAGCCTGGTTATAAAAATGTATTGATAGTGTCATAGATGTCTTTTAAACAGAATCTTAATTTCATGGTAAAAAGAAAGGCAGTTATTTTCATTTAACTTAAGCTGGCTCCTTGATTACTGTTTTTAGAATACTAATATAATGACTTACAAGATTTACAGACTTGCACCTACACAAAACTAGATTGGGAACTAATCTTAAAGGTTAATTGATGAGGTCTAAAGTTGTAAATACCTGCTAACTTCATACCTAAATTTATCTGGTTAAACTTACATCTGATTTGTTTACATGAATAAAAAAAACAACTTTGTTTATTCACTGTCACCCAAACACCTCTGTAACAGTTTGCTTGCAGTAGTGTAAATATTCTATATAAAAAAATTATTACACCTTTTTTTTTCTTAGGGAGCATTCACTAGCAGACAAAAGCAGCTCATCTGACACATTGGATTTAGACATTCAAACTTTACAGAGAAAAGATGATAGGCAGAGCTCACGTAGTTTACCTAGTAATAATGACACTAAGTGTACAAGAAGCAAGAAGGAAATGGATATAAATGAAGATACCTTAGCAGCTTCAAAAAGTAGCAGTGTTGAAGTAATGAGTAACCCTGAGTACAGTTGTGAAGAGTTTAACAACAGTTCTAACATTAGTGGAGATGTCCATAATGGTACGCCTGTGTTGAATGAACCAACATCTCGTAGCTTCAAAAAAATGGAAAATAAAAAGCACAAACCTGAACAGAATAGAAGTAATATTCCAAACAAAAAACAGAAAAAGTATAAAAATAAAAAAAAATCTGAGTGTTTGGAAAGAGCGGCAAAAATATCTGAGCAAAAGAATCATAAGAGAAATAAAGAGCAGTGTAAAGAGGTCATGCAGGTCAACAAAACTGTTTTATTTAAACCAAAGTCAAGAACTGAGAAACTTGAAACTGATTCTCAGTGCCCTTCAGATGTTACTGAAGGACCTTGGGGAAAATATATTCCAGAAGAAATTCTTGTTTACATACTTAAAATCATAACCCATAGAGATGGCGTGTTCCCTTTATTACCAAGGTAAATGGACACTTTTTTCTTCATCGTTTAAAACAATCGTGAAATTTTCAAGTCAATTATTTGCACTTGACATAAATAAATTATTTAACTGGATTGCTATATATTTAACAAACACTTAATGTCATTAAAGATTCTTCAGGACCATTAATTTATATTAATTTAGTTATGAGTTAAGAAATTTCTCCTGTGAATCTGTTATTGTTATTTTCTAGAAATAAATAAAAGTAAAAGCTTGTTATTTCCCTAGTTGGGTTCCCTTTGGGTAAGTCTACCAAGGATCCAGTCTGTGAAACGGTTCCTTGTGGGTTTGTTGAATCATTTACCAAATTTTATTTTGATTAGAATTCGATTAAACTAACTGTAGAAAAGTTAAGGTAAACCGTATGTTTATAACTAATAACCTTCTGATTCAAGTTGTTTGTATGAATTAAGTTTTAATACATAATTTATTAACAGTTTTAAAAGTCACAGACAATTTTCTACAAAGCTGGGCCATCATTTTATGATATAGGTATACAATATATCCCAAATTCTTCATAAAACTATAGCAGTTGTAAATTTATATATAACATATAATACTTTATTTTACCATAGAGTTTCAAGGGTGTGTAAATTATGGAACAGAGCAGCTCAAGACCTTTCACTCTGGGAGTATGTTGATCTTTCATGGGGAAGAATATGTCGCTCGGAAGACCAGCTTATTCAAATTAGTAACCAGTGGCTAAAACGGACATGCAATCTCAACTTAACTGGATGGGGCACCTCTTTGACATCCAGAGGTGTTTTGGTATGGTATAAGTAATGATTTGTTGTGTGAAGCGACATCCAGAGGTGTTTTGGTACGGTATAAGTAATGATTTGTTGTGTGAAGCGTCCTCTATAGAATTTATATTTGCATGACACATTTTAAAGCATGCTGTTTTAAAGTGCATACTTGATTTGACAGAGATATTTGTAACAAACGTGATATGCCAGCTCTTAATCAGTTTAACAGCTCTATGTTTCCTCATAGTTATAAGGAAATTAATATATTAAACTAAGTTTGTATCTCTTTGTTTGCACCTTTTAGTTATCTGTTCCTTGTATTTTTCCACATTTCTTAATCAGTCAGCTCCAAAAGTAATACAATGATATAAGACGATATTAGAAAGGTCATGAAGGGAGTGAGCATTGGACCCTCCCCCATCTTATGTTTAAACATCACTGTGTGTGTGTTTCTTCCTTATACTTTTCTGTATTTCTTGACCAATCAGCACTCAATTTGATCCAGTGATACAGGAAGATCATGGGGGGTCATAATTACAATTACTGATTTTCAAATGCTTTACTATACAATATTAATTATGATGCTATAAATTTTATTATTTATTCAAAAAATAATGCAAACAGTTTCCCTGTTCATGATCATTTGTGTACAATAAAGAAAACCATTTGTGTAATGCTAACCCTTTTTCAAAATTCTTAATCAAGTTTCATTTAACTTATTTTTTGGTGAGTTTATCTGCCTGTCAGGCAGTTACATTTGTTGATAAGATCAGTTGTAAATGCAAGACCTTGACACTGAAATAAAACTTGACATCATTCAGTAGAATATGATTTAACTTGTTCCATTTCATCTTGATGCATAAAATTTATTTCCTATCGTACTGCAAGATGATAATTTGAATTAGGTATAAAATGATAAATTTTGTCATGAATCATTTGTCCAGATATGACTCGATTCTTGGATATCTCAGCAGCTGTACACTTATTTGGACACCACTCTCTTCAGTGCTCACATTACTTCCACAGTATCAAGCTTCCCATTTTCTTGTTGCTTGTTCTGCATCCATTGACTTTGGTACTGGAAGTTGATCTAACTTCTGTCAATGCATACCTTTTTATTCTTCTGCTCCATCATGTTCTGTTCGTCATTTAGGGCATTCTTTATAAGGTCTTTCTTGTAGCACTATTGGCAAGCTCAACTGTGGTTTTCCCAGTTGAAACTTCTGCAGTTGTTGTCTTCTCTTTCCCACTCTTTACTTCTTCTGTATCTAACATCCATTGTTTTTACTCAGGCATGAAATTGTTTAGTCCTTTGCCTGTCATTTCAGACACTCCTTGTGTGGCCTTCCTCATTTTTTTCAACCATCCTCCTTCTTTATCTACCAGTAAAAAATGGTTTAACTTCTGTCAATGCATACCTTTTTATTCTTCTGCTCCATCATGTTCTGTCTGTCATTTAGGGCATTCTTTATAAGGTCTTTCTTGTAGCACTATTGGCAAGCTCAACTGTGGTTTTCCCAGTTGAAACTTCTGCAGTTGTTGTCTTCTCTTTCCCACTCTTTACTTCTTCTGTATCTAACATCCATTGTTTTTACTCAGGCATGAAATTGTTTAGTCCTTTGCCTGTCATTTCAGACACTCCTTGTGTGGCCTTCCTCATTCTTTTCAACCATCCTCCTTCTTTATCTACCAGTAAAAAAATGGTTTATTTTTTGTAGTTGGTCATTACAACATTCCTTTTCCCCTTTCTTCCTTCTGTTCCTAGTATCTCTGAATTCTTCACATGACGTTTCAACCAGGGTTTATTGGAGTCAAACATTGCTGGTTACTGGACAGCTCTTACTTTCTGGCCTTCCTCTTACTGCTGTTTGTTTTTCTCCTCAGTTTCTATAATGCTCTTCCTTTTCTTTTGCCTCCTTCATTCCTCTCCCATCCCCCATACTTTTTGTCTTCCAAACTGGGACCTAAATGTTATTCTCCACAATTTAAATCTCCCCTGGAACCTTTGGCTTCTGTTCCTTGTACATTTCTCTTTTACTACCTGTTTCTCCTCTTTTATTTTCCTGTGGTCCTCAATGTACTGATTTCTATGGCACATTCTTCCTGCAGTCTTTTCCAACATTTGTGTTTGTTTTTTTTATCTCAGTCATGCTTTTCTCCATAAAACACCTGTGATGTGAGAGTGACAGCTCCTTTATTTCTGGTGATGGATTGGTGCAGGACTAGTCAAAATAAGTCTTCACTTAGTTACAGTTCAGGTTACGAATTCTGCCTTGCTGGACTTGTGGTGAAAAAGCTTGGGACCTTGTTCTTATTGTGGCCAGGATGACACACACCCAGTGCTGCATGATTTGGGAATGTAACTAACCCACAGATGCTGGTCTGATGTGCCTTAGTCACAATACACACGCAGTGCTTCTGTGTGTCTAGTGCAGGTTCTACCTTTTTGTTCTTTTGACCATCCTCATTATATTTCCCTTCTTGTGAAGAGTATACTCTGGTACAGTAGAAGTGCAATCTCTATTACTGATCCATGATATAGAATGACACAGTAGAAGTGTGATCTCTCTTACTGATCCATGATATAGAATGGCACAGTAGAAGTGCAATCTCTTTTACTGATCCATGATATAGAATGGCACAGTAGAAGTGCAATCTCTTTTACTGATCCATGATATAGAATGGCACAGTAGAAGTGCAATCTCTTTTACTGATCCATGATATAGAATGGTACAGTAGAAGTGCAATCTCTTTTACTGATCCATGATATAGAATGGCACAGTAGAAGTGTAATCTCTCTTACTGATCCATGATATAGAATGGCACAGTAGAAGTGCAATCTCTTTTACTGATCCATGATATAGAATGGCATAGTAGAAGTGCAATCTCTTTTACTGATCCATGATATAGAATGGCACAGTAGAAGTGCAATCTCTTTTACTGATCCATGATATATAATGGCACACTCCATGGTGTTTTTTTTTACACTTCCCAAATGAAGTAATCTAAGTAAAATTTTAAACCAGTCACTACACTACTTGAATGTGGGAATCTCGCTGTATGTAAGAAGAGGTTGTGTATCATATTGAAAGTTAACATTTTCCAACACTGAAAATATATTTCTGATAAATACCCACCTCTGTTCTTCCCACCATCTTTCCCTACTTCTGGTGCATTTTTCTTCCTTACATACTTTCCAAGTGATAATTGAAAAATCAGTATAGAGGGAATTGGCTGTGCTAGTAGGGTGTAGGGCACTCCTGTTGGTGGAGAGTTATCACGTGGTTACTTGCATGCAATAATGTCATGGAAATGTGAACTGTGAACTTCATGGCTAGTAGTGAACAAAAGCTTGTGTGTAACAGGCAGCACTTTTTTAAGAAAGCTGCAAGTGAGTAGAGAAAACTATTAACCTTAAATACCAGACAAATGTTAACTTTAAAACTACTGGGATGTTTGAAAGTTAGTATATTTTTCACTCTAAATAACACGAAATGTTTTCAACACCTCAAAAGAGAGATCCGAAGTGCCAGTAAGTAATTAACAAAATCTCAGTGAGTTAAGAAGTTTATAGCCTAATTTGAACTCTTATGAAATGTAGGCTATGTTTTCAGTAGTTAGAGAGCCAGAACAAATTTTTGCTTTTTTCTTCTTACCGTAATGTTATTTAGGTTTAAATTAATAATAAATACATTGTTCAATAACCTTTTTTTTTAATTATTTATTACATACTTAAAATAAGTCAACTGAGTAAGAAACATAAGAATAATAAAACAAACTGATCAAGTAGGTATTCAACATACTAATGGGTTATAAGTAGGTATTCAACATACTAATGGGTTATTCCACGTCAAATCACCCAGGGGGCTGCAGGTGACCCCCTCAGAATGCCTTGAAAAAATTCACATGTGCTCATCTACCCATATAATGAAAAACTGCCAAAGATTAGATCAATATCTCTAATAGTTACTGATTTACAGCCCTGTAAAATGTAATGAATTTTTTTTGGCAAATTCATTTTCAGGCAAATTTGGCTGCTTAAAGCTGCAAGAGTAATGGTGGTAGAAGGTTGAAATTTGCTACACTGACTAAATTAATATTACAGAATTAAAAAATGGTCTCAAACCAAGTTTATCTCTCTTAGGATTTTCATAGTGAGGCTGTAAAATCACCTGAAAACCCAAAATCGTTCAAAACATTGGTTTATGTAATAAGCCATAGCTCTAAGACTTAATATGATACAAAGCTGAATTTTGTTTTCAAATTTCCTATAATATATCAGTTGATAAATCAGCAATTGTTGTAATTAAAAGTCTATTAGATCTCCTGTAGAAAAATGTAGTTGCATGCAACTTATGATTTAGCTAAAAATATCCCTACTTCAGGCCACAGTTTGACCATGTCACCAGTTATTCAGCCTTTTCAGATTTTTACCATATATTCTTACATCTCTGAATATGATCTACAAAAAAATCAAAATAGTGTTCAACCTACTTTTTGAATTATAATTTTTTAAAGTATCTTCTGACCATACATTTTTTATTTAAAAAAAAATTCAGTTGAGGTGTATTACTGTGTGCAAATATATCCACACAATGTTGAAAAATACCTGTCACAATTTTATGAATCCCACTGTAATATTCTAACCAGCCTTTCACAAGTTTAAATAATGAAGTTGTAAGAAACAAGAAAGAATTAATTCTTTTCTGAACAAATTTATTCACATAACTAGTTAGATCACATGGCAATGGAAATATATTGTGTATGCATTACACTTATGCAGGTATGGTTGAGTTTAAGATTCATAATATAATAAATATAAAGGTAAATCAGACACAAAAAGCACAGTGCTACAGCATGCGATAACTGAGAAAGATTATAGTCACACCAAACTGCAATAATCATGACAATAAAATGTTTCAAAAACTGCTTTGGAGATAAATTAGCCTTAATAATATCAAATAAACATTGCTTTGTTCAGACAGCTTGAATAAATTTCTGAAATTTGAGTTTGATTATGTTGAGATCACTTTGACTTAGAACATAGTGGCGAGCACTACTACCTTGGATGGAAGGTGCACTTATCAGACAAGAATATGTTGGAAAGGAATTCAGCTTTCATCTTTACATGACCTTGTAGGCCATGAGAACAGCTCATTTCTTGATGTCTTCATAAATGACACCGACACATCGGAATGTTCATCTGATCTATCTTTTATGTTTCCCACATACCATTCATGATCGTATATGCATGCCACATATTTTCCTGGCTGATAATTGTCATTGTTATCATTAGACCCTATTTGAGCTTCTGCAGCATCACTTTCACTGCTACTACCAACAGTTACAACTGTGTACACGTCATAACTTTCTCATGTACTATTTTTTGGTATAGTGGAGAATAAAGCTATGATGTGACCTGATACCTGTCACAGTTTTGTATTTTTCATAGCACTCAGTAGATCAAACTTTACACAATTCTGCAGGACTGATTCCTGATTGACAATAAAGAACTGAATGCCCTGAATGTGGTCCTTTGCCCAATGATACATATCAGAGAACTTAAAATTTGATTAGAATATTTCAATGAGATTCAATAATTATTTCAAAATTGCATGGATATATTTGCACAGAGTAACACACCTGAATTAAAGTGTTTTTTTCAAGTAAACAATGTATGGTCATAAGATACTTTAAAAAATTATAACTCAAAAAGTAGGTTGAACACCATCTTGACTTTTTGTAGTTCATATTGAGAGATGCAAGAATATATGGTAGAAATCTGAAAAGGCTGAATAACTGGTGACATGGTCAAACTGTGGCCTGAAGTAGGGATATTTTTAGCTAAATCATAAGTTGCATGCAACTACATTTTTCTACAGGAGATCTAATAGACTTTTAATTACAACAATTGCTGATTTATCAACTGATATATTATAGGAAATTTGAAAATAAAATTCAGCTTTGTATCATATTAAGTCTTAGAGCTATGACTTATTACATAAACCAGTGTTTTGTACAATTTTGGGTTTTTAGGTGATTTTACAGCCTCACTATGAAAATCCTAAAACTTGGTTTGAGACCATTTTTGAATTCTGTGAGATTAATTTAGTCAGTGTAGCAAATTTCAGCCTTCTACCACCATTACTCTTGCAGCTTTAAGCAAGGAACATTGCCCAAAAATGAATTTGCCAAAAATAAAACAAATTAACTAAATTTTACAGGACTGTAAATCAGAAACTATTAGAGATACTGATCTAATCTTTGGCAATTTTTCATTATATGGGTAGATGAGCACATGTCAATTTTTTCAAAGCATTCTGAAAGGGTCACATGGAAAATTTTCCAAAATATTGAATACAGAAAAGTATACTTTTAGAAGAGATTAAATATACATGCCATAATTTATGTTAATGCTGTTTTAAATTTTTTGACTGATAGGTAATTACTTTAAGCCTGTGTGGACATCATTGTTTAAACTAAAAAGTTGATTATGGTATAATTATGGTGTAAGTCTATCTTCTTTTATCAAAAAATACTGAAATTTTGGTTAGAGTTTTACAATGTTTATACAATCTCTGTAAATAATTTTTGTTCTTAGTATTGATTGTAGCATCACTTATTTTTTAGCTGTATTTACACCAGATATGTATATCATATTTTCCAGGCCATTGCCAAATCTTGTTCTCTGCTGACAAGCATTAGTCTTGCCCAGTGCACCCGCGTAACTCGAGAATGTGTCCAGCTCTTAGTTGATCACTGTCCTAATCTGGCCAGCATTGATCTTTCAGGAGTATCCAAGGTTGGTGAGAAAATTTATTATTATATCCTAAAGTTTAAAATCGTATCTATGTGTGTGTACATATATATTTATATATATAAAATCTGTGTGTGTGTCTGTTTGTTTATTATCTAACTACTACTAAGTTGATGGACCAATCTCAACCAGATTTTGTGGGATCACAGTTTAGAACAAGGAGCATGTTAATGGTTGGTTAACATTCCCTTCACTTTCTTTGATTGCTGTAATTGAGTACTTATTATTTTTGATGCAATTTAGTGTTAACTACATTGACAGATGGCACCACATTCTCACACATAGATGTTTTGTGTATCTATGGTGGAATCTAACAAAAGTAATGACTACAACTATTGCAGTAATGCAAAAATTCAACTAAAGTTTCTTTTTCAACATCCATCATAAGGCTGCTGTGAAGAACTGTTTCTCGAGATGTACTCACATCCTACTTTGACCCATGACATGTCAACAGTGACACTTCTGTGGCCAATAACTGTCAATTAATTAACCACATTAAGCACTGTGAAAGGACATTAACAGTTCATTGTTGAAATTGGGCAACTAAAATCACCTCCACCACCTCTGTTTTGGCTGCTGTCTGTTAACACAAAATCATCGAGACCATTGTACTGTGTAAACCATGTTTTAAATATATATTGAATTCATAAAGCTTATGCAGAAATTTTTGTAAGGTAATACTGTAATAATATGCTATAAATAAATTGTGTGAAAATTGTTATTCATCGTACCATTCACCCAAACCTTTTTTTTAAAGTTCATAACTTGTAAAAAATACAGGTACATCAGCTAGTTTTGTTATAAACAACAAAGATTTTCTTACCTGTTTATTTTGCCGTACATTGTTTTATTTTATATATAAAACATTACATATCTATATCCAGTGGCAGAAAAACAAAATGTTTTGAAGTATATTTTCACAGACATTCTTGTGTAGCAGCATTAATTACACAGCTTACATTAGTCTTCAAGTTAGATTATCTAATCAGAAGCTTAGACTGTGATTAGGAAATGAAGCACCTATCTTACATTAATCACTTGCTTTCAGAGATACAGCAGTCAACATAGTCCTCTTTCACCAGCGAGTCTCAAATATCTGGTCTCTCAGTGCGGAAAGAAACTTACTCGTCTCATTTTAGCAGAGAATGAAGTTGCAGCAACGAGCTCAGTATTAAATGCTATTTCTGTAAGTAATTGTTCATTGTATAATGTTTTGGATTCTTTGTTTTAGTTCTAAAGATATCTACAGTCATTACGTTTTCCGATTATTTCTCTTGATGACTATTAGAATAACCACTGTCATATACTTTAAATTTTTTATTCAATTTCTCTTCGAAAGTTATTTTCAATCTATCTTCTTTTACACGTTTGTTTCCTTTTTGTTTTTTAATTCGGGACTGATTTGTTTTCAACAAAAGTGTTAAAGACAAATTCAAAATTTGTTTGCTGTCTCCTAATTGGGCAGAGGACCATAGATCCCATCACAGGTTATGATAATTAATTTTACATTATATTAAAATGGTTTTGAAATTTTTAAACTACTAGTGACATGATAATAACAGAATATATAGTTGTAGTTGGGTGTTTTGACACTACGTTCTGGCACTACATTAGTAGTGTGATATCATTGAAAATAGATCAGTTTTGTAATGGTAAGTAAAAGCCCTTTTGAACACCATGTATTTTACACACTCAGGTTATAAATGGTATTGCTAATGGTAATGTACATAGCTTTTCCAAGATGGGGATATCCCTTGTACTTTAAGGCATTGGAAATCAAAATAATATGAAACAATTTAGGCACTAGAACCATTTAGAAAAGTATTTAAAAGCTCTACCGTAGTAACGATGAACAAAGTACAGTATGTAGCAAATATAAATCCAAGAACACAGAGGTAAGTTGCAAATGTCAGCTACATGAACCGTGCAACAGTATATAAGTGTTTTGAAGTTAGGTACAGAGTTCAAATTTATTATTCTGCCTTTTTGTCACATACAGTTTAATTAACTAACAGTCTGTCACTTAATCATAGTTACACAGAACATGATAACAAGGTTAGTGTCAAGGTTTGTAGAATCTGAGACTGCCTGTCCAGTGTTTTTACCAAAATGCCAAAGGTGCAAATTTTCTTGGGTCCATGTAGTTTAGATGCTTTAAGGTGTATTCTGTAGATATATGATAGGAATATAATAAAAACAATTTAACAGCTTTTATATACATTAAATCTTGCCTTTTATTACCTGTTTAACAGGGAAGTAAAATCAACAGTTTTCTATTTGTAGATCTTTATTTCAGTTGCACATCACTGTTTCCATTAATACTGCTTTAGAAAGGATTAAGTGCATTGTTAAAATGAAGATTTTAGTGCCAACAGGTCAATAGTTAAATTTAATCAACTTCATCATAGGTGATGGCAAAATATTCTAATGTCTCAAATCTTTATTTAATATTATTGACTTTATTGCATTCAAACAATATTCAATAAATACTAAGCTATTTGGTTTGTGGATATCATTTGAATATTATAAACTTAACATTCAATAAGTAATGATTTTGCTCGTTGGGTAGGTTCTGTTCTTTACTTTGCCACCAATGGAATCTCAACATCCACCCATGTGTTTGTTGTGCATGGTGACTCGTGAATGGGAGGAGAAGATCCTGATGGTTGAGGGGTCCAACCCTAACACACCACTTTGGCCTTGAATTCATATAGATGGGTGGCCTTGGGGTTGCTTTCCTTGGGTCAGTCAGCTGGTCCACTTGGGCTGAGATCAACCAAGTATCAGTGTTGGATGTTCTCAACAGGTGTTGTGGACATTGTATCTGATGCTGGTGTTTGGGTACAGTGCTCATGAAACTCTGGCGTTGTTGCAGTGTCCTTGTTTCGCATTGTAGTGTGTCCCCTCGTAGGGCTCCATGGTGGGATAAGTGGGCACCGAAATATCCCTTTCTTTATTATGGATCCTCCAAATAAAACCTTAAATAAAATAATGAAAAACAGTCCATAGCTAAACAACCACGTCTTGAAGATTCTGAGCAGCAATCTTCAACATCTGTAACACCTGTTGTACCCCATTTTCTAATACTACATTCTCTTTAAGACAAACATTTAGGGCAAATGTCTCCCTGTTTCATTCAGAAGGGACTAGAGGGACTTGCTGGCTCTCCATAATCAGTAAAGAAGTTTGATCTGGTGATATATTGTTTGAAACATCCACATCTCAACACAGTGAACTCCTCTTGCATTCAAAGGCAATTGGGGATATAACTATTGAGGTTACACCTCATGCTACTTTGAATTCATCACAAGGAGGTCTCATTGAGAGGAGTTTCAAGAACATCCCCGAGTCAGAGGTTCTCGCTGGTTTCTCCACTTGAGGAGTTTCTACAGTGAGACGTATCTCCACTCATAAAGATGGAATTACGATGTTTGCCAACATCCTTGTTCTAACATTTACATCACTGCGTCCACCTGTCACCATCAAGACAGGTTATCTTAATTGCAGAGTACGGCCATACATTTCAAACTCTCTCCGATGTTTCCATTGTCAGCGACTTGGTCACTCAAGGACGTCATGTCAGGATTTCTTGATATGTGTCCATTGTGGTGGCAAGGACCACGATGCCTATGAGTTGAAACAGATCCTCATTGCATTAACTGGAATTTCTCTTACCCATCCTACATTCATTCTTGCTGTAAATGGTTGGAAGAAAAGAAAGTGCAGGGTTTGAAAACGATTCATAACATTACTTATCTTGAGGCTCAAAAGTTGCTGTTCACCAATTCATCTTGGACATATGCTGCTGCACTTCATTCCACAACTACAGTGGGAGTGCAGACAGATCTCTCTCTGCCTCCAAAATAATCGTTCTCAAACCAAATGAAAAGTCTTTTGACATCCATGGTTAAAAAAAATTGATGAATCAACTTCAACACCCATTTCTGTCCCGAACGTACATTCCAGCAAATCCCAAGATCGACTTCCTGTGGTTCCAAGTACAGGCATTTCCTCAATCACTGGAATCCTCTTCCAACAGCAAAGACCTGCCCAATTGACTCAGGGCAGGATCCATCCAGGTCTATAAACCTCCCTTGAATAAAGACAGTAAAAAAAAAAAAAAAAAAAAAGATATGGTTATAAACAGAAAGGCTTTTCACCCAATTTGCCTACACATAAATAAAAATGGCCAACTTGATACAATGGAACTATTGAGGTTCATATTCTAATCTGAATGACATCAAAACACTGATTGCTTTTATATGATCCTGTATGTCTTTCCTTTCAGGAAGCTTTTCTGAAATTTGGCAATACAGTCACCTTTTGGCAGTTTTCTTTGCACAGAAATGTCAGGTTGTGTGATGGATGAATGCATGAAGGGGTGACACTGTTGATTGTCCAGCATGTGCTCACCCTGTCTTTGCCACTTGACACACCCTTGGAGTTTATAACCATCCATGTTTCCTTGGGTCGTACCATCACTGTTCATTCTTTCTACCTGTTGCCTGGAGAGACCTATAATCAATCAGACCTTGATGCTCTCATTGAACAGTTGACGACTCCCTTTTTAATCCTGGGAGACTCTAATGGACATCATCCCCTCTGGGGAAATGCTGATATTGATAATAGGGCTCCCTCCGTAGAACATATGCTCTCTGATCACAACCTTTCTCTTTTCAATGCTGGTTCTTTGACTTATTTTCATGTACCTAATCAGTCCTTTACTGTTATTCATCTTTCAGTTTGCTCCCCTTCACTATTCTCCCATTTTTTTCATGAAGGGTTAATGAGGGTTCCATGAGGCAGTGATCATTTTCCTATAATTTTGAGAGAGACTGGCTGTGGTCGATGCCACCCACCCCTCATGCCTTGGTGAAAGCTGGATCAACAAACTGGCCCTCTTTCACTGCACTCACAGAACTTGATCCTGTCATTGTCTCTGAGCCACCAATAGATGACTGTGAGGCAGCACTGACTGACTTATTATACTGGCAGCTGCTTAGTGCATACCTAAAACCTCAACATGTTTTCTATGATATCCTCGTCCATAGTGGAATCCTGCCTGCCACATGGCATGGAAGGCTCAAAAATGGGCCTGGAATTCTCTTCGTAGGTATCCCACACTTTTGTATTGCATTGCTTTCAAGTGTGCCCATGCACATGCTCATTGGGTAAGATGTCAAAGGACTCTTGGATTAAATTCACTACCAGCATATATTCTACCACCAGTTACAAAGTCGTATGGGACAAGATTCAAAGGTTAGTGGGCAATATAATTCTGTCCCCCTCTCAATCTTACTTTCTGATGGCCAGAAAGTAGCTTATACCAATACTTTAAGTGAAAGCTTTTGCCAGGTATCTCGAGCTTCTGCTTCTTCCTCCACCTTCTTAGCCATCAAGACTGTGGCAGAGCAATCACCTCTTTCCTTTCAAACTGATTGTCTCTATGACTATAATCATCCCTTTACACTAGTGGAATTCAAACTGGCCCTTCATCAGTCTGGCAGTACATCTGTTGGACCTGATGATGTACACTATGAAACCCTGCACCATCTTTCTTCTGATTGTTTTTAACTGGATCTGGCAGGAGAATGTTTATACTGATGCCTGGTGCCAGGCTGTTGTCTTACTTTTCTCTAAACCTGGGAAGGATCCCAAGATTCCTTCAAACTATCATCCAATTGATTTGAAGAGCTGTCTCTGTGAGACCTTAGAGAAGATGGTTAATGCTCGTCTTGTTTGGTTCCTCGAATCAGTCCACCTCCTCTCGCCCACCCAATGTGAGTTTCAATAAACAGCTCTCCACCATGGACCACCTAATTCAAAACGTCAATCAGAGAAGCCTTTCTCAAACAACAACATCTTGTATCAATATGCTTTGACATTGAGACGGCTTGTGATACAATATGGAGGTATGGCATTTTGCAAGACCTCCTTATATATAGGTTATGTGCCATTTGCCCATTTTTATTAAAATTTTTTAATGGACAGGCAAATCCAAGTTCATGTGGGTTCGACAGTTTACCGTTCTTTTCTACAGGAAGTTGGAGACCTACAGGGCTGTGTTTTGAGTGTCACACTTTTCATTATAAAGATTAATGCCATCACTAAATAACTCTCTCTTACTGTTGCAAACGGGCTCTATGTCAACGACTTTCACATCTCATGTCAGTCGTCGAACATCAGATGTATTGAATGACAGTTACAGACTGCCCTCAATCGTTTACTGAAGTGGACCACAGCAAATGGCTTTCACTTCTCTCTCTCTCTAAAGCTGTTTGTATGCACTTTTGCTGCCAATGGGGTATTCATCCTGATCCTGAACTATGTACTGGTGAAGTTGTGCTGCTTGTGGTCTCTGAGACAAAGTTGTTGGGGCTCTTCTTTGACCATAAGCTGATCTTTATACCACTCATCAAGAAGCTATGAGTAAAGTGTACAAGAGCACTGAACATCCTCTGTGTCCTCTCTTCCACCACTTGGGGAGTGGATCAATGTTCTATGCCAAAGATATATCATGCTCTTTACACAAGTGGAATTCAAACTGGCCCTTCATCAGTCTGGCAGTACATCTGTTGGACCTGGTTTCAATCGAAACCTGACTATGAATCACTAGTCTATGGTTCTGCCAGGACCTTGGCCTTAAAGATGCTGGACCCCATTCATTATCAAGGATTTCAGCTTTGCACTGGGGCTTTCTGCACTTCCCCAGTTCAGAGCTTATACGTAGTCTTGTGAACCTCCTTTGCTCCTCTGCCATTTGCAACTGTCTTTACTATATGCTTCAAAACTTCATTCCTTACCAGAGCATCCCACCTGGGGTTGTGTTCTCCTTCCTTGGTGGACCATACTTTTTTAGAACTGACGATCTGCCATTGCTCCTTTGGCCTTCGTATCCAGGTGCAATTGAATGAATGGGTTGGTCCTTGAATAATATTGCTGTAGCCACTAGTCAGCCCATCCCACCATGGCCTCTTACAGTCCCCAAATGTAACTTATCTTTAAGTCATCTGAGAAAATCAGACACTCCCAGTTTGAAATACTGTCTGTTATTTATTGAACATCTTTTGAACCATCCTTCCACTCCTGTTTATGCAGATGGCTCAAAATCAGGTGACTGTGGGCTCTACCATGATTTGTTGTGGCTCAGTGTTTGCACGCATCCCCTCTACAGCTTCTGTGTTCACTGCTGAACTGTATGCCATTTCTATTTCCCTGGATCACATAGAAGCTAAGCAGTACTCAAACTGCACTATTTATACTGACTTGCTTAGTTCTCTACTGGCCCTGGAATTGCTTCACATTAGTACACACCTGTTCTTGCCAATATTCAAAACAAGCTGGCCCATTTCTCTTTAACATTTACTTATGTCCAGTTTTTCTGGATACCGGGCCACGTTGATATTCATGGGGACGAGCTTGCCGACACCACAGCTCTTTCTATCTGCTCTGGCACTGTCACTGCTGTGCCTGTTTCATATATGGACTGTGGTTCTGTATTCAAGGCTTGGCTCTGTGCCAGTTGACAGTCGACTTGGAGTGAGCAATGTGAAAACAAGCTTTTCGAAATAAAACTGTACATTGTACTTTGGCCATCTAGCTTCTGTATAGTTCAGAAGGAGGAAGTCGTTCTAACTAGACTGCACATTGGTCACAGTTTTTTAACTCATCATTTTCTTTTATCTGGAACTGATGCACCAGTGTGTAGTTTGTGTAACACTCAAATCACTGTAAGCCACATTTTACTGTCTTGCTGTCATTATGACTCTCAACGACAGCACCATTTTAAACATATTTATCCTAAGGTTTATTCATACTGTTAGACAATGTTATTGGTGATGGTGACACTGTTCACCTTGGAAATGTTATTAGTTTTTCAAAGGTCATTAATCTTTTTAATGCTATTTAAGTTTTTAAATTAAAACATTAGACATTTTTTTAATGTGATTCCCTTCTAAGAATCAAAGTACATCTACTTTGATTTCAAATTAGAAAATGGCCATAACATCAAATAACTCAAAATGAGGACTGGAAAGGCCAACTTCACATATCTAATGCTGATGTTTGAACTACCCGTTAGTTATCCTGACGAGTTATAATAATTAAAATATTGTTACAAGTCTTTTAAACCATTTATTACTTGACTTTCTGAAAATAGCCATAACATCAAATAACTCAGAACCAGGACTAGAAAGGCCAACTTCACGTGTCTAATGCTGATGTTTGAACTACCCGTTAGTTATCCTGACGAGTTATAATAATTAAAATATTGTTACAAGTCTTTTAAACCATTTATTACTTGACTTTCTGAAAATAGCCATAACATCAAATGACTCAGAACCAGGACTGGAAAGGCCAACTTCAGGTGACTGACGGTTGTTTTTGTACTTACCTGTTAGTCTTCCTGGTGAGTTATGATAATTACAGTTATGCTACAAAAAGTCCTTTACAACTTGTATCACTCTAGTTTTTTCTTACTGCTGTAGACTAGATGTAAACATTGGTTTTTATGCTATTTATGTTGTTTTTTAAACTTTGTTTTGTTTTACCTTAATTTTCTTTTATGAATTTTACTAAATTTACTCCCATTTTAACTTTTCACCAGATGTTTGGCACAGATAGCCTAGTTGCTTTGTGCCATAAAACACCAAATCAACCAACCAGTCGCTCGTTGGAATGTTTTGTCATCTACACTACTTGCTTAACTTAATTAAACTTACCTATAATAAAAGAAAACTTCTGTACCTTTAAAACATTTTTAAAAATGAAAAGATTTGATGAACCTGTAAAAAAAAATCATATATCTATAGTTTGTTTTTAAGTCTTCTGAATTTTATGTTAGGCCCCTTTGTTTGCCATTGCGGGAGCTCCAGTTGGTTTTTTTACTTCAATTACTACTCAGAACATTTTATTTATCTTTCATTTATATTTTGCTCTATCTAAGCATATTTAAAAGCTGTCTAAAGTCATTTTTAAACCTGAACTTTGTTAGTATTTGTTCAGACCACATGGAATGACATTAATAATATAGCAACAAAGGGCATTAGTAACAAAACAAGGTGAGAATAATTATGGTCATTACAGATGATAGCTTCTCAGCAAATAAACCTTGAGATTGACAGAATAATTTTAAAAATATATTAATAAATGTGTTGTTTAGAAGCAAGACTCCTTGGAACTGTGAATAAGTTAAACTTGGAATGTTCTCTCATATTTCTTTGTGAATGACTCTAAACAAATATTACGTAATGACAATCTCAATTTAAGATATTTTGTATTAAAAAATATTGAAAGTTTGGCACATGGGTCAAAATTCAACATAGAAGAGCACATCAGTCATGTGATTGAATGAAGAGGTTTTCTTTTCACAATTAGTGTAAGGTATTAATTATACTAAGGGTAATTAATTAAAAATCAAGAATCTTGGTTGCCATATGAACTTTAGTTTATAATCATATCAATCAATTACTATCTTTTCTAGGGAAACAAAGAAAATACCAGTTTTTGTTAAACCTACAAGCAGAACTTGAAGAATCTCATAAATTCAATAGATTTCAAAAACTAAAAGTTGTTTTAAGTCACTTGTGAATTCTTCAAAGTTTTCTTTTCAGACAGTGAATTTATAAAATGATTTTTTTCATGCAACTTGATCTATTCTCTATTGTTTACCATAACTTTTACCGTCTTTCATTTCAGAATAAGTTTAAACTGGTAGAACTAGTAGTGAAATCTTGGAGTGTTGTATTGGGAAATTCCCAGAGTTTAATAGGAGTGACTTGTTACTGTCAACTGGTGTGTTTTGTTTCTAGGAATCCTGCCCGAGACTTGAAGAACTTGATATTTCAAATCTTAAGGTGCTGGGAGGAAGTTTGGTTCTGTTTCTAGAGAAACTTCAACATGGTTGTCCTAATCTCAGAATTTTACGTGTTACAAATTCTCCGCTATCTCTGTCTTCTGTCTCTCTTGCTAAACAGGTAAGAACCTGTTGGATTGATTATAATTTTTGCATTTTGTGATGGTAAACAGGTGAGAACCAGTTGGATTGACTATAATTTATGCATTTTGTGATGGTAAACAGGTGAGAACCAGTTGGATTGACTATAATTTATGCATTTTGTGATGGTAAACAGGTGAGAACCAGTTGGATTGACTATAATTTATGCATTTTGTGATGGTAAACAGGTAAGAACCTGTTGGATTGACTATAATTTATGCATTTTGTGATGGTAAATGGATGAGAACCAGTTGGATTGACTATAATTTATGCATTTTGTGATGGTAAACAGGTGAGAACCAGTTGGATTGACTATAATTTATGCATTTTGTGATGGTAAACAGGTGAGAACCAGTTGAATTGACTATAATTTATGCATTTTGTGATGGTAAACAGGTAAGAACCTGTTGGATTGACTATAATTTATGCATTTTGTGATGGTAAACAGGTGAGAACCAGTTGGATTGACTATAATTTATGCATTTTGTGATGGTAAACGGATGAGAACCAGTTGAATTGACTATAATTTATGCATTTTGTGATGGTAAACAGGTGAGAACCAGTTGGATTGACTATAATTTATGCATTTTGTGATGGTAAACAGGTGAGAACCAGTTGGATTGACTATAATTTATGCATTTTCTGATGGTAAACAGGTGAGAACCAGTTGGATTGACTATAATTTATGCATTTTGTAAAAGAAATATATGAATTTACACAAATTACAAACCATTTTTAATTTGATATTTTTTAACTGTTGTACATTTCAAGTTCTGATGTTGCAGTATATGTTACTCAGAGCTCTGGGTTTTAAATTACTCAAGATGTAAACATATAGTTATGTTTAAATTAGAGCTTTGTTTTAAATTACTCAAGATGTAAACATATAGTTATGTCTAAATTAGAGCTTTGTTTTAAGTTACTCAACATGTAAACATGTAGTTATGTTTAAATTAGAGCTTTGTTTTAAGTAACTCAAGATGTAAACATGTAATTACATTTAAATTAGAGCTTTGTTTTAAGTTACTCAAGATGTAAACATGTAGTTACGTTTAAATTAGAGCTTTGTTTTAAGTTACTCAAGATGTAAACATATAGTTATGTTTAAATTAGAGCTTTGTTTTAAGTTACTCAACATGTAAACATGTAGTTACGTTTAAATTAGAGCTTTGTTTTAAGTTACTCAAGATGTAAACATGTAGTTACGTTTAAATTAGAGCTTTGTTTTAAGTTACTCAAGATGTAAACATATAGTTATGTTTAAATTAGAGCTTTGTTTTAAGTTACTCAAGATGTAAACATGTAATTACATTTAAATTAGAGCTTTGTTTTAAGTTACTCAAGATGTAAACGTGTAATTACATTTAAATTAGATCTTTATTTTAAGTTCCCTTCACTTTGGACAACTTTTGAAACATAAAATTCAGATTTGTAAATTCATTCTCTCAACAAACTTGCACACATTTAGAGCATAAATTCTTAAACACATAAAGTTCACACTTACAAACTAATTCTTTCAAGAAAGCTGCACACTTCTAACACATCTTCTGAAGCCCATAAGCTCTATATTTAAGACATCTAGACTGTCAACAAGCTACACATTACTACAGTAATAACTACCTGGCACGTGTATTTCTTACTTACAAAGAGTAGTTTAATAAAGTGACTAATCGGACATTCTATTACAGTTAAAAGTCTGCGAACATGCACTCTGTAGATTTTTCAATTCAAAAGGTATGTTTAATAGAAAGTGGTCTTGATATGTTTTTGTTATAATTATTACTTTGGCCATGATTTAATACAACTTTCTATGATCTAACTCTGAGGTAACGTAGAATATTTTATTTTTCTTATCCAGGCACAATCACCTGGATTTCAGGAACTGGAGGAACTCAGTATTGCTTTGGATAGTGACTATCAATCTGGTCTAAATGACATAGGTCTTGAAAGGTACACCTCATATCACAAATTGTAGGAAACTTGTGATATAATGTTCTGTATCAGAAGAAACAGGGATATTAAAATGATATTACAAGATGGATATTATATTAATGCTACTTGATCAATGATAACTGTGTATCAGTTTGTTTTGGTTTTTGTTTAAATTAAAGTGTTAACATGTTTTACATTTGTCTTTTGTTTAAAAGTAGGTATTGGTGAATAACGTGGCAGTTAAAACGCTCGTCTGGTGTGATGCACAGGACTGTTAATTATCATTCCTTTCTTTGTATCTAGAATCACAAAGAAGTCCCACAAATTGAAGCTACTGGATGTGAGAGGTTGTCGTAACATATCTGTATCAGGATTGATTCGTGTACCTGCATGGAACATTCAATATCTTTATCTTGCTCAGAGTGCTGCAGCACGAATGTCTAACCTGGAACTAGTCCTGCAGAAGGTAAAACTAAAGTCCATTTGTTTTGTTATTTAAGAGAAATTAATGTCTAACCTGGAACTAGTCCTGCAGAAGGTAAAACTAAAGTCCATTTGCTTTGTAGTTTTGTTATTTAAGAAAAATCAGTGTATAATCTGGAACTAGTCCTGCAGAAGGTAAAACTAAAGCCCATTTGCTTTGTAGTTTTGTTATTTAAGACAAATCAGTGTCTAATCTGGAACTAGTCCTGCAGAAGGTAAAATTAAAGCCCATTTGCTTTGTAGTTTTGTTATTTAAGAAAAATCAGTGTCTAATCTGGAACTAGTCCTGCAGAATGTCAAATAAGATTTTCTGTGCTGTAGTTTCATTGATCAAAGAAACATAATTTCTACACCTGGAACTAGTTCTTGGAGTAATGGTAGAATCCACAAGTTTTGTATTTTTTGTTGTTGAAAGAAACCTATGTTACAATAAATTCAAGGGTGATTAGCTTTGTGTTTACATAGTCGTTAACTCACCTCATGTTATAGTAATAATTTTCTTTTTATTACTTGTACATCTGTATAATTATTCTGTAATTTATATATTCTATTTCACATCTTGAACTTGTTAATAATTATTAGTGTTTTTTTTTATGGCACCTTCCAGTAACTTGACTATAATTAAACAATAATATATTATGGTAATTTGGTAATTTTATACTATGAAGTTATATTGTCCAAGTTATTTAATGGGCATTTATTGATCATGGGATACTGATGGGAGGGAAGATCAGATTGTTTGGTGACAGAGCACGAAGCAAAGACCTAAGTATTACATTTTTTGTAAATAAATTGTACTGTATTCTCTCTGTAATACTGCTTTCAAAATTAACATTAGTTAAAAGTTTTTCATATTGGCTTTTGTTTTTTATTGTAAGAATTATCTTTCATTAGTCACTTAGTACGTGGATTTAGGACAAACCAAAATCTCTTAAACTGTCTAAACCCTGGAGGATATTACTGTGATCACAGCCAAAATATATCGATAACAGTTATACAACTGATGAAACGACGCATTTGACTGGACTCATTTTAAGTCCAGATCTGTCTTGGTAGCTAATTTAGTGATTCCCTTAAAAGTTCATTAAAATATTAAAACTGCATTACTGAAAACAGTTGTTAATGCTTAATTTGACTTTCTGCTATTTTATTGGAGTTAATATTCCAAAACAGTTTGTGGTTCCAATATGATTAGTTATTCTAGATTTGACTGCCCTCTAGTGAATACAGTCAGCAAAACCATTGACAAGTAAAACTTTTATAACAAGAGTGCTATTAATTTTCAATTACTAACCTTTTATATAAAGATTGAGGAATTTTTTAGTTTTCTTCTAACCTGATTAAAGTACATGTCTTCTTTTGTTCCAACCTATTTAAAGTGCATGTCTTCTTTTGTTCCAATGTGGTTAAAGTACATGTCTTCTTTTGTTCCAATGTGGTTAAAGTACATGTCTTCTTTTGTTCCAATGTGGTTAAAGTGCATGTCTTCTTTTGTTCCAACCTATTTAAAGTGCATGTCTTCTTTTGTTCCAACCTATTTAAAGTGCATGTCTTCTTTTGTTCCAACCTATTTAAAGTACATGTCTTCTTTTGTTCCAACCTGATTTAATGACAAGGTCTAGCCAAACTCAGTATTCACACAAAAATAAACATAATCTATAAATACAATAATAATATTCTAAAGATCTGTCATTTTAAGTGTTGCAGAGTTTATCTAACATTATGAATAATTTTTGTAAGCATTTCAATACATTTGAATAATTACAAATTAAACCTAACTCATGCTCATCCAATCTTTTGATTAATTACTATTGATTGTTACGATTTACTAAAGTTACTTGACTTTTATAGAATGTAAATTTCATAGTTTTATCTACGTAGCAAAATTGAGATAAATAATTCAGCAATATGTCAAGTAGTTTCACCCAGACAAAATAAATAAATTCTTAACTTTTTAACTTATTAAAGTTGTGATTTTTTTGGGTAAAACACATTAATAATTTCTTTTACTTTTTGATAAAACATTTATCCAAATGGATTTCAATACAGTTTAGTGTGCATTCCTTTTATGTGTACAAGTTTTTTTGCTACAAATGTGATGACGGTGGGCTTTTGTAGGCTCTAATACATAAAATAACTTCAACTTTGTTTGTAATCTGTTTGAAAACATTTATTAAATATGTGAAGATTAACTTGGTAGTTATAAAATAACAGCCAATATGTTTATTGACATAAATTAATCAAAACGATATCTTGTTCAGGTTTACTTGTATATATTTAATTTAATATTACAGTGGAGCCATAGTTTGGAAATTGTTGACCTGTCATGGGCTAATAATGATGAAGCAATAAATCGGAGCATAGAGGCTTTAATTACAGCTGAGAGTGGTTGTCCGATTCGAACGCTGGACCTCAGTGGTAGTGCTGTTTCCTACTCTGCCATCAAGTAAGGTTTCAAATTTATTCAGGATTTCGATATATGAAAGCAACAAGCACCTTTTAATTACATATTTTATTTTTTAACTTGTAATGTTAAAGGACAAGGAGGTCTGTTTTGGCTATCCCATCCTTTAAACTAAAACTGTTAAAAAATACTTTAAAAAAACCGTAAAATCAGTCCTAACCATTCTTGTAGTTATCAAACTCAATTTACTACCTCCACAGCATCCTGAGGTAAACCATTTCCAAAGGTCAATCACCCTTTTAGAAAAATAAAACTGCTTAAGCCAAAGATGACCCCTACCCTGCCAAACCTGATATTTCTGTCCTCTAGTCCTACTATTGTCCCAGTTAAAAATGATAAAATATGATGTACCAACACAATCAACTCCCTCAATCAGATCTCCTCCAACTCATCTTTTTTTTTTCAAGATAAAACAATTTCATAATCTTCATCCACTCCCCCATCCCAGATGCTTCATCTGAACCATTTCCAAAAGTTCAATCCCCAATACTGAACACAATACTCCAAATGTGGCCTAACCAGTGACTTATACAATGAAATTATGACCTTTTTAGACTTATATTCGATATTTCTGTAGATGTAACTTAAAATCGTATTTGCTCTACCACTGGCAACAACACATCGCTTGAATGGCTTTAGAGACTAGTTGGCCATTACACCAAGATCCATTTCTTTCATGGCATTGTTAAGGTAATTCCCATCAAAATTATACTTATAACTCAAAGTATGATAACACACATACATTATCTTACATTTATCGTAGTTAAAGCCTATCTGCCCAACTCACTAAATGATCTAAATCATTTTTTTGTAAATCAGCAACGTCCCATTTCACCATAATACTAAATCATAAAAGTTGAAACCAATCAACCAGTAAGTATTTTGAGGATATATTGATGTTTTTTATGACGATAATAATTAGTTAAATATTATAGCAACACTCTTTGACAGATGTGTTTTGTTATGTACTCTATAATATATAATTATTTATTTTGTAGGAATAAACTGGCTCTTTTATTTAAAAATTCTTTAATTTTCTAATCTCTTTATTCTTTAGTCATTTCTAGATGTGCTTGATTTAAATAAGATTATAATGTAAGTAGAAAAATCTAACCCTAAAAACTTATTGGTCCTTCTGAAACAGTTAACAGTACTTTAGGCTTAGGTAAGATTGTGTTTAGTTTTTTCATATATGTTGATGTAAAACAAATATATTTTTTAAAGAATCCTCAGAATAATAATTTATTTGCAGAACACTTCTGAGCAAATGTCAGACTCTTCTTTCTCTAAATCTCCAGTCCTGTCGAAGTCTGCCACGAGGAATGAAACGTCTGTACAACAATCATCAACTTGTTCAACTTCGTGAAGATGTCACTTCTGGGAAGTTTGAAGAATCTTTGTAAAATAAGCCCCAAGAAATCACTGGATACATCGTGTTATGCATGTAAATATTCCTATGTTCTTACAAGATTCTTGGAAATAATACTTTTTTCATTGTATCTTTTTTTTCAAGTACTTGTATCATATCATCCTTTTAGAATGTATTGTTCAGGATATTTAACCATAGTTTAACATTTCTTTTAACACACTGAAAAGACATTAATTACCTGGAGCTTTTAACCATCTCTTAAACTTTTAAGAATACGTGATTTCTACATCATGACCAACATAACTGAAAGTGGTAACAAGTAGTAATTTGAATTGTAACAAATCACTTTAGTGAACTAGAAACATTTGATGTAAATAAATAGAAGAACAAAATTAACTTATTTTTGTTTGAAAACTATAAACAGTAGTACAAAAGATGGATAATGTTATATTAAATGTAGCAAAAACATTACCACTAATTTGGTCATATTCTTTTTCCATGGTTTTTCCAGAACTTGAATATTATTTTACATAGTTTTACTTGTAGTAATGTTTTAAAAAATTTCACTTTTATCAAAATCAGTTATTTCTTACTTTATGTATATCATGCCAAGTATATGTAATGTAATTTTTATAGTATGTCATTTATGTGCATATTTTAAACATGAGGTTATGGGTGGAAAAATACTGCCTTTAAACATGAGGTATCTACAAGGTTATGGGTGGAAAAATACTGCCTATAAGCATGAGCCTGTATCCACAAGGTTATGGGTGGAAATATACTGCCAAAAATATGTTCAAATTCTGGTCACTTAAGTTTCTCCAGTTTACAAATTGTATGAACAGTTTTGTGTACTGGAACACTTGTTATAGATATCCAATAATATGGTTCACTTATAGGTGATACTTTCCAGTTATTAAAGGTATTAATATATTTTGTTTACTAACAAACTTATTACAGATATTCCATTATTAACAATAAAAGAACGGCTTCACTTACCAACTGACTGTTGTTATGATGGGTGGCTTGTACTACATTGTGTGGTGTAATAATACATTACTAAAGCAAGTAGTGTCGACTTTACTCAGAATTTAAAATTGGTGTTTGCTGACTTTTTCAAAGAACCATTAGAAGCACTTACATCTTCAGTAATTGAAACTGTGCCTCAAGCCAGAGATTGAGATGTTCATACTCTACGAGAAAACCAGGCAGACCATTCTGACAAATTTGGGTGATGGTAATGAACATATATCTGAGTTCACTTTGAACTATTTTGTGTCTAGTTGAAAGAAAACAGTTTGGCATAAATGTTTGTTTCTTGTTATAATCTACGAACTGAACATAATAAATTATATTTATACAAGAACTTAAGTGAAATGAAATTCATATTCATGAAACACAGGAGAGAACTTTATTAATGAATCATTATCTCAAGTTTAAAATAAACACACAAATTTCATCTTGTGTTTCCTAAATTAGATTAATAATTATCGTTAGTATCCAGGGTTTCTTGTAGATTTTTCTTCTCTTCACACTTCCAGTACTCCACAATGGTGAGTAGTGGCTCATCTCTTCTGTGGCTTGGAAGCTTAGGACTCTTCGGATAAATACACAAATATCAGTCACTCATCTCCTTTTCAGTTTAGAACTTATAATTATTTCCGTTTCAACTAATGATCCCACAGACATGTTAAAGTTTGTAGTTGATAAATCTTATTTAAACCTATCTGATTCTTCTGGTTTCATTAACTACTTTTGTAATAACTAAACTAAAGTTCAGAAACTTTAAATTTCATTTTCATGAATACTTTAATAAGAGAAGAAAACCTTTTCATTGAGTTCTCCACAATAGAATGCAATTATATGGGATAAAAGTAACACATTTGTCTCACTGCATGGAGAATGGCAGGCGTTTCTCAGGACTTGCTTTTTTTTTTTTGAGAAACATTTATGGTCTCTTGGTATGAAAATACAAGTGTCTAGAGTATTTAGGAAATCATTTATCATTTTCCATTATATTCTGTAATTGGCACTACTTTCTGCCTATTAACAGATGAAACAATACACCATACTTTTTTTACAATTGTATAAGTCCTTTCTTGTTATTGGTTTGCAAGATGTTTGGACACTTAATTAGAGCCATCATCGGGCATCGTGGTATTATATCAGCTGATGCTTATTTGTAATGCAATATTACAAGTTGTTGCTGCTTGGCTGTTTACCGTGACTGATGTTTTAGTTGTTTTTGGCAATGTACAGCAGAAGGACATGGCTAAACCCTTCTCTGTAGTCATGTTTTCTTTTAGTAAGTAAAATATATAAGTAGAAATAACATGGGTATTGGTTTATGTTCAGTAATTACAGTCTGAAAATGGAATAGGGTAAAGTGAGTAAATGTTACTGGAAAACAAAACATTTTTGAATATTATTTTCAGCAGTGTATAATTTACGTAAAGTTTGTATGATCTTTGTGTGACAGAACATCGATAAATATGACTAACTTGAAACTTTTGTCCAAACTCATGAAGATACCAAGACTTCGTTTCAGAAAAATAATGTCAACAAAAGTTATTGTCCATTGTTGGTACACTGGAGAATATCCCATAATGCAATACCGAAATAACAGTTCTTGCAGTGCAAGTTACACTTGTGTTTATTTTAATAAACTGGCAACATTTTAAAGTTATAAATAAGTGTTTCTGTAAGTGAAAATACAGTATTATGTGGATTTTAGCTGAATGGTGTTATCCTAAAAAGACAATACTTAATGTTCCATCACTTTAATTTCTGCTCATATCTAACCATTAACATTTCATGATTTAGAGGCTCAATTAGGATGTGTTTTGAAACGTTTCTACACTTATTAAATCATTTTATTTGTACATCTGTAGATACGTCCAAATTACATGAAGTGTTATTTCTTTTTTTATGTATTTACTGTACAAAAGGTTTTAATTTTTATATTTCACAAATGAAATCAAACCTCAAAATGCTAATTTATATTGTATACCAATCCCTGCTATTGATACAGTACATCACATATGAATGAGTTTATGGTTTTGTCTGGTACAAAATAAGTTATTATGTGTAATGTCCCAACAATGACTATTGGGATTAATTGAAATATTGGTGGTAATTTTGTTTTCTTTCTTTTACAACTGTTATATTATTAGTAACCTGTTTATATACAAAATGATGGACCCACAAGCAGTTTGTTACATGAATAGCTTTAATAAAAGTGTGTAAGAAGCTGATGTGGTATGGTAATCCTGGATTTAAATGCTGTGAAATACACCATTATAGTCTATATATATGTATTGATTAATATGGCTTCACCTGTCCATGGGAGATACAGTTTACACATACATTCAATTGGAGACCATAAACATCAAAAACTGAGCTGCCTTACAGGCTAAAGTGCATTAAATATTATAGTATGTTTATATATACATGATGTGATTACGTTTGTGTGAATTTTCTCTACTGTACAGGAATGTGAGCCCCAGGATTTGGCTGTGTGTGAGAAATGCATTAGTTAGTCTCTCTTATATCTCTCATTTTATGTTACATCGCCATAAAGGCTTATTTTTATACATAAGTAAATAAGAAGAACATATTGTTTAGGCAGACTATTCATGATGAAACTTTGTAGGATGAACGGCAACTGCCTGTTGTGGAGGATGATGTTTGAAAGTCTTCTGCCTTTCGACTTGAAGGCGGAAGACTTTTGAAACGTTGTCCTCTACACTTGTCTCCACAACAGGCAGTTGCCGTCCATCCTACAAAGTTTCATCAAGAAAACATACATTGTTTAAATGTTAAGAACTGCCACATAAAACTAATATTAAAGGTGAAGGTTGTAGATCAGTGAATGAATTTCATTTATGAATATACATGTTATAGCTGTGGTCATGTTTTGTGCGACATTGAAACATGCTCAATAAAATTATGCCTGAAGGTATTGATATAGTGTGTAATTAAATCTAAGTTCAAGTACTTCATGACCATTGTTTTGATTTTAACTCATTTCTTCTTGTGAATCTTACTTTAATGTGGGTTCAATTTACTTTTGTGAATTTATCACTGTCATTTGAATTTTGTAGCTGGTAGATTAAAACAATTTGGTCTTTACATGATGCCCTTTAGAGTAGTTTGATGTCTTGAATTGATAAAGGAAACACCAAAATCAGGATTTATTTGCACCTATTAAATAATTTCTTTTTTACATAACCTCACCTGAACGTATTCTAACTTTGAAGAACATTTATCAGTGATACTACAGTGAAACCAACAGAAAGTTTAATTTTTACTGAGAAACCTTCTGAACAAAGTAATTACAACATTTCAATCAGTGTCGAGTCACGGTCTCAGTAAAGTTGCATTCATAAAAACAGTTGAATTTGATACACAGTCTGTAACATTATTTTCAGTTTAACTCTTACCCGATGATGACTGGATAATGAATGTTGAAAGCTGTTATTATTTAAAGACTTGTTACACTATTTGTTTTATTTTAAATTAAGAACAAGTTTCATATTTTTTCAATTATATAGTAATTTGATTAATTATTCATTTTTCTTTGAAACTCAAATACTTTCACTCTGAACATAGTTATAATGTATAACTCAAGGAATGGAAACAATCAAAACATTCATCATGTTTTCATCATTAACTTGCTTTGGTTAAACTAAAATTCTACACATGTAATTGCTAAAGTGTGTGTTTACCTACAGAGTAATGCATGTGTATATTGTTTTTATATAAAATAATAACCATATCAGTATTTTAACTCAAGTTTCACACGTGTGTGTGCATATGTATATATATATATTTGCCTTTCATTTTCTCACCTGCTGAATTTCAGTACTTAATATAAGTAATGTTTTTACAGTCTGTGAGGTCAGGTTGTACACATTATTATGACTACCAATAGAATAAAATATGAGAAAAATGGACCTCACAGAAACTGTAAAAACATCACTTATATTAAGTGATTTTAAGCCTTTTTTCTTAAGTAATTCTTTCTGGTTAACTGTCAAAGGTTGTTGTTACAACTGTTGTTTTTTGCTCTTTGAAATGTGATCAAAAGTTGGAGATGTGTCAAGACAGTAATTTTGTTTCAGGAGTGCATAATGTGTTCTGTGGAAAAAGGATGTTCCACTAAAGATAAGTATGTTCATGTGTAGAAATTGTACAAACCTGTAATATCTTCTAGACTTTCTTGAAGTTAAACATATTTGCTTTTGTATGAGAAGTAATGTGACCTATGTGCAAATAAATATTTACATCCATCTTTGACGGTCCTCTGTTATGTCATGCTACATGTTTCCACTGTATGCTGAAATCCTTAATAATCTTCCGTTATATCACCCTACATGTTTCCTCCATCCTTGGTAATCCTCCATTAAATCAAACTACTTGTTTCCACCATCCTTGGTAATCCTCCATTACATTGCACTAGTTGTTTCCACCCTGATATAACACTTGTAGTGGTTATTGTGCCTGGTTCGGGTTTTGTATCTCGTCTCCACAAAAATGGACTCAATGCTACGGATGTAGTAAAGTAGTTGAATTACTGTGAAATATGAGATAAGAGTAGCCTAATACGTTATTGATCGTCTGCCTTCTTTTTAGTTTATCAGTGCAAGTTGCCCTTGTTTAGCTTTACGCGATTATTCTAAACAAAGTTTTTAATACTTTACACTGCGTCACATTAATTCCAG
The DNA here is from genome assembly GCF_004210375.1 of Tachypleus tridentatus. Lineage (NCBI taxonomy): Eukaryota > Metazoa > Arthropoda > Merostomata > Xiphosura > Limulidae > Tachypleus > Tachypleus tridentatus. Next base: position 146,138,329 of record NC_134826.1, read on the forward strand.
TATACAGTGTAAAAGTTCATAACATTTTATCATGCTGTGTGACCCGCTTTCAATGTAACAGTAACCCCCAATGATATATCTCATGGTCAACTCTTTTGTTTTTTTATTCACGTCACTTATATTACTCGTTACCTATTTACAAGGAGTTTCTTTTACTCTGGTTTAAATGACCCCGTTTTCGGATCTCAATAATAAACGTAGCTAAATAAGCACAACATATTTTTATGACGTGTTAAACGCTTCAAATTATATTTAGGGTTAACACTAATGTAATAGTATTAAATGTAAATTTATTAGTTCATATAACATAACGGAGGTAATCGATTTATTATCTATACTTAGCATCTCTTCGTCGCCAAATTTTATTAGTATTTGTTTGTTTGTTTGTGTTGCTTTTTGTGGCAAAACGGCTCTTCAACACTACTATACTATTATAATACTAGCTTACGTCACGCCGTAAACATTTTTTTGTTTTCATAATTTCATTCACTTGCACAATTTTCTTGACCTACGTCTTTCAGTGTAATGGTGAAAGTAGGCATAAGCTATTTTAAAATTATTTTAATGTTAACTATATTTTTCGTTAGAGACGTATCACTGATAACACTGCACAACAAAGGTTTTGTTTCTTGAACACTGTTGGATGTTCCTTATTGATTTTTGGCTGCTGATCACGAAAATCACATCCAAATTTGCCCATCACGTACCGTTTCATCGAAATCTTCAGTTTTACCAGGACATTACTACAATGGAAAAACGATATCAGGGCAACTAGAATCCGTCAATGCTTACTGACTACTGATGGACACTGCAACGTGATGCACCGGACATTGAATACAAACGAAAATCAGGATCAAAACACTTTTAATTATGTTGAACTTAATAGTATATTAGAAACATAAACGCAATGAAATACGTTATTGCCAGTAAATAGTTAACTGTCTATTTCTCAGAGTTCCTATGTGATGAAACAAAATCAAAACTATATTTGTGCATACCCACCCGGTACCTGTCACAATCAGCAAAAACTTTTCACAAAAATTGTTGTGCAATGTAATCCAAGATTATTTCATGAGAATCTAGATCTTGCTCGACTAACCCTGTGACTTAAATGTAACATACACTCATTATGTTGTTCTACTCACAGTTAAAATTGTATAAATCTTTATTTCTTCTGATTTATTATTTTTGTCTGTCGGATCTTGCAAAGAAATAACCGTATTACTTCCGTTATAAACAATATGACTACAGGTTGTGCATTATTTGTTGAATGTTCTTACAAAACACTTCATGTTGGAGTTTGTCTTTTTTACATGAACACATCGCCTGCGACATAATAAAATTCGGTCTTGTCAAACTTTCAGGAGTTTTATTTACCTCAACTCAAAGATATTATAAAGTTATACTTTTCCATTAATACACATTTCTTATATATATATATATATTTACATTTCATTTATTGTTTACCGTGTTTTGTAAATTATTTCGTTACAGACGTTTCACGTTTTACATATACATTGGTTCTAAGATTTAAGTTTTACAGCTGCCACTCAATTAATTTGTATTTCGATAACTACAGCAAAACCTGTACAAGCCGGAAATATCAAAATCTTGCAGCATTATCTTAAGATTTCTCATATAAAACGCCATCTATATGGCGGAACCTGCGTAACGCGGACAGAAAACTCTTTCACCAACCTCATCTATCAACAAGTAGGATTTTTTGTTGTTGTTTTTTTAATTTCGCGCAAAGCTACTCAAGGGCTATCTGCTCTAGCCGTCCCTAATTTAGTAGTGTAAGACTAGAGGGAAGGCAGCTAGTCATCACTACCTACCGCCAAGTCTTGGGCTACTCTTTTTACCAACGAATAGTGGGATTGACTGTAAAATTATAACGCCTCCATAGCTGAAAGGGCCAGCATGTTTGGTGCGATGGGGACTTGAACCCGTGGCCCATAGATTACGAGTCGAACACCTTAACCCACTTGGCCATGCCAAGTTTTTGGTAAAACCTTCGTAAAATTTGGCAAATTTTGTTAATTTGCCTGTTGCATGACCAATAAAAGATTTTCAAATTTATTGCCTCCTTTACGTGAAATTTGACCTTGTGATAATGCTTTATAAGGGCGAATTTTACTGTCTAAATGTTTGAATATGCTTTATAAGGGGCCTGGCATGGCCAAGCGCGTAAGGCGTGCGACTCGTAATCCGAGGGTCGCGGGTTCGCGCCCGAGTCGCCCTAAACATGCTCGCCCTCCCAGCCGTGGGGGCGTATAATGTGCGGTCAATCCCACTATTCGTTGGTAAAAGAGTAGTCCAAGAGTTGGCGGTGGGTGGTGATGAATAGCTGCCTTCCCTCTAGTCTTACACTGCTAAATTAGGGACGGCTAGCACAGATAACCCTCGAGTAGCTTTGTGCGAAATTCCAAAACAAACAAACAAACAAAACAAGCTTTATAAGGGCTCATTGCGCAGGCGCAAGATAATTTTAGACAGTGATGATCCATTGGTGGCGCTTTTAGTCTTGTTTTCATATACTGTTGCTTTGTTATGATTTCGTGAGTTGTGATTCGTAAGTTTCAGCATTCGTTTACAGAATAATGCATTGTTTAATTTTAAATTTGTTTTGCTTAATATTCATAATTTTATTTAATTTACATTTAACCTAACCCACAGATTAGAGTGGCTGAGAAAGGGAGTGATGAGGATAGTGATTTAGTAGAAAGTCCATACAAGAAAGTAAGCCTACATAGGCTTAGTTACGAACAGAAAAGTCTTTTGCCACAAAAATGGCTTAATGATCCTAAGTTTAGTTATTTTAGCCGAAGTTCGAAAAACTTTAAGTCATTTTGTGAAATATGTAGTTGTGACTTATCTGGGAGTGTTACCATACTTGAGAAACATATTGACAGTGGAAAACATTTAAAAAAATAATAAAACAAGTGTCCAGACTTCTAAAGTAACTGATTTCTTACGGCCTTCTATTTCTTCATATAGCATGTCTCAAGTGGCTTCCACTGAACTGAAAATGTGTGCGTTTGTGGCAGAACACAATCTCCCCACTTCAATACTAGATCACCTTCCAGGCTTTCTATCTAATGTATAACCTGATTCTAAAATTGCTAAGAAAAGTAAATGTACAAGAACAAAAGGAACAGCTAGTTTTCGTAATGTCATTGGTAAGGAATACTTGGAAATTATTATAGCACAATCGAAGAACTAGGTTTTATGATAGCCATATTCAAAAAACAGTCGACAAGTTTTTAGCTCTTTTGGAAATCAATTACTGTACTGCTCAGGGCATTTCCACTTCTATAGTGCTTTTTTGTAAAAAAAGCATGGAATCCAATTTAAAAATCTGATAGGCTATGCAAGTGTTATGATGGGGTCAAAAAACTGGTGTTCAAAGTCTTCTGAAGCAGAAAGTGCCATATCTCTAAAAGGTTGTGTATGCAATTCAATGCATTTATGTGCATCCAACTTCCTTAGAGGAGATGACTAGAAATATTTATTCATATTTGTCAAATAGCCCAGAGAGATTATCTGACTATGCAGAATTTCAGAAATTTACCCAGACTGATCCTAACATGATTTTACATCATAGCGGTACTCGATGGTTGTCACTTCAGCAAGTGGTAGAAAGACTACTGAATCAATGACCAGCACTTGTCTTATTTTTTACTTCAGCGGCATTAGGAGTTGGGATGACTTTAGCATATACAATACTAGAAGGTTTACAGAATCCAATTGTAAAAATGTACTTTGCAATTCTAACTTTTATTCTGTCATATGCAAATAAACTAAATTTAAGGGTTTCAAGCTGAGAGTTTCAGAATTCATAGGCTACGTGACTCCATATACAGTAGTATGAAAGGTATCCTTGTTAATTTTATTAAAAGAGAAATACTAAAAGATACAGATATATCGAAGGTTAACATCAATGATCCTTTAATTTACCTTCCTTAAGTGAAATATATCGTGGAGCAAGAACTGAAAGTATCTTTCTAGAATATTCTTCCAAAATCCAAACCAAATAACTCGAAGAATTTTAGCTTAAGACATAAAAATTCAGTGTCAAACTAAGCAAGGAAATGTACAAACGGTTTGTATCATCTGATATGTTCACGTATTTACAGCTATTTGAAAGTTTAGATCCAGAAAATGTCTCAAGGACACTCGCATTCAATTATCCAATTGGCCATGAAATTTCCTAATATTATTGAGTAAAAAATAGTATAAAGATACCAGTAGAGAATGTTGAGAGTTAAGTTTGTAAAATAATGAACCAGAGAATTACTGGTATTATATTTATCAAGACAATAAGGAGATAAATTTTGTTTCCCAATTACCCCCAAATTAATGATAAACTTACTATCATTGTCTCATTCTTCAGCTGCGGTAGAAAGACAGTTTTCTTTGGTAGACAATATTACGGTAAAAAATCGTTCCTGGCTAAGTACGGAAACACTATATGGCAAAAATCTTTTAGAAAACACATGTAAAGAATGGCAACTGTGTGAAAAAGTGTGAAAAAAAATGAAGGAAAATAAGTTGTAAACCAATGAAGAAGAAAAAAACCAAGTTTTTAATAAAAAAGGTGAGTTACATGTTGTTGTTGTTTTTTTTTTAACTTGGTAAAATCCAAGAAATTCATCTGGCAACCCTGTTTATAATTCTTGTGAACGCCATTAAAATGTCAACCACACTGAATGTTTGACCGGGCTTTGAGATATTTTTATTTAATATGCGCATGAGCAGGACGGCACCAAGAGATTGCAAACAGCTTGTAAAATTTGATGATGATATATTTGTAGACGTTAGAAAAAGAAATATACGAAAATTATCTTCTGTTCACCACTCTGCATACTGCTTACATCATCACGAGAAAATAGCAGTTTATCTCCATGTTTAAAAACTACGCCTACTAAGCAAATAAAGTAACTTGAAAAACAGTGCGGAACTTTAGGCCTAACGATATAAAGTTTGTTTTAATTCTGCTATTGTTAATTTAAATTTCGAAAAACAGTTAAGTGGAATACAAATATGTATCTAATTAAGACGTTAAAGAGAGTAAAATCTAGTTTTAATTTAAAAATTAATTTACGTCATTGTAGAAGGTGATAGTTGCATGTTCTTAATAAGTATTTTACAGCTAACATTCTTTACTGACGGAATATTAGAAATGTTCTAGGTTTGGTACAGTCGTGAACCATACGTTTCCTTTCTTCTTTTGCGCTATTCACAACTTATATTTTTTAGAAGTTTATTTTTTATACCCAAATTAATTACATTAAAATGTGTACCTTACCGCAAGACCAGATAACCTATTGTGTAACATTGTGCTTTACTACAGTGTGTTATAGATGGGATTAAGCTACACGAACTTTAAACTTACAACTCGAGCAATTAACGTAATCTTCAGGTCTCTGATGTGTTTAATAATTCGGAACTGTAACACACAATACTATTACTGGCAAAGCGAAACATCAGAGATAATGACTAAGGGGAGGTAAGTAAAAGAAACTCCTGACAAGTGGAAAAGCAGTAGTGAAGGTTACCTGAAAGCCAGTGTACAAGACCTTGAGTAGACTGGCGCTCCTCTACGAAAGCTATATCTGGAAGTAGAAAGCAGACTTGCCGATAAAAACAGAGATGACACTGCTGAAATTGTTGTTGGGAGTGTCGCTAAAAGAGTAGATAACAAATAAGGAAATTACGAGAGTCTTTAGAAACGAAGTAGAGGCAAAATAAGGTGAGGTTGTTCGGTCACATAGAAATATGGAGAGTATTACAGCTGCCAGTAGCCGGGAAGAGAAGACAACAGATGCAAGTTAAGTGCTGAAAATATGGGAGTATGGAAGTCGTGAATAAGGTACGAGTTGAAGGATGGCAACACGTTGAGGACAGCGACACCTTCTAAAGGAAAAAAATCAGATGATGATTGTTCGTAAAATATGTTATTTTAATCCTCACCCACATCAATAAAGAGTAATTTTAAACAATACCAATAATATGTATAGATTTAATGTTTTCTTGTTTTATTAAGAATACTTTTTCGTACGTCTCTGTCATTTTTTGGTACATGCGTCAGATATGATTTATCAGTGTTGCTTTGGAAGACATAATTTTAACTTTGATACAACTAACCAGATATCATTTTGCAAAATTGTTAAAATACATAAAACGTATACATCTAACGCAAGGAGGTAGTCATAAACTGATGGTTGGGTCACCTGACTGCGAAATCAAAACTCGTCACTCAGCACCTTCACCCTTTCCGTCATGGGGCGTTACAATGTGACGATTAATCTCACTATTTATTGGCACACAGTAGTCCACAAACTGGTGGTGGGTAATACTGAATAGTTGCCTTCTGCCATTCCTGAATTACGGATAGTTAATACTCTTAATAACTTTGCACAAAATTCAACAAATAAATCTAATTCAAATTGACAGAAAATAAACAAAACAGATGCTAATATACTAATTCAAACCTATAATTAAACTTTGTTTTTATAGCTTGTCTTAATTTCTTTATTAATTTCGTGCACAAACAGAAAATACTAATAATTACTTTTTGTAACTTCTGTCAGATCACGTATTGTTGCGCCATCTTTGCTAACTAAATTAAATTAATTACCTTTTGTTAAGTTGACTTTGTAGGTTATTGTTAATGTTAAATTTAAAAAGTTTGCTAAAGCGACCTTTACATTCCAAATATATATGTAATTTTGTTATTATTTGGGCCAACGTTTCGACTTTGCGGCGTCCTTGGGATAAACAGTTTACAGTTTATCTAAAGCAGACACCTTCGGGACTGAAACAAACTGGCCTGACTAGAGGGGTTCCACTGTACATAATTAGGGATTATGTAAACCAAAAAAGGGACTGTCATTGAATAACCCTTTCAAGGGATGGCTGCTTAGAGGGGTTCCACTGTAGTTATTTATTTATTTTCTTATAACAAAGCCACATCGGGCTACCTGCTGAGCCCACCAAGGGGAATCGAACTGCTGATTTTAGCGTTGTAAATCCGGAGACTAACTCTGGACTAGCGGGAGACAATGGAATAAACACACGCAGCTCATATTATATATATATTTATGTGTGTGTGTGTTTGGTTTTTATATTTTGGCTTTTATTGTTGTTTTTAATAAATGTTAGACGCAGTTGATATTTATGCTTCGTTAGTTTTCGGTGAGGCTCGGCATAGCCACGTGGTTAAGGCCCTCGACCCGTAGTCCGAGGGTCGCGGGTTCGAATCTCCGTCACACCAAACATGCTTGCCCTATCAGCCTTAAGGACGTTATAATGTGACGCCCAATCCAACTATTTGTTTGTAAAAGAGTAGTCCAAGAGTGAGCGGTGGGTGGTAATGACTAGCTGCCTTCTCTCTAGTCTAACACTGCTAAATTAGGTACGGCTAGTGCAGATAGCCTTCGTGTAACTGCACAAAATTTAAAACACAAGTTTTCGGTGTTCATAAAGTAAATTTGGAAATCTCTTCAACACATTTAGATATGTACACAGTCTGCTAACCAAACTGAACTCATTAACAATACATTGTTGGACCTCCTTATACAGGCCATATAAACAATAGTTGCAATATTTGAATTTACCAAAAATTATACATTGTGTTATACACTTAACACCCGCTCACCGCGACAGTATCGCTTGACTGAGAAGTTTCTTGCTGTTGCAATTTTTAAACGTTCATCTGTTACCAAGTTATGTGTTTTTGGATCGTTTTCATTATAACTTTTTTTTTTTCATACGAGAACAATAGTAAAATAATTCTATATCTTAAAGATTACTAAGTGAATAGATAAAGCATGCATGGGTGGATTTAAGCCTAAATGTCTAATCAGCTAAAACGAATGGACTCTATTCGTACCAATATTATAAGTCAAGCGAAAGCATATAGAGCTAGCCCTAAAGAGACGCCTGGTAAACTTTAGCTGACCATCAAATTCGTCTCTAAAAGCACCTGGCGTTGAAAAATACAATAGGCCTAATGTCGTATGAAAAGAACATTTACGATCATGTTCCGTCAGCTTGTGAAAACGCGTAAAAACCTTAATAAATATTTTACCCTTCGAGCTGTTTACGCACATTTTGATAGGTATTTTTAAATACATTTGCACGTCGTAAAGCTAACTTAAATGTTCAAGTTATTATAAAGCAGTCACTTCGAAGACAATATTTTATAAGAAATCATCACCAAAACTTACAGACTCAGAAAGAACAAATAAAGATACATCAACCAGACGTAATTTTACAATAATATTGTTATTTTATAAATACATTTTGTTTTCAGTGTAATGCATTTCATATAAAAAAAATCCGATAATTATACTTGGTCGTTCATTATCTCACAAATCAAACATAAAAATAGTAACAGTCCATGAAAAAACCTGATAAATTATACAATAAACTTCTCACGACCAATCCCTGGTACTGAAAGTCTTCATACGAACAAGAGATGGGGGGGGGGGGAGATTATTAACTTAAACACACAATACGAACAAGAGAGGGGGGATTATTAACTTAAACACATGTAGCAAACATATATTCGTATATAATGTTTCACGTGTTACAGAACAATCATAATAAATACTGTATTTCTAAAGGTTAAATGCTACAATATATGTGTTAACGTAATTTTAACATGACCTATATGCAACACACCATAATATTTTAGACATAAAAGATGTGTTATAGCAGTATTTTCACACTATCCAGAACTATTATTAGTCCTTTAGGTTCTTACAGTTGCATACAATGTGGTGATAATATTTTGATTCCTTTCATAGAGAGCGTACTGTATCCTTTTACAAAGTTCAAATCAGTGGGCATTTTTTGTTTGAAAGGAACCCTTTCTTTAACTGAATATGCAATATCATTCCTCAATTTCTTTTGGTTTTCTTTTATTGTTATGCTTAGTTCAATTTCGTTATTGGGACTGCAAACTGCCAACATTTCTTCAGCCTTCAACAAAAGATCTTTCGATTCTACATCATTAACAATCAACTGATTGGCGGTTACTTTGTTAGAATTATCGTCTTCCTGTGATCGCGAATATGTTGTCTGCAGTACGTTCGTGACATCTTGAATGGCGCGCTGTCTTAAATCTTTTTGGGAATTAGCAACGTTTTTCCAATTAATGTTCATTCTCGACGAATGAAATTCTTTGTCGAATGAAGGGCGTTGCTTTGGAATATCTTTCCCTCGTATTGAAGTGCTTTTCGATGTATTTTGAGCAGTGTAATTCTCAACTTGCAATCTCTTCACCGCTTCTGAGCGTGTTTGCTGATTGCACTCGCGAGTCTTTCTTTGTTCGCTGCCTGCGAACCTGCCTAGATGTCGCTTTAATCTAGCAAGTTCTAATTTCTGTTTCTTAATTATTTTGTCTTTCTCTTCGAATAACTTTTCTATCTTGCGTTGTTCTGTTTTAAGACTGCCCTGGAATCTAAACAGTTCTAAAGTGATTTCTTGCATTTCCTGATCTTTCTGCTGTAACACCAAGCGCATTTTCTCCTCCAATTTTTCTGCACGTCTTTTCCACAAAGCAACTAATTGATGGGCACAAGCAATCTGTGACGTCATCTGAAGTTTCGTTTGACGTAGGTCTCGCTCTCTCATCATCAGTCTCGTGGTGAGTCGAAGGACATCGGCCTCCAACTAAAGAAAAAAAAAAACACTTACAGTGAAATTATAACTATTCTTATGTATAATATTTTAGTTGTTTAAATAGGCAATTGATTTCTTAATAAAACATTTTTAGCGTTACGTCTAAGTCACTTATTAGTTACGTATTAAATTCACCCGGCATAGCCAGGTGGTTAGTGTCCCATCAAACTTGCTCGCCCTTTTAGCCATAGGGACAGTGTAATGTAACGATCTATCCCACTATTCGTTGGTAAAAGAGTAGCCTAAGAGTTGGCGGTGGGTGATGATGATTAGCTGCCTTTCCTTGAGTTTTACATTGCTAAATTAAGGACGACTAGCGCAAACAGCCCTCGTGTAGCTTTACGCAAAATTCAGAGCAAACAAAAAAACTTAATAAATTTACAATTATAAAATAATACATTAACTTTAAACGTTGTGCCCTTCCTGGTATTCATCAATCACCCTCACAGAATAAACTCGCCCCTTCGTCAATGAAAGTATTATTATGTAACGGTCAGTCCCACTCTTTTAAGAATTTCTTCTTCGATTGACATTAGTCTCGTCCAGGTTTAAGGTCAACCGCTCGATTATTATACATTAGCCAAGAATTTTTACACTCGAGTGACTGGCCCTAACAGCAATACTAAATAACAAGCAAGTTCGGTGAGAGAGCTTTGAGCCAGCAACCTGCAAATTGCCGATTGAGCGCACCAGCCACCAAACCGTGACAGTCAATCCCACTATTTCGTGATGACGAGAAACCCACTTGAAGTAGAAACGTATCTCAGGACGGCTGATAGGGTATTAAAACTTATACTAGTAAAACAGAGGTGATGTTCACTAGTTGCGTTCCCTCTAGCGTATCACCGCTAAATGTGAGACGGTTAGCTCTCGAGTAGCTTTGTGCGAAATTCAAACCAAACCGTGCCAAGCGCAAATAGCACCTTGTATAGTTTAGCACTGATCAGAAACAAAAATGTCAATATTTATATACAACGTTACCCTTATAAAACACTCAATAACCAGTATTACTCCCATACGTCAAACATCGTTGTAAAACTGTGCCAATACATTTTAGTTTATATAATGTTAATTGACAAATTAAACACATTTGGTAAAAACCTGTCACATCTGATCTGAGGTGTGTCGCTAAGTGTAAAATCACATGATGGGCTATCTGTACTCTGCCCATGCGGGTATCAAAACCCAATATGTACCGTTATAAGCCCTCAAATTTACTGTTGAGGCACCAGAAACGTGTGGACTATAACTCGTATTCAAAATTCGAACACGATGTAAAATGTTGTTGTTTTTATAGACAGATGAGGTCCCGGCATAGCCAGGTGGTTAAGACACTCGATTCGTAATCCGAGGGTTGCGAACTCTAAACATTTTCTTTCAAACGAATGTGAGTTTAGGTTTTCAGCATCTGGTGGTTTACAAGCGGTGAGGTTACAGCACACGGTTAGATAACTGTTGCATGATGAACAACGAGTACGTCACTGGTTATTTTAAGTGGAATAAAGTTTATCTGGAATGTCAGGACGACGCAATAAAGAATTTTGAGGTTAATATACAATAAAAACAGGAAAATGTGTACGGTTTAAGGAACACTAAAATATATGTTAAAACACTGATCTTTACGACCCGAGACGTTAGGCTTAACGAAAATACACTGAGAAATGGCTAGTATTGAAGTGGCAATTTACTTTATTCTTGTTAAAACAGAACCTCAAAACTACGTTTTTATATTAAACAAAACCGAAGATATAACAATTAATCTCAAAGTCTCCTTTTTCTTTTAGGCTCAACGACCAAGTGTTACTTTTAGCTAAATAAATGAATACACAATCGGTGTTGAATAAACAACGCCGTGTTACCAATTCTTACCATAAATAAAACTGACAATTATTACAATTCACTTGCTTAACACCATAAAAGTTGGTGTTCGTGTAAGCTGCTATATCTGTTTTTATTAGCTGACAGGCCTCGTTGGCACTCGGTGTAATATACGTGGTGTGGTTGACATATTGTAATACGTTCTTCTCTGCTTTCGTATCAAATGCCATTTCTATCGCAGTTTATTTTTCTCCACTGTTTCCTTCAACACTGTCCTAAGATTTTCATGTCTCATCTGAAGGGGACAATGATACGTTACATGACATCACTTTGGAATACTTACAAAACTCTGCCTTCTCCATTATTAGTTTCATTGAGACACAATATGCCGCTTCAATGTATTTGATATATACTAGTTTGTCATGTGAAATTTCTGTTCTTGGGCTGTAGGAAGGGAGGGTATACATATATATTTACCACGAACATCCTTGGAATGGTATGACTGTACTTCCATATGCGGCCTGGCATTACCAAGCGTGTTAAGGCGTGCGACTCGTAATCTCATGGTCACGGGTTCGCATCCCCGTCGCGCCAAACATGCTCACCCTTTCAGTTGTGGGGGTGTTATAATGTTACGATCAATCCCCCCATTCATTGGTAAAAGAGTAGCCCAAAAGTTGGCGGTGGGTGGTGATGACTAGCTGCCTTCCCTCTAGTCTTACGCTGCTAAATTAGGGACGGCTAGCACAGATAGCCCTCGAGTAGCTTTACACGAAAATAAAAAAAATACAAACAAATAATTTGCCCCCAGCTTAGGTCGTGTTTGTTAAGTTTTAAACAAAATGTAAATGATGACTTTCAAAACGATTACCATGGAAGAACAACAAAGATATTGGTCTGATACTGCGTTGTGGCTTGTGTGCCTATTCATAATATAGTATGGTAACCATTCTTGTAGTGAAGTTTTATGGCTTTCAACAATAAGAATGGTAGTTACTTTTAGACATCTTAATGTTAGAAAACTGGTCATGTCCGAGAAAGAGGGGTCATAGGTTCGAGTTCTAATCCCAGAGTCTCTTTTCCATGTAACATTTTATGTTAAATATTGTCCCTTTAATTGAGTCACAATTTATCATTATCTGCAGCATACTTAAGAGGTTTTTCGGAGGGTTTCGAAACTGCAGGTGTCGAGGATATGGTAGCACCTCTGGCTTGACGCATGGGGGTGATGCGTATGCATTATTCCAATCAATACAAAGTTTTGGTATGTTTGTAATGGATTTCAGCTCCCCAACTACCAAAATTTTCAGTATCATGGGTTCTTATACGACTGTAAACTACAACATGAAAGAAAGTAAATGTTGTAACCAGTTTACTAACCATGATACCTATTAACCATACAAGTTAATCAAGGACAAGAATTGAATTTATTTTATGTTGCCTTCTCCATCTAGTATAACCAGTTTCCAAGGAAACAGTGTTGTCTAACAAGTCAAGCAGACTTGGGCGTGGCCGCACATACTGAATAGAGGGTCAAATCTAATTGAAATATGTATTAATGGGAGGATTTGGGGGCGAAATTTTCAACGTTGGCAAGATTAACATAGTTCTAGGTTTTACATGTGACATTCTAAGACAAACACCAGAGATCTCTAGTTAAGTTTTAGTACAGATGGTACTGATTAAGTAAGAAATAAATATATTTATTACGTCACTCAGTCTGCAACATTTAAAAGTTTAATTATTCAAATTCTGTTTCGATTCATAACATACAAAGAATCGTCAACTCTACAACTCAGCTATTAAATAGAATTTTTCCAAATTGAACTAAGCATTTACACATTCTAAAGTTAAGAAAATTTAATACTTGTCTGTCTGTTTGTTCTTGAATTTTGCGTAAAGCTACACGAGGGCTATCTGCGCTAGCCATCCCTAATTTAGCAGTGTAAGACTAGTGGGGAGGCAGCTAGTCATCACTACCCTCCGCCATCTCTTGGATACTCTTTTACCAACAAATAGTGGGATTGACCGTAACGTTATAACGTTCCGACGGTTGAAGGGGTGAGAATGTTTGGAGTGACGGGGATTTGAATCCGCAACCCTCTGATTACGAGTCGAGCACCCTAACCACCTGGCCATGCCAGAGCCCTTTATTTATTTTGAACGTTTTTGGTTTATGTTAATGATTTTCTTTTCTAAATTTTTAACCAACTTTTTACAATTTTTTTTGTATGCAGTGTGAGCAAAATAACGATTTCAATTTCTGGACAGAATCTCAGACTTGTAGCCCATTTCGATCGTTAATTTCACTCAAGACACTAAATCATTGTGCATGAAGATTTCAATGAGGTCCTTTTTTGGGGGGATTAGTAACTTGCAGATTGATTGAGAACAAATACTTGACGGATAAAAAACTGAATAAATTATATAGAAAACAGTTTTCGAGCCTCATTTTGTCTTTTTAGTCCATGTCGCAAGATCCAATCACGTTCTATCTAATGACCGTGTGGCTAGGCTCTGTCGTTGGGTTTTCATTCCAAATACACACTAATCCTCCTTACAAGGTTTCCATAATTTACCTAGTATGGAAAGACGACGGTTTTCCAGTGCTCATTCCAACGTAAATCCAGAGGCGCTTTGGCCAGTTTTGACTCTTTTTCTTTCTGTAGTTCTTTGAGGTGTGCAGCATTTCTTAGCACCTTCAAAACATACCTCGTTGACCTCGATTCCAGACGAGTATCATTTTTGATTATATTACGTATTGTTACTTGGAGCAAGTGGAAGACGTTCGTTGTTCGTTGATTTTCATATTCTTTAAGACGCCACACTTTTAATAATATGGTTGAAGTGCGACTTGTTGCAAGTCTCTTTCTTGATGGTCCTGATACCCCAATTAGATTCATATTGAGTACAAGTGATATTCCCTTCTGGAAATTCTATATCTCCGACATGAACACGTCATTATAATCTAAGTATACGAATATTTTGCATGAAAAAAGGTTGTTACATACTCTTTCAAAAAGCGACAAATATTTTGTTGCATTACACTACTTTTCGATTTTCGTATTCAGAATAATTTTAATGAAACGTACTCAACTCTCTGTAACTCTTCCAAATACTAAAAATATCTGAATACGTTCACAATAATTCACTGACTGAGGAACTTACGTGGCCTAGTTTTTTAGGACACTCGAATCGCAATATGTGAGTCATAGACTGGAGTCCAATCACTGATAAGCTTGACCTTGCAGTCGTGGGAAAGTTATAATATAATGGTCAGTCACACTAATCTTTTTTACAATGAGTAGCCCAAGAGTTTGCGATTGGTGACGCTGATTAGCTAACCTTCTCTAGTCAATAACTTCGAAGTTAAGAAAATCTAGCGAAAATCTATAACTAAAGTTATAGCTTTAGGCCAAATTCAATGCTCTCCTCCCAATGAATCAACAGTAAGATTACAAACTTAGTGTTAAAATCTGAAGTTTAGAAGTTCAATTCTTCATGGTGGACAGAGCGCAGATATCTTTGTGCTAATTGTTTGTTTGTTTAATTTCGCCGTCCCTAATTTAGCAATGTAAGACTAGATGGAAGGCAGCTAGTTATCACCACCCACCGCCATCTCTTGGGCTACTCTTTTACCAATGAATATTGAGATTGACCGTCACGTTATAACGCCCCCATTAGCTGAAAGGGCGAGCATATTTGGTGGGGATGGGGATTCGAACCCGCGACCCTCAGATTACGAGTCGGGTGGCTTAACCACCTAGCCATGCCGGACCAGCTTTGTGCTAAAAATAAATAAATAACTTATTTTAAAGTTTGACTGCCTTATATACACATTACATTTCAAATCATATCTCGAATTTTGTATAACAATGTCAGTCCTATTATCTCATGGCCCGGCATGGCCAAGCGCGTAAGGCGCGCGATTCGTAATCCGAGGGTCGCGGGTTCGCGCCCGAATCGTGCCAAACATGCTCGCCCTCCCAGCCGTGGGGGCGTTATAATGTGACGGTCAATCTCACTTTTCGTTGGTAAAAGAGTAGCCCAAGAGTTGGCGGTGGGTGGTGATGACTAGTTGCCTTCCCTCTAGTCTTACACCCCTAAATTAGGGACGGCTAGCACAGATAGCCCTCGAGTAGCTTTGTGCGAAATTCCAAAACAAACAAACAAACAAATCTATTAACACTATATTAAACAAGGGAATGTATGAGACAAACTTTTGATGCATAACTACACAATACAGTTATTGAATATACGGAAATACTATGATGTGAACCTTTATCTTGGAACTAGACATCAGAGTTGTAGACACCAACACAAGGTTGGCAGTTGATTTGTTGATGCAAACCGCAATTATCTAAAGCAATCCTATATAAAACAAGAGGAAATCCATATCATGCTGCGGCGCTTGAAATTCTACCAGGTAGGATTAGAGTAAAATAATCTATGTGGTATTAGGCGTGGTCGAAAGGGTCCAAGCCTCTTGAGTCCAAAACACTAAATAAATTTCAAATCGGTCAAGAGATGATGGAGCTATGACGTAAACTCTGTATTTGAAAAACAAAAAAAATTCAGAAGCGTTTTATGAGCCGTTATGCCACCGCTAAAAACGTTTTTTGTTTTTTTTCCAGTTTCGGATAAAAGCACTTTTTTCGTCAAATGTTATCAAGACCAGTTCTTTCAGGTTGGTAACAAAATAGATATTTGGTTTCTAACTGATACTGTTTAATTACATGGGCATTCTAGATGTAATTCTAATTATGTGGGATTACGGTAAGAGCTGCAGAGTTTAAGGGGTGCAGAGCTTTCTAATATAGAATCACCTGCTCTAAATAACTGTGTGATTTGCCGCAGGTAGAGCTCGTGACAGGCTACAAGAGGGTTGACTTAAAGTAGGATAAAACTGAATTTAAATGAGGTAAATAGCGCCACTGAATTACGCTCAGTAGTAACAGATAAATCTGTCTTATCTTTGTAAATATGTGTTAATGTAAATATAACTCACGATGTTTGACGGTATCAATCTAAGCTCGTGCGAAATTAAGCTCATTGTGTTTCCGACTTTGTTTCCAAGTCTACAAACAGCTGGGTGATTTACTATCTGTGCTGAGTCCAGAGCAGGGATCATTCCCCAAATGTTACTAACACAGACTCTTAAGCTCAGTTAATGGAAAGGACGAGAAACGTACTTCCAAGTAATTTTCATTCATTTAACGCCTTAAGAAATGCTTCCTGACGCTAAATATTTTTCCCTTTTACTGTTACACGAGAGGTTATGAAGTCGTTAACATTTCATATTTACGTATGACAACTGAATCTGTGAAACAGCACGTGCCTTAAACGATTCATGACGTAACTTGTTTGGATTAATTGTTTCCTCTCCTTCTTCCCACATAGCCCCCCCCCTCACAGTGGCACAACAGAATGTTTACGGACTCACATCGTTAAAAACTGGGATTCGATACCCGTGGTGGGCAGAGTACAGATAGCCCATTGTGTATCTTAGTGCTTAATTCTAAACAAACAAACAAACAAACTTCCAACTGCATGGTGATTATATTATCTTTTTTAATTGCAAGTCAGATTGCATTCCCAATTTTAAACGTAGTTTCTAATGTTTGGTATTTCACATTTACCCCCCAAGAATCATATACTTTAAAAAAATGAGGAAACTATGTTCATCTACGGAATGTGCCAGCCGTGTGTTTCTTTAAATGGTGATGTTCTACAACGATTCCCGTAGGAAGATCGACCTTGAAAACGTCTAGCAGTTTCCCACGTGAGGACAAAAGCCGTAACGCCCTCTATATTTCTTTCAGCTATGGGAAAATCAGTAGTTTGTGTGATTAATAATCACCGTAGGAAAATGTCTGTTCCGAAAAGAGTTTCCTGAAATATAACAATATTATGAAACAATAATAATGAGAAAAGTAAAAACAACATTTTAAAATCTCAGTTCGTGTTGGCATAAACACATAGGGTTCATAATGTTAAGTTATCTGGCGTCAAATTACTGGAAGCTTTAGACTGTAAGATTACTTTAAAGTTAATCACAATTTTAACAGGTCCAGTTAAATTAACTTCTTTTAAAATCATTTGTATATAGCTATACGGTTCAATTAGTACAATATCGGTATATCGACAGATTTGGGATACAAGTAAGGCAATGCGTGTACATCTGTTAATTTATAACTAATTAAATATCGCATATTGTGGTACACAGACTCATGGTTCAAATAAAGCTATATCTATTCATCTTACATACCCGAGATTCATGTAATATGATACGTGTACGTCTCTTGGCTTACACTACAAGTACGACCATATTTGAACTAAGAAGACTAGTTCTTGTATTAACACCCTGTTTATTTGCAACACAGCCACATATGGTTTACGAGCTGATCGAGGTTACTACGTCTGTAAAGTGTGTTTGTGGTGTGTTCTCACCTCTATTGGCTTAGAATCATTAAACAACCATTTCACACATTCTGCTTCACATCTGAAATAAACCTTCCACACGTTGAAACATATATATCGTATCACACCATTTATAATACCAGGTATATAGAAGTTACATTTGTGGATACAAACAACAAATATACACCGCTGACATATTCTTTATTTCAAACATGCATTCGGTAAGTGGTATTTCAGAAACAAGTGTGCGTGCTTGTCTGAAGATATTTGCTGAAAAAAATAAACAGGTCGTTGGAAATGTCGTTCTTAAAACTAACACTTTTAACACTGAATAAGGTATGAGCGTAAAATATCTACATTACAGTTGAAAATAATTTATTGTAATATAAAACAAGTTATTACACAACTCACTGAAACGCTGTGGCACAGAGTTATTGTTTCCGGACTTGCAAAACTAGAAACCGGGTTTGGATAGTTATGGTAGGTCACGCACAGTGCTTAACTTCAAAACAAATAAACAAACAATACTGAAACACACTGAAGTAAATTCATTCTAAAATAAAATCAGTTTTTATACAATTTACTGAAACCTGAGCCACAAAGAGTCAAGAGCTTTCGAATATTGTACTTTCTTTCACAAGGAGTGAACTTGGAAAACTTTAAACATAATCATTGATGGCTAACCTTGAACAGTTTCCAAACAGTCATAATAACATCGTAAATAGTACCTTAGTACCTTAATAAAACGACTCTTGCTCTGATCCCACAAGAAAGTTCGAAGGTAACACATACAAGGACAAAAATATTTTTGGATATGGGTCTACATTTTCAACAAAAATTAGTTCTGGCAGAAATTACCTTAAAACTGATCTGAATATGGCAATCACAGCCGATATGAACACTGAAGGTTCTACAGATATGTAGACTAAGCAATTACTTGATACCCCGAGCAGTTCGTGAGGTTCCAGATCCACGTTATGTGTGTTTTAATCAAAACTTCGGATGAAGAAGCAGTAAGACGTTTCTAAGCTAGGCACTGATTAGTTGATAATTGCAGTGTATGCAAATTGTGCATGGTTAAAAAAGCTACAAATATAAATAACTTTTTTACAAGTGTATTAATGTGCATTGTTCTGGGATATTTTCTGATCATTCAAATAGATTGAATTAGTAGTTTTTAGATAGGCCAAAATATTCCTAATAGGCTATTACTACTTATTAATATAAACTGTGGTGAAACACATTGTATCAGAACTACATTTTTGCATTGTTTAGCATTTAATAAATGGCGTGATCCCACCGAACATTTATTGCCTTGGGGAGGAGTATGTGACAGCCCTTTCCCGCGAAAATATACAAATATTATCATATTATAAATACGTATTCAGATCGTAGATTTGGAATATCCAAGATGGAGTTATTCCTTGTACTTAATACCATTAGGAAACAAAGGTATATTGATCAACTTAGCGTGTCAGGACCATCCACAAAGAGACTTGCAGCAAGTCTTCAATCAACTATGGTAAGTAAAATGCGGCAATCCGTAAGAGGTGTGATCCAAACGACATATCTAAGAAGATTCTATGTTTCAATAGCGACACAAGTCATATGTAGAAAAGTTGCTTCCAAGACGTATCTGCTCAACTGTAACGTACCTCAAGCAGGTAGAGAATAAAACGGATATTTAAGCTATTTCGTTCGAAAATGTGCCAAGTAAGTTGCCGGAAGCAGCGACTATAGATTTCTCAGCGATCGGACTGTTGATATGGATATCGAGAAACATTCGTTGTCATCCGCTAGATTACCTATACAAAACCCTGAAGGAGATATCGTTGCTCTGGACATAACAGCTTTACGAGTAGTCTTTTGCAATGGAAACTGTGCCTCAGGTTATTGGACAGTAACGACGTGACAAGATTCCAAAACGTTTTGATAACCTGCTCAACATTTCTGTATAATTTCTTACTTCCTCCTACCTATGGTAGTTAAAGCACTCGACTTGCAATTTGAGGATCGCGGGTTCGAATGCTCGTCACACCAAATATCCTCGCCCTTTCAGCCGTGGGGGCGTTATAAAGTGACGGTCAATCCCACTATTCGTCGGTAAAAGAGTACCCAAGAGTTAGCGGTGGGTGGTGATAACTCATCTAGTCTTACACTGCTAAATTAGGGACGACTAGCGCGGATAGCCCTCGTGTAGCTTTGCGCGAAATTAGAAACAAACAAACAAATCCTTTCATCTAGTATAATAGACCCTACAATTAACTCTATGGACACACATAAGCTTTTTCACACATTTAAAAAAACACACAAAAACTACCTATGCAATAATTATTTTGTGTATATATTATTATGTTCATTACAGGACCCATAATAACATACAAAACATACAATTGTTAATAAATAAATGCTATCCTTATTATTATAATGATGATATCCACATGATAATATGGCAGCTATACTGCTGTTCATATTATAATACCATAATTTTTATAATACTAATAATTTTAAACGATCTATATTATAGCCACCTAGTGGCACAGATGTGTACTTGCGGACTTACAACGCTAGAAATCGAGTTTCGACACCCATGGTGAGCAGGGCACAAATAGCCCAGCACATTGTGTAACTTTGTGCTTAATTGAAAACAAACAAATAATCCATATTATAATACTATCCGTACCATAATTAATTACTAGAGGGGTGTCGGAAATGAATTATTTTCTCAAGGTTTGAGCCAGTGTTTCTACACTAAGTTAATCTGTATATTTTAAGGTTTCTTTACACGAAGCTAATCCGCGTATTTTAGATCCCCCTCCTCCCCATGACTCAGCAACATGTTTGCGGACTCACATCACCGGAAACCGGCTTTCTATACTCATGGTGGGCAGAGCACAGATAGCCCATTGTGTAGCTTTGTGCTTAATTCAAAACAACAACAAACCATGTATTTTAACAGGTAATTGAATAAAACCATTCAAAGAGATTCAAGGGTAGTGACTGATATGTAAACGAGTCGTTTGTTTGAGAACTAAACAAACTGGCAACTAAATATATTCAAAATATCATAACAAGAGACACAACCCTAATGTTTCAAACTGTTTTCTCTGTTCTTGAATATGTATACTGTTCACAAATGACCAATACATTTTGTCTTGCGAAAGTGGCGAACCTAACGTTAGGCCTACAATTATTTCATTGAGCTAAATATATTACTATCACTTGCTGACGTAGACAAAGGCACTCAGTACGATACCATGATATCAGATAGATATATTAGTATCACTTACAGACGTAGACAAAGGCACTCAGTATGATACTGTGAGATCAGCTATATCTTGTCAGTTGTAATCAATTCCAACTGTACAACTTATATTTTGTTTGTAAATTTAGATAACAACTGTTTTTATATATATATCAAACCAAGTTCATAAATACATAACCTTAGAAAACGTAAATAACGTGGTAAAAGTTATGGGAGGGACACTTACTTCAGGTGCTGGACGAAGGTCCGGCTCGTCTTTCCATATTTCTGTCATTTTTTTTGGTGTTCGAATTAATTAATTAATTAATTGTAGCTTCTCGTCATCATTTGAGAATAGAAGACCAACCACTACCTTAAACCATGTTTACGAAACGGAAATTTCTTTTTATCCTAGAGTGACAATAAAATGGTTTAAAGCTGTAAACGCCAACATCTACTCTACTACATGGTTACTGTTTCTATAACACACCTGTCAATTTACCTTAAGAGTTACAACATAAGTATAGTGTATCCCTAACGTGCACTCCGCTACGAATCGTTGCTGTCCAATCACCAGTCTACATACGCCACGTGGTTAGACCGGTTACGAACGAGGACCCGACGCCGGTTACGTCATGTGTTGACCTTGGTGAAGAGGGTAATAGACAAGTAGGGGGGCAAATTACTCGAGGCATGTGAGAAACAGCCTGAATGACTTCGATGGTGGTAGGCGTAGTTGTTGTGACTTACCATAGTTCGAGATGTCATAAAATTTTAAGCAAACTTGCGTCAAGATTGGGAAATCTTTCCCTGTGTTTCACTGACTTGTAAAGAAGTTACGGATAACGTGAATTACAGGATATACTGGGCCCGGCATGACAAAGCGTGGTAAGGCGTTCGACTCGTAATCCGATGGTCGCGGGTTCGAATCCCGGTCGCGCCAAACATGCTCACCCTTTCAGCCGTGGGGGCGTTATAATGTGTCGCTCAATCCCACTATTCGTTGGTAAAAGAGTAGCCCAAGAGTTGGCGGTTAGTGGTGCTGATTAGTTGCCTTTCCCTCTAGTCTTACACTGCTAAATTAGGGACGGCTAGCGCAGATAGCCCTCGAGTAGCTTTGTGCGAAATTCAAAACAAACCAAACTAACTGGATGTGAGAATCTAATGGAACAGTATCAAAAGCTGCATGTTTTATGGT
This sequence comes from Tachypleus tridentatus, assembly GCF_004210375.1. Taxonomy (NCBI): domain Eukaryota; kingdom Metazoa; phylum Arthropoda; class Merostomata; order Xiphosura; family Limulidae; genus Tachypleus; species Tachypleus tridentatus. The sequence goes on from NC_134826.1 coordinate 146,160,699, forward strand.
CCTGATTGGAGCATTATCTGGTAGCTTTCAAATTTGTCATTGATATGCGTTTGCTGACCTATAAATGTCGTATTTCTCCTTATCGCTGGGAATGGTAATGTTCTATAGTTTGTGATACGTGAACGTCTTCTTCAGGATATGGAAATTAAACTTTTGCCAGACGAAATATGGCTCTCTGTCATGTTATAATCTGCTTCCGTGATGACGTAAGCAAGCAGCTAGAAACAGTACGCGTTTCAGATGTGAAAACCACTTGTAGGTAAAGCCATTATGTCTGCTTGGCGGGATAAGTTCTGAAATTTAACATCCATAACGAAAGTTTATCACTATACAGTGTTACGATTATAGGCCAGGTGTGTTACAGTATTAGCAATATTGTTTTTATTACAACATATTTTAACGGACGTAGGTTTATAAAGTACACGGTGTCCGAAAAGTCTGGAACGTGCTGTTCTTGTAATTCGAGAGAAACCTGGATTAGAAACAGTGTGAAATCGTCCGAAAAGTCTGGAACGTGCTGTTCTTGTAATTCGAGAGAAATCTGGATTAGAAACAGGGTGAAATCGTCCGAAAAGTCTGGAACGTGCTGTTCTTGTAATTCGAGAGAAACCTGGATTAGAAACAGTGTGAAATCGTCCGAAAAGTCTGGAACGTGCTGTTCTTGTAATTCGAGAGAAATCTGGAACAGAAACAGGATGAAATCGTCCGAAAAGTCTGGAACGTGCTGTTCTTGTAATTCGAGAGAAATCTGGATTAGAAACAGGGTGAAATCGTCCGAAAAGTCTGGAACGTGCTGTTCTTGTAATTCGAGAGAAACCTGGATTAGAAACAGTGTGAAATCGTCCGAAAAGTCTGGAACGTGCTGTTCTTGTAATTCGAGAGAAATCTGGAACAGAAACAGGATGAAATCGTCCGAAAAGTCTGGAACGTGCTGTTCTTGTAATTCGAGAGAAATCTGGAACAGAAACAGGATGAAATCGTCCGAAAAGTCTGGAACGTGCTGTTCTTGTAATTCGAGAGAAATCTGGAACAGAAACAGTGTGAAATCGAGATTCTCATTATCTGACAGTGACATAATCAGTCACGTGCCTGAACTTAAAGCAAAACTGCAAATCACCTGTGGTTCCAGACTTTTCGAACACCCTGTATCATTAAGAATAAGTTATATTCAAACTAATAAACTCCAGTGATAATAATGAAGTAGTCAGAGAGTTTGTGAATGACTTATGAACAGCTGAGTAGTCAGAGAGTTTGTGAATGACTTTTGTCTTCATGCAAAAACCATGAATAAAATGTATATAAAAAAGTAAAGAATAACATTAGCGGACCTGTAGTAATGTATTGTTGGAACCTGTAGAAACGTATTGTTGGAACCTGTAGTAATGTGTTGTAGGAACCTGTAGTAACGTATTGTTGGAACCTGTAGTAATGTGTTGTAGGAACCTGTAGTAATGTATTGTAGGAACCTGTAGTAATGTATTGTTGGAACCTGTAGTAACGTATTGTTGGAACCTGTAGTAATGTGTTGTAGGAACCTGTAGTAACGTATTGTTGGAACCTGTAGTAATGTGTTGTAGGAACCTGTAGTAATGTATTGTTGGAACCTGTAGTAATGTGTTGTAGGAACCTGTAGTAATGTATTGTTGGAACCTGTAGTAATGTGTTGTAGGAACCTGTAGTAATGTATTGTTGGAACCTGTAGTAATGTGTTGTAGGAACCTGTAGTAATGTATTGTAGGAACCTGTAGTAATGTATTGTTGGAACCTGTAGTAATGTATTGTAGGAACCTGTAGTAATGTGTTGTAGGAACCTGTAGTAATGTATTGTAGGAACCTGTAGTAATGTGTTGTAGGAACCTGTAGTAACGTATTGTTGGAACCTGTAGTAATGTGTTGTAGGAACCTGTAGTAATGTATTGTAGGAACCTGTAGTAATGTATTGTTGGAACCTGTAGTAATGTATTGTAGGAACCTGTAGTAATGTGTTGTAGGAACCTGTAGTAATGTATTGTAGGAACCTGTAGTAATGTATTGTTGGAACCTGTAGTAACGTATTGTTGGAACCTGTAGTAATGTGTTGTAGGAACCTGTAGTAACGTATTGTTGGAACCTGTAGTAATGTGTTGTAGGAACCTGTAGTAATGTATTGTTGGAACCTGTAGTAATGTGTTGTAGGAACCTGTAGTAATGTATTGTTGGAACCTGTAGTAATGTGTTGTAGGAACCTGTAGTAATGTATTGTTGGAACCTGTAGTAATGTGTTGTAGGAACCTGTAGTAATGTATTGTAGGAACCTGTAGTAATGTATTGTTAGAACCTGTAGTAATGTATTGTAGGAACCTGTAGTAATGTGTTGTAGGAACCTGTAGTAATGTATTGTAGGAACCTGTAGTAATGTGTTGTAGGAACCTGTAGTAACGTATTGTTGGAACCTGTAGTAATGTGTTGTAGAAACCTGTAGTAATGTGTTGTAGGAACCTGTAGTAATGTATTGTTGGAACCTGTAGTAATGTGTTGTAGGAACCTGTAGTAATGTATTGTAGGAACCTGTAGTAATGTATTGTTGGAACCTGTAGTAATGTATTGTAGGAACCTGTAGTAATGTATTGTTGGAACCTGTAGTAATGTATTGTAGGAACCTGTAGTAATGTATTGTAGAAACCTGTAGTAATGTGTTGTAGGAACCTGTAGTAATGTATTGTAGAAACCTGTAGTAATGTGTTGTAGGAACCTGTAGTAATGTATTGTTGGAACCTGTAGTAAAGTATTGTTGGAACCTGTAGAAAAGTATTGTTGGAACCTGTAATAATGTATTGTAGAAACCTGTAGTAATGTATTGTTAGAACCTGTACTAATGTATTGTTGGAACCTGTAGTAATGCATTGTTGGAAAGTGTAGTAGTGTATTGTTGGAAAGTGTAGTAGTGTATTGTTGGAACGTGTAGTAATGTATTGTAGGAACCTGTAGTAATGTATTGTTGGAACCTGTAGTAATGTATTGTAGAAACCTGTAGTAATGCATTGTTGGAAAGTGTAGTAATGTATTGTAAGAACCTGTAGTAATGCATTGTTGGAACGTGTAGTAATGAATTGTAGGAACCTGTAGTAATGTATTGTAGGAACCTGTAGTAATGCATTGTTGGAAAGTGTAGTAGTGAATTGTTGGAACCTGTAGTAATGTATTGTAGAACCCTGTAGTAATGTATTGTTGGAAAGTGTAGTAGTGTATTGTTGGAACCTGTAGTAATGCATTGTTGGAAAGTGTAGTAGTGTATTGTTGGAAAGTGTAGTAGTGTATTGTTGGAACGTGTAGTATTGTATTGTAGGAACCTGTAGTAATGTATTGTTGGAAAGTGTAGTAATGTATTGTAGAAACCTGTAGTAATGCATTGTTGGAAAGTGTAGTAGTGTATTGTTGGAAAGTGTAGTAGTGTATTGTTGGAACGTGTAGTAATGTATTGTAGGAACCTGTAGTAATGTATTGTAGGAACCTGTAGTAATGCATTGTTGGAAAGTGTAGTAGTGAATTGTTGGAACGTGTAGTAATGTATTGTAGGAACCTGTAGTAATGTATTGTAGAAACCTGTAGTAATGTATTGTTGGAAAGTGTAGTAGTGTATTGTTGGAACCTGTAGTAATGCATTGTTGGAAAGTGTAGTAGTGTATTGGTGGAAAGTGTAGTAATGTATTGTAGGAACCTGTAGTAATGTATTGTAGGATCCTGTAGTAATGCATTGTTGGAAAGTGTAGTAGTGTATTGGTGAAAAGTGTAGTAGTGTATTGTTGGAACGTGTAGTAATGTATTGTAGGAACCTGTAGTAATGTATTGTAGAAACCTGTAGTAATGCATTGTTGGAAAGTGTAGTAGTGTATTGTTGGAACGTGTAGTAATGTATTGTTGGAACCTGTAGTAATGTATTGTAGGAACCTGTAGTAATGCATTGGTAAAAAGTGTAGTAGTGTATTGTTGGAACCTGTAGTAATGCATTGTTGGAAAGTGTAGTAGTGTATTGGTGGAAAGTGTAGTAGTGTATTGTTGGAACGTGTAGTAATGTATTGTAGGAACCTGTAGTAATGTATTGTAGAAACCTGTAGTAATGCATTGTTGGAAAGTGTAGTAGTGTATTGTTGGAACGTGTAGTAATGTATTGTTGGAACCTGTAGTAATGTATTGTAGAAACCTGTAGTAATGCATTGTTGGAAAGTGTAGTAGTGTATTGTTGGAAAGTGTAGTAGTGTATTGTTGGAACGTGTAGTAATGTATTGTTGGAACCTGTAGTAATGTATTGTAGGAACCTGTAGTAATGCATTGTTGGAAAGTGTAGTAGTGTATTGTTGGAACGTGTAGTAATGTATTGTAGGAACCTGTAGTAATGTATTGTAGAAACTTGTAGTAATGCATTGTTGGAAAGTGTAGTAGTGTATTGTAGGAACCTGTAGTAATGCATTGTTGGAAAGTGTAGTAGTGTATTGTTGGATCGTGTAGTAATGTATTGTAGGAACCTGTAGTAATGTATTGTTGGAAAGTGTAGTAGTGTATTGTTGGAACGTGTAGTAATGTATTGTAGGAACCTGTAGTAATGTATTGTAGAAACCTGTGGTAATGCATTGTTGGAAAGTGTAGTAGTGTATTGTTGGAAAGTGTAGTAGTGTATTGTTGGAACGTGTAGTAATGTATTGTTGGAACCTGTAGTAATGTATTGTAGGAACCTGTAGTAGTGCATTGTTGGAAAGTGTAGTAGTGTATTGTTGGAACGTGTAGTAATGTATTGTAGGAACCTGTAGTAATGTATTGTAGAAACTTGTAGTAATGCATTGTTGGAAAGTGTAGTAGTGTATTGTAGGAACCTGTAGTAATGCATTGTTGGAAAGTGTAGTAGTGTATTGTTGGATCGTGTAGTAATGTATTGTAGGAACCTGTAGTAATGTATTGTAGGAACCTGTAGTAATGCATTGTTGGAAAGTGTAGTAGTGTATTGTTGGAACGTGTAGTAATGTATTGTAGGAACCTGTAGTAATGTATTGTTGGAACCTGTAGTAATGCATTGTTGGAAAGTGTAGTAGTGTATTGTTGGAACCTGTAGTAATGCATTGTTGGAAAGTGTAGTAGTGTATTGTTGGAACGTGTAGTAATGTATTGTAGGAACCTGTAGTAATGTATTGTAGAAACCTGTAGTAATGCATTGTTGGAAAGTGTAGTAGTGTATTTTTGGAACCTGTAGTAATGCATTGTTGGAAAGTGTAGTAGTGTATTGTTGGAACCTGTAGTAATGCATTGTTGGAAAGTGTAGTAGTGTATTGTTGGAATGTGTAGTAATGTATTATTGGAACATGTAATAATGTATTGTTAAAACATATAGCGCCGTGTTGTTGGACCGTATAGTATCGTATTGTTAAAATGTCTAGCACCGTGTTGTTGGAGTGTGTGGTATTATATTGTTAAAACATATATTGCTGTGCTGTTGGAACGAAACAGTGTAGAAACAGTACAATATACTAAACAAAATCTTATGAAAACAGTATGTTTTCATGATTTCATGTTTATTATGTATTTTGGATACTAGATGTTATGAGGAGGTACAAACAATTCAAACTATGATAATAAATCATTGTTACTGTGCTCCACAGTCGCAGCTATAAGCGAGACGTCCTGTTAATTTCTTGTTTTTAATATCCTACCAGTCGTTATGCATGTCAAAAACAAGAATATAGCATCAGAAGGACCTCACTATTTAATTTGGGCCCACTTTGTTTTTTAAGTTCCTTGTGTCAAACTAGGCAGTAAATAGCAACAGAATTATTACAGTCATCTGTCTGTTAGCATCAATGTCTAATATTCACAAAACTGGAACTGTCCAGTTTGTGTTATTTCGAGATGGTTTCGGTGTTACTATTATATTCAATTCTATTAACTAAGACATTAAGAAATATTACTAGTGAAACAGGCTTTATCCATTTTTCTCCTGAAATTACAACCCTCAATATTCGGGCTCCGAGTAGCCTAGCGGTGAGAGTGTCAGAACTGTGAATCCGAGGATCGATTCTCTCCCCACTCTGAAGCTGTGGGTGCTCAGTTAGATAAACAGTCAAATCCCACAAATTGGACACACGAGAGCGCGTGTTGTTGGACAGCTGCGTTCCTTATAGTTTGTCATTTCAAAATTAGGTACCACTATTCACAAAAAAGTCTTTTGTATTCTAAAACAAACAAACCACGTGACTTGTAACGATGACGCTATTGCTTGTCTTGTACAACTATCTTTAGTATGACAAAGAACACTGGTTGTCACACTCCGTGATTTCGTTAAACAGAATACAGAGGAGCAGTGGAAATCTCGTTAAACCAGTCATACGCATCACCAGTTACATGACCAGGCATAAAGATAGTCATAGCATTAGTGCAGGGTGTCCACAAAACCTACCGTCACACATTTATAGTCCATGCTTCGAATCGATAAAGGACTACAGATGTTTGATTCACATTACCTATACCAATATGGTCACGAGGACTTAATACCAGTGTCTAAAAAACATGTCAAGTCCTCAAAAAACAACAGTGCTAATACCTAAGTTCGTGTGTTGAGAGGTTCAATCTATTTTATAATGTTCCATTATAACTCAGACACGTCTTTAATTAGATAATAAAGCAACTGAGTGTCTTAACAAAGTTTGTTTGTTGTAATGGAATGATACGTAATGGACTATCTGCTTTTCAGTGATGTCGAGAAACCCACTTGTTGAGAAATTTATATGTAAAAATGGCTCGTTTGGGTTGAGAAAATATTTTACATAGAAGAGCGAGCAACGTTTCGACCTTCTTCGGTCATCGTCAGGTTCACAAAGAAAGAGGTAATTGACCGGAAGCTGACCACATGTTTGAAAGGGGTTGTGTAACTGAGTGTCGGAATGTAGAGGGCGGTGTTAGATGTTTGAATATATAATTTTATTTATTTTATTATTTTAATATAGGTATAAAGGCGTTCCTTTATATTGGTTTATTTGGGTTTAAGTTGTTGTATAAGTAAGGCTTCTTTAATTTTGCGTTTGTTTATGTTTGTTTCTTTATTTAGTATTTTAGTGTTTTCTATGGTTATGTTGTGTTTATTTGACTTGCAGTGTTCGAAAACGTGTGAAGGTGACTTTTTATGTTCTTTGAACTGGTTTCCATTTTTTTACTTGTTTCTCCAATACAGAAGTCGTGGTAGTTATCACATGGTATTTTATAAATAATGTTGGTGTGGTGTTTGTCAGTGTAGTTTTTACATAGTATGGACTTTAGTTTTGTGCCTGGTTTTTGAATAAATTTGGTATTAACCAGAATGTCATATTTTGTTACTAATTTTTGGCAAATGTTGGTTATTTATTTGCTGATGTCAGGTACCAAATTTATTCAAAAACCAGGCACAAAACTGAGGTCTATACTATGTAAAAACTACACTGACAAACACCACACCAACATTATTTATAAAATACAATGTGATAACTGCCACAACTTCTATATTGGAGAAACAAGTAGAAAAATGGAAACCAGTTCAAATAACATAAAAAGTCACCTTCACACGTTTTCGAACACTGCAAGTCAAATAAACACAACATAACCATAGAAAACACTAAAATACTAAATAAAGAAACAAACATAAACAAACGCAAAATTAAAGAAGCCTTACTTATACAACAACTTAAACCCAAAATAAACCAATATAAAGGAACGCCTTTATACCTATATTAAAATAATAAAATAAATAAAATTATATATTCAAACATCTAACACCGCCCTCTACATTCCGACACTCACTTACACAACCCCTTCCAAACATGTGGTCAGCTTCCGGTCAGTTATCTCTTTCTTTGTGAACCTGACGATGACCGAAGAAGGTCGAAACGTTGTTCGCTCTTCTATGTAAAATATTTTCTCAACCAAAACGAGCCGTTTTTGCATATAAATTTCACAAAAGACTGGTTTTACTAAATCTAATTCATTCACAAAAGACTGGATTTACTGAATTTAATTAATTTACAAACGACTAGTTTTATTGAATCTAATTAAGTCACAAAAGACTAGTTTTACTTAATCTAATTAATTCACAAAAGACTAGTTTTACAAAATCTAATTAATTCACAAAAGACTGATTTTACTAAATCTAATTAATTCACAAAAGACTGGTTTTACTAAATCTAATTAATTCACAAAAGACTGGTTTTACTAAATCTAATTCATTTACAAAAGACTGGTTTTACTGAATCGAATTAATTTACAAAAGACTGGTTTTACAAAATCTAATTAATTCACAAAAGACTAGTTTTACAAAATCTAATTAATTCACAAAAGACTGATTTTACTAAATCTAATTAATTCACAAAAGACTGGTTTTATTGAATCTAATTAAGTCACAAAAGACTAGTTTTACTTAATCTAATTAATTCACAAAAGACTAGTTTTACAAAATCTAATTAATTCACAAAAGACTGATTTTACTAAATCTAATTCATTCACAAAGACTGGTTTTACTGAATCTAATTAATTGGCAAAAGACTGGTTTTACCGAATTTAATTAATTTACAAAAGACTAGTTTTACCGAATCTGATTAAGTCAAAAATACTAGTTTTACTGAAGCTGATTAAGTCAAAAAAACTAGTTTTACAAAATCTAATTAATTCACAAAAGACTGGTTTTACTGAATCTAATTAATTCACAAAAGACTAGTTTTACTGAATCCAATTAGTTCACAAAAGACTGGTTTTACTTAATTTAATTAATTCACAAAAGACTGGTTTTACTTAATTTAATTAATTCACAAAAGACTAGTTTTACTAAATCTAATTAATTTACAAAAGACTGGCTTTATTTAATCCATATTTTCAGATCTAGAAAGTTTGGAAATATGTTTTGTGGCTTATTAGTAACCTTTGCTAATGTACCAGAACATAGAAATATCTAATAATGAACCCAACCAATAAATTTGAAATGGACTCCTTTGTGCTTCTAGTGCAAAATCAATTTATCAAGTCAAAGCTTGTCACAGGAAATACCCGCATATTTAGCATTGCTTTATAAATATATAATACTGTGAGGTGTTTCCTTCTTTTTTTACATGTATCATAAAAACTAATATACCATAAGATCCCAGATGTTTGACTTATATGATTTTGTTGAACACCGTGTTGCGAATCCAGTCTGATCATAAACAAGAACATAAAAGTAATTAATTTGTTAATTTGCGTTTCACAAAATGTCAGCTTTTCGATGTAAATGCCATTAAAATTATCTTTCACAATAAAAGTAATGATTGTGTATCCTCAAAAGATGCCTTGGCACAGTCTTGTGGTTGACATGCTCAGACTGTAAATTCTAGGATCCACAGTTTGCGACTCGTTACTGCAAAAGACAAAACATTGGAGCCTTAGGCGTGCTACAATAATGGTTATCAAATCCTATAATTTGGTCAGATGAGACTAGTTCATAAACTGATGGTAGGCACTGTTGTTGGCGTGCCGGACTGTGAGGCTGAAATTCTGTGTGCCACATGTGGTTACCCCCCTAAAACAATAAAAAATGAAATGCATTCCGCACTTGTGGGCCGAGTTTACATCATAAGTAAAATGTAATATCCTACAATGCATTTCAAAAGAGTAGCCAAAAAGTTGGCGGTAGGTGGTGTTAATCCGTTGCCATTTCTTTAGTATATCATTTTAAAACAAGGACGGCTATGTACAAACAGTCCTCGCGTAGCTTTGTGTAAAATATAATAAAACAAACAAACGTTTAAATAGCTGAGTTTCCCTCTGCAGATGAAATATCTTCTGTTTAACAGTTACTTCATATTCTATGTCTTATCTATAAAGACGTGGATTTTGCTTAAATACAACAAGGGATGTTTAATAAATCACATCGTAAAATACATCGTTACGTGTGTGAAGTTAACGAAGTGACGTAAAATGTTGATAAAAGCTGAACTTCACGTGTAACAAAACATACCAGAAATATCGTTCTGGAGAAGCTACTCGTTACATAACGGTCTTTCAGAGCGTAGTCGTTTTCTTATTTTGAAATGTGTTTAATGCCTTTTAAATGACGCTGTGTTTACACTTAAACAAAAAATAAACACAATTGCTTTGTTTTTCAGGAATACCGCAATTTTTAACCTCATGAATGCTCTAACTGTATATACCTGTTGTACTTGAGAAACTCGCCAGGAAACATGTTCTGGGCAACACAGACCTGTTCTGAGATGCCCTTTTAGGCTTAGGTTACAGGGCGCACTGAGAGCAGCCGTTCACCTCATATTTTGTTTATGCCAACAGGTGGTGGGCTGTTGGGATCTTCTTTAATAGCTGACAGTTTATAGTAAAAGAAATACTGATACCTATTTTCAGAATGTTCTACACTTTAAGAACAACACTGCCTAAAATTAGATACATTTTAACCAAAATATCTCTCGTAGCTCTGTTCCCAACAGTACAGGAGTGGTAATGCACAGCAGTCATTTTTTTTTTCATTTAGATTTACTTGTTTGTTTTAAAAAAATATCCTCGAACGCTACTCAAAAGGGGAGCTTTGCTGTTCGTGTTTTTAAGACTGACCGACCAACTCGTTTCTGTATGCACAGCAGTGTTACTTCATCCTTTTAACTTATCAAAACAAGGTACAGAAACTTTAATGTATGAAGTGTAACCAGAATTCATTCTCCCCACACACTAGAGTGTTTCCAGGGTTTTTTATAAATCCAGTGACATAATTTTACCATCCTAGACATAGCTTATCCGTACATCGTACAAGACTTAACCAAAAGATCTTCATATCAGAATAAGAATATTCAAACATCCTAAGAAGTTAGAAACTTCTTGAAACTATATAGAGGGTGAAATATTCCTGTTATTTGAGATATAACTTAAAAAGTTCAGTAAATAGAAAAACAACACACACAGCAATGAGTTGCTGGGACACATTACATATATTGTACAGAAACTGTTAATTTCTTAACGATAACTTTGTTATTGAACAATCGCTGTAGTTTTACGTTAGCCAGAAAGGAAAGAAACTTGCCAAACTGGTGGTTAGGTTGAGAACCTTCTTTTCCGCGATCTATTCCTGGGATTTGCTCGCTGTTTTATGGAAATACCGTTCTGTGGGTCTGCTAGTCCTTCAAGTTTGTTGTTGTAAGTTCATTACAAACAACTTCAACCTCCAAATAATGAAATTCTCTCAAACTCGAGAGTACCTTTATTTTCCAACCCTGCTTAAAGGCTCCATGTTCGTCTTTCTTCTCTTGTACCACTAAGTCGACTTCCAGCTATAAATACAACACAAGAATTAGAATTTTCATCAGATCAATGTACTCAGTCTCTGATGTCACTGACTCTAATTCATCAGAGAATGATAAAGACAATAATGTAACTGTTTCCTCTTTGACTCCAGATGTGTGTCTAAAAAGTCCTCCATCTGAAGTCCATCAGTCATTCTCTAACCAGTGACCAAAGCTTGAACTCGATCCAAAAAGGTTGGCAGATGTTTGTATCTTCTTGCCAAGCTGGTTCACTTATTTGATAACGGTATAGAACATCACTTCCTGTCATCCATCTGGACTAGTTCTTGTCCTTATTGGTGTTTCTCTTCCTATTTCCTGTTCTTGCTTGTTTTCTTTCATCAGTTTTATTTTTAAAGTTTTTTCAATTTGTTTTACGTAATTGTTTAACCTCCCTTTGTTTTTTATTTCCCGCCTGATCTACTTAACTACAAATTGTATTAGAACGTTCAAGGTCTATCAGTGACTGTTCTCGGAATTTATTTCTAAATTTCTGCCATGGTTTGTTGGTTCGGTATAAAGCTATCAATCTAAATTCCTGTCGTAAGAATGGCATAAAAGTGGAAACTGTAAACTCTCAGTAAGAATACGAAACAAACTGTTCTTCAAGCTTGGAGGAATAAAACCATCTGTCTGATGTAATACGTAAAATGTTTAATATACAAAAACCCTTGACGCTTTTGCAACAAGTGTAAATAATAGCTAGTGTAAAGTCTACTGCTATCCAATATGTTTAATATTATGATAAATTACTACTCTTTAACCAAGCAGTTTTCATAGTTTACTTAAATAACTTTTAACTGGTGAGGTACTTCTGATTTTGATTTCTTAAAGTGGCCCCTTGATCAAGGGAAACTTCACCTCTTCACACGTAGTGACTACTCCATAACTGTAGCTTTATTAATTACAGTCTTTTGTTCTCTCCTGACCAAATCTACAAAAACGACATTCAAAACAAAATTATACAAACAGTGACAGATTATATACAAAGCATCATCTAACTCCTTCAATTGTTAGGCTATTCTTTTACCAACGAATATTGGGATTGATCGACACTTTGTAACGACCCCACGTATAAAAAAGACAACCGTGAACGGTGAGGGGACGATAGATGGAAAAATGAACATATGTGTTACGACTTCGGTTTTAATGCTTACGTGTAGTTAAACAAATATCTAAATCACAAAAATACAATCTGCATGTACCATTAGCTCATGTGTTTCCAGTAAACGTATATTTTCCGCGTTTTCACTCGTCTGAAATCATAAAATAAGGACAGATATAATCATATTTTTATTCATCATCGGGAACAAAACTGACTTTGTTTACGCCAAAATATGTTCTTATTACGGGATTGTTCATTTGTAAACAATTTTCGTTACAATGAACCCATCTCCTGTTATTAAACAATTGTTCCAGCTATATTAGTAATTACAGTTATCTAACAGGTAAGAAGCGCCATCTCGTAAGCAAAATTGACTTTCATACGTTATGAAATATAAACACTTAACACGTGAAAAAAAATCTTTTATCAGCTGTCAAGGATTCTTTGCATTATTCTGAAGTTTCAAGATGAGTTTGTGCTTTCACACTTTAGAAATTACTTGTTTTTATTTTAGGACAGTTTTAAAAATATTTATTAATTCAAATTTAGTGTGAGATATCGAGTTCTTATTTTTAAAAAATGTCAATCAACCAATTTCTTTTTACAATGAAACACGAAAAAGTTTGTTTGTTTGTTTTGAATTTCGCACAAAGCTACTCGAGGGCTATCTGTGCTATCCGTCCCTAATTTAGCAGTGTAAGACTAGAGGGAAGGCAGCTAGTCATCACCAGTCACTGCCAACTCTTGGGCTACTATTTTACTAACAAATAGTGGGATTGGCTGTTACATTATAACATCCCCACGGCTAAAAGGCCGACCATGTTAGGTGTGACGGGGATTTCAACCCGCGACCCTCGGATTACGAGTCGAACGCCGTAACACGCTTGGCCATGCCGGGCCACACACCAAAGCAAAAATATTAAATTATAGAAATGATTACAGATGTATAATACCAGTGACAATAAACGTCCATTCTTGACGTATACAGGTCTTCAACGGACAGTTAGTCGCTACACGTTTATATACACATACAAACTTCCAGTCCATTCTTGACGCCTACGAGTTTTCAAAGGACATTTATTATTTTACATTTTGGATTCAAAATATATTCACTATAAAACAGGTAATCCTCCCTCTAAACATTTGTTTTTGGTGGTATATTTCATTTGACAAATGAGTGTTACTTGATATCTGTTTACCTTCACTAAGGGCCCAGTATGGCCAGGTGGTTAAGACACTCGACTCCTCATCCGAAGGTCGCGAGTTCGAATCCCCGTCACACCAAACATGCTTCCCCTTTCAGCTGTGAGGGCATTATAATGTTACGGTCAATCCCATTATTCGTTGGTAAAAGAGTAGCCCAAAAGTTGGTGGTGGGTGGTGATGACTAGCTGCCTTCCCTCTAGTCTTACACTGCTAAGTTAGGGACGGCTAGCGCAGATAGCCCTCGTTTAGCTTTGCGCAAAATTCAAAACAAACCAAACCTTTACTAAAGACTTCCGGCTTCTCAGCGGTAAGTCTGAGGCCTTATCACTCTAAATATTGGGTTTCGATACTTTTGATGAGCACAGTAGAGTTAGTTCATTGAGAGATTTGGATCGTACAATATGTACGACAATCCATTTATTATTTCCTAAATTTTCATGTATTTTTTACATTTAATAACAAGTAACAGACGAGTGTACATCAGATTGAAAGTAAAACAGTTCTTGGTGAGTTGAGAAAAGCAAATAAATCAAATTTTGTAGCTGGAGCAGTTTTTGGTGAAGATAGAAACATCGCTGTTGAATGACAGTTTGTTGAACAGTCTCCTACAAACCTGAAAATAGCTCAATTGAACAATCAAACAGAAAACTACGACGATATACTATAACATATTTCAGTTTCAGTAAACAAAATCATTCTCAAACGTACACATTTTAACAGATGAATCACATTAGAAGTTCACCAACATCACTTATATAAGCTTTGCTAAAACATTCTACGTACTACCAAGAATGACAAAAGTCAGATCTATCTCTCACTTTTAGCCGTCCGATAGCACAGAGTTGAGTTTTGATACCCGCGATGGGCGGAGCACAGATAGCTCATTGTACAGCTTCGTGCTTAACTTTAAGTAACAATATTTTACTTCTGAACATTGGAAAATCAGCATAAGAACAAATCCTAGTTTAATACACAGTTGACTACCAGACGAAACCTGTGCTTATTACAAAACTGGTTTACGTAGCGTAAACTCTAACGGAGAACTTTCCAGTAAATAGCTCAAGTTAACGTATAAATATTCCACGTTTCTTTTTTTTTTTTTTGTACGTCCTGTAAGTATTAGGCTTAACAACCTTACTTTAGTTAAGCCTAATGGAAAATAGAATACTTATGAGATAAAAGTAAATTAGCTAGAAAGTGACTAACATGAGATTTGAAACAGAACTGTTTTTGTATTTGGATAATGAAAAATAAAAATAAATCCATTACAAATTAATCTCCCACGTAATATCTTAACAATCTACATTTTAGATACAAAATACTGTGTACAACGTAACCAATTTTGTAAAAAACATGGAGGAGTGGTTAAAACGCCAGGTATTTCTCAATATCCTTTAATTCGTCAATTATGTCCTAGTTTTTTACACGTTCACATTAATAAGTCGATTTCCATGAACTTCTTTAACCGCAGCTTTTAGTGTTTGTTTGTTTTTGTAGATAAAAGATACATATACATATCTGTCAGCAGTTACGTGATTTGAGAGTTAACTTATTAAACTAACAATCTGGCTATCTATGGCTTATTGTGGGCCATGCGTGCGTTATAAGAGAGAAGGTCAGTTCCAGCTATTTAGTTAAGTAGGTTAAAAGTTAGCAATAGATGCTATTGAATAATCAGCTGTCTAATCTCTAGTTTATCGTCTTGGATAATCAGTTGTCTTATCTCTAGTTTATCGTCTTGGATAATCAGCTGTTTTATCTCTAGTTTATCGTCTTGGATAATCAACTGTCTTATCTCCAGTTTATCGTCTTGGATAATCAGTTGTCTTATCTCTAGTTTATCGTCTTGAATAATCAGCTCTCTTATCTCCAGTTTATCGTCTTGAATAATCAGCTGTCTTATCTCCAGTTTATCGTCTTGAATAATCAGTTGTCTTATCTCCAGTTTATCGTCTTGGATAATCAGTTGTCTTATCTCTAGTTTATCGTCTTGAATAATCAGCTGTCTTATCTCCAGTTTATCGTCTTGAATAATCAGCTGTCTTATCTCCAGTTTATCGTCTTGAATAATCAGTTGTCTTATCTCTAGTTTATCGTCTTGGATAATCAGTTGTCTTATCTCTAGTTTATCGTCTTCGATAATCAGCTGTCTTATCTCTAGTTTATCGTCTTGGATAATCAGCTGTCTTATCTCTAGTTTATCGTCTTGGATAATCAGCTCTCTTATCTCTAGTTTATCGTCTTGAATAATCAGCTGTCTTATCTCTAGTTTATCGTCTTGGATAATCAGCTGTCTTATCTCTAGTTTATCGTCTTGGATAATCAGCTGTCTTATCTCTGGTTTATCGTTTTGAATAATCAGCTGCCTTATCTCTAGTTTATAGTCTTGGATAATCAGCTGTCTTATATCTAGTTTATCGTCTTGAATAATCAGCTGTCTTATCTCTAGTTTATCGTCTTGGATAATCAGCTGTCTTATCTCTAGTTTATCGTCTTGAATAATCAGCTGTCTTATCTCTAGTTTATCGTCTTGGATAATCAGCTGTCATATCTCTAGTTTATCGTCTTGGATAATCAGCTGTCTTATCTCTAGTTTATCGTCTTGAATAATCAGCTGTCTTATCTCTAGTTTATCGTCTTGAATAATCAGCTGTCTTATCTCTAGTTTATCGTCTTGGATAATCAGCTGTCTTATCTCTAGTTTATCGTATTGGATAATCAGCTGTCTTATCTCTAGTTTATCGTCTTGAATAATCAGCTGTCTTATCTCTAGTTTATCGTCTTGAATAATCAGCTGTCTTATCTTTAGTTTATCGTCTTGGATAATCAGCTGTCATATCTCTAGTTTATCGTCTTGAATAATCAGCTGTCTTATCTCTAGTGTATCGTCTTGAATAATCAGCTGTCTTATCTCCAGTTTATCGTCTTGAATAATCAGCTGTCTTATCTCTAGTTTATCGTCTTGGATAATCAGCTGTCTTATCTCTAGTTTATCGTCTTGGATAATCAGTTGTCTTATCTCTAGTTTATCGTCTTGGATAATCAGTTGTCTTATCTCTAGTTTATCGTCTTGGATAATCAGCTGTCTTATCTCCAGTTTATCGTCTTGGATAATCAGTTGTCTTATCTCTAGTTTATCGTCTTGGATAATCAGCTGTCTTATCTCTAGTTTATCGTCTTGGATAATCAGTCTCCAGTCTTCGTCTTGGATAATCTGTCTTATCTCTAGTTTATCGTCTTGGATAATCAGCTGTCTTATCTCCAGTTTATCGTCTTGGATAATCAGTTGTCTTATCTCTAGTTTATCGTCTTGAATAATCAGCTGTCTTATCTCTAGTTTATCGTCTTGAATAATCAGCTGTCTTATCTCTAGTTTATCGTCTTGGATAATCAGCTGTCATATCTCTAGTTTATCGTCTTGAATAATCAGCTGTCTTATCTCTAGTTTATCGTCTTGAATAATCAGCTGTCTTATCTCTAGTTTATCGTCATGGATAATCAGTTGTATTATCTGTAGTTTATCGTCTTGGATAATCAGTTGTCTTATCTCTAGTTTATCGTCTTGGATAATCAGCTGTCTTATCTCCAGTTTATCGTCTTGGATAATCAGTTGTCTTATCTCTAGTTTATCGTCTTGGATAATCAGTTGTATTATCTGTAGTTTATCGTCTTGGATAATCAGTTGTCTTATCTCTAGTTTATCGTCTTGGATAATCAGCTGTCTTATCTCCAGTTTATCGTCTTGGATAATCAGTTGTCTTATCTCTAGTTTATCGTCTTGGATAATCAGCTGTCTTATATCTAGTTTATCGTCTTGGATAATCAGCTGTCTTATCTCTAGTTTATCGTCTTGGATAATCAGTTGTCTTATCTCTAGTTTATCGTCACAAAAGTATGAAATACAATGTGCAGATAACACTTACGTATAGCTCCGCACAAAAATTCTCAAATAATAAATTGTAATTGAAGGATCACGAATGTTATTGTTGTCGTTACTTTAAATAATTGTGATCACACATTTTATGGTAGTACACCTCATATTAACATTAGCTATTTTCCTGTTCGTACTTTTCTACCACATTCTTTACAAACCTGAAGCAAAACAAAAACAGTTATACATTTAAACTATGTACGACATCCCATACAGTATTTTTGGTTGCAAAAGTTCTAGTCGTAATGAAAAAAAAACCATATAGATAAACACTGAAACGGTTGAGTTTTTCACAATGAACATTGAGTTTCTTACTAAAATACCCATCTTTGAAAGTAATTATATTTTGTCTACTTTTTTTTAAGTTTCGTGAGCTTAGAGTGTTCTAAAACTACTCCTACAAACTGAAAAGGGCGCGACATGGCCAGGTGTTTAGAGCGCCCGCCTCTTAATCTTAGGGTCTCGGTTTCGAATCCTCACTCCACCAAAGATGCTTGTTCATTTGACAATGTGGGTGTTATAATATTACGGTCAATTGCACTATTTGTTGGTGAAAGAAAAGTTAGCAATGGATGGTGATGACTAGCTGACTTCCCTGTAGTCTTTCACTGCTTAATTAGGGACGGCTAGAACAGATAGCCCTCGTGTTGTGGCGTATATGACAAGACAAACACCTTTATATGACAATTATAATTGAGTTAATGAATTAGTATCAAATGTTCTTTTAAGGGCAGATTAATTATGAATGAATTTGTGCCATGAATCTTTTTTTAATTAATTAATTAATTATATTCTTATACAGACATGTATGAGTCATAGCGGGTTAGCAATGCTATCTGGTGACAACTTTTAACACTATCAAATTGTCATCTTTGATTTCATCAACCACTCTTTCCTTCCCCCTCTCTACATCAGCCAACCAGCGTGAGGCGACGTCCTTTGGAAGCTGCAGTGCAGCCCAAACTACTCATGTGTTCAATCACTTCCAGTTCCATAGGTACATAGTTCCGTTCACACACACACTCATATATATATATTCTTAAAATTCCTTGCAGAATCGTTAAATATTTTTTTCATATGTTGATTATTCTAGAAATATTAAACCAGAGTAAAAACAATGGTTACTACAAAACTGGCTTTCGATTTTTCACCAATCAATTCAATTTTGAATTAATCCTTTCACGCCGACTTATTTTGGTCTGGGTGTTATTGACTTTCAGCTCGTGCTTATGGTGCTTTTATGTTTAAAAAACTTTTCCAGCATAATACTTGGAAGTGACAGAAACAAGTTTGTTTGTTTTTAATTTCGCGTAAAGCTACACGAGGGCTATCTGCGCTAGCCGTCCCTAATTTAGCAGTGTAAGACTAGAGGGAAGGCAGCTAGTCATCACCACCCACCACCCACCACAAACTCTTGGGCTGCTCTTTTACCAACGAATAGTGGGATTGACCGTCACATTATAACGTCCCCATAACTGAAAGAGCGAGCATGTTTGGTGTGACGGGGATCCGAACCCGACAGAAACAAAAGGACACTTTACGATGTAGATCAAACAAGCCAGTCAGCGGGTAATACTGAATATCCGCATAATTTATAAGGAATGTCTAATAAACGAACACTCGCATAAATACACATAAATCAACTTTGAATGTTGTTCCACAACAACTAAAGTATTATTTACGTGTCCACGATATAGACTTGATCTCATGTTGTCCTAGTTTGCTTTTCAAGAAAGCAATGGTCACTAGATTTACATGGGAATTATGATGACATAGCTGTTCACTTCTGTTTCAGAGACATGAATCTTGAACCTTGGACATTGTTACAAAAACGCTTCACTGTAGTTCGCGTGACATTCGTGTTAGAGCGACGCGAACAGACGCAGCGAGTTTAAACACACGTTCATAGACAACGTCACTAAGTCAGACGAAACAGTTTTGGTGTATCCTGCACATAAATTTTTATAATGTTCTACAATTATCAGACACTGTTAACTAATGAACAGATCAGTTGCAACCATGTTTTGTATCAGTTTGGTCCAACTTAAAAAATACTTATATATTACAACTGATTCCTACTACATCGAGTAACGAAAATATTCTTTGTACCAAGACAACTGAAGTTGTGAATTAGTTGCAATACAGTGTATTTTATAATAATACAAATGTTGAGAACGCATATACTGTTAGAACACAACCTGAAACTAATACTTCTCAACTATTATCAAATTTAACGATTTTTTTTTCAATAACCAATTCTAAGTTTCTGTTTGCTTTTAGTTCTAACGCAAAATGACGCAATGGTCTTTCTGCGCTGTGCCCACTATTGGTATCGAACTCCAAGTGTTCTTTTTTTTTTTTTTGTTATAAGTCCCAAAGGTTACTACTGATATACTGGGAGAGATACCTCGAAATATCTCAGTCAAATACTTCTTAATATAATTTAGGTTTCAGAATAATGGTCAGAAACGGGTAAACAAATATCCAGACTAACATGTGGATTCATTTTTATAACTTTGAGTTGTGACGAATTATTAAAAAAAAATGAAATAAATGTGTTATATATTCTGTAGTCGTTTTAAATACATTTATATCAAAGATGTGTACATTCAGGCGTTGCCTCGTGTTATATAAACAAAAGGGAACTCTCAATAGCCATGGCTGTAATTACATCTTAAGTCGGCCAAAATATGGAAATATGAGTCAGAAGTTTATACTTGAAAAAATAAAACCCTAAATTTGTTTGAAACTAAACACGAAGCTACACAATGGGTTATCGGTACTCTAACCGCCATAAAACCGGTTTTCCACCGTTTCAAGTCCGTGACATACTGTTTGGAGAGAAAAAGGCAAAGAAACAAAAATCGCAGAAACATTCTATGAGCTGCTATATCGCCATTATAACTGTCACGTGCTGTGCAAAGCACACTCGAGATATACACACAAATTGAAGTAAGAGATACCTTACCAACTACACGTGACACACAAAGAATTTAATACATAAGAATACCAGACGTGGAACTCCCAAGACGTATCAACTACTTTTTTACCCACTGAGAGAGAGTGGTCGAGAAGATTCGACCGAAGAATCATGAATCGTCAATTGTTGTCAAGACACGAAATATTTTATACCATTTGAAAATGTAATATAAAACTGATCTAAACTAATTCAATAATATAAAAGATGGTATGTTCATGTTAGCATGTAAGAAAATATACGCAATTTTGTACAGTGTGAACTAATATGTATATATTGTAGAGATGAAATAATAGCCTTGTAAACAAACACAATGGTAAAAATTTAATTATGTATCGACATTATCTAAGGATGGACATCCGCAAAGGCTCAAACCCCAGATAGGCAAACACCAGATATTTCTTTATTTCTCGGAAGAATGGATTATTAAAAGAACAAAAACTCTTATCTTGCCTGTTTTATTTTTAAACTGTTCGACTATGAAGACAAGGAATGATGATTCGTGTCGCATTGCTCCAAAAAATAACGCTTCTCACACCGGGAAAAATTGTTAAACCCAACCATTGATTCAAACAAGAACAATCCAAATGTTGGTCGTCCTTGGCTTGATGTCCTCCCTTCATCCATCAGCGTAAAACAGAGGACGAATACACGAATATAGTAGCTGTATGTGAACATTCTGTGTTAAACACGTAAGGAACTGATAAAGAAATCACAAATACATTATTAAGAATATTTGTGATGTGTCGGTATGATTAATTTTAAGTAACTTTTCAATATCTTATAATTCTCTTTCTTGATTGATTCATGTATATCACTACTGTCCTCTATTGTTGTTCTGTAACATCATACCATTCTTTTTCTTGGTTGTTTCAGCTGTATTACTACTGTCCTCTATTGTTGTTCTGTAATATCACACCATTCTTTTTCTTGGTTCTTTCATGTACATCACTACTGTCCTCTATTGTTATTCTGTAACATTATACCATTCTTTTTCTTGGTTGTTTCATGTATATCACTACTGTCCTCTATTGTTGTTCTGTAACATCATACCATTCTTTTTCTTGGTTGTTTCATGTATATCACTACTGTCCTCTATTGTTGTTCTGTAACATCATACCATTCTTTTTCTTGGTTGTTTCATGTATATCACTACTGTCCTCTATTGTTGTTCTGTAACATCATACCATTCTGTTTCTTGGTTCTTTCATGTATATCACTACTGTCCTCTATTGTTGTTCTGTAACATCATACCATTCTTTTTCTTGGTTGTTTCATGTATATCACTACTGTCCTCTATTGTTGTTCTGTAACATCATACCATTCTTTTTCTTGGTTGTTTCATGTATATCACTACTGTCCTCTATTGTTGTTCTGTAACATCATACCATTCTTTTTCTTGGTTGTTTCATGTATATGACTACTTTCCTCTATTGTTGTTCTGTAACATCATACCATTCTGTTTCTTGGTTCTTTCATGTATATCACTACTGTCCTCTATTGTTGTTCTGTAACATCATACCATTCTTTTTCTTGGTTGTTTCATGTATATCACTACTGTCCTCTATTGTTGTTCTGTAACATCATACCATTCTTTTTCTTGGTTCTTTCATGTATATCACTACTGTCCTCTATTGTTGTTCTGTAACATCATACCATTCTTTTTCTTGGTTCTTTCATGTATATCATTACTGTCCTCTAATTTTCTTTTGCAATATCATATCATTCTCTTTTTTGGTTATTCCATGTATATCACTACTGTCTTCTATTGTTGTTCTGTAATATCATACAATTCTTTTTTTTTGGTTCTTTCATGTATATCACTGCTGTTCTCTATTGTTATTCTCTAATATAAATCATTCTCTTTCTTCGATGTTTTATGTATATCCATATTGTCCTTTATTGTTGTTCTGTAATATCATATCATTCTCTATCTTAGTTACTTCATGTATATCACTACTGTCCTCTATTGTTGTTCTGTAATATCATATCATTCTCTATCTTAGTTACTTCATCTATATCACTACTGTGTTCTATTGTTGTTCTGTAATATCATACCATTCCTTTTCTTGGTTGTTTCAGGTGTATTACTACTCTCCTCTATTATTGTTCTGTAATATCATACTATTCCTTTTCTTCGTTGTTTCATGTATATCGCTACTGTCCTCTGTTGTTGTTCTCTAATGTAATATAATTCTCATTCTTCGTTGTTAAATGTTTTTTTCTTCTGTCCTTTGTTGTGGTTTTCTAATATCATATCATTCTTTTTTCTGTTGCTTCACGTATATCACTACTGTCCTGTATTGTTGTTCTGTAATATAATATCATTTTCTTTCTTCGATATTTTATGTATATCCCTACTGTCTTCTATTGTTGTTCTGCAATATCATATCATTCTCTATCTCGGTTGATTCATCTATATCACTACTGTCCTCTTTTGTTGTTCTGTAATAACAAACCATTCTTATTCTTGGTTGTTTCATGTTGTTGTTCTGTAATATCATCCTAATTTATTTTTTCGTTCTTTCATGTATATCACTACTGTCCTCTATTGTTGTTCTGTAGTAAAATATCATTCTCTTTTTTAGGTACTTCATGTCTATCACTACTCTCCTCTATTGTTTTCTGTAATATCATACCATTCTTTTTTTTGCTTGTTACATGTATATCACTACTTTCCTCTATTGTTATTCTCTAATATAATATCATTCCTTTTCTTGGTTGTTTCATGAATATCACTACTGTCCTCTATTGTTGTTCTGTAATATAATATCATTCTGTTTCTTAGTTACTTAATGTATATCACCACTGTCCTCTGTTATTGTTCTGTATTATCACATCATTCTCTTTCTTAGGTACTTCATGTATATCCCTACTGTCCTTTATTGTTGTTCTGTAGTATCATATCATTCTGTTTTTTAGTTACTTTATATGTAACATTACTGTCCTTTATTGTTGTTCTGTAATATCATATCATTTTGTCTGGCTTGTTGTTACACATATGATTAATTCAGACTAAATATTGTGTGCTTTCCTAATAATACTTTCTGTTTGAATTAAAGGAAGAGAAATACATCAAAAAGTCAAAATTTGTGAAGTGACTTATGTTTTACCTTTCTTAAGTTTCTCAACAATGGAACCCAACGAGCATTAGTCCTGATAAAAATTAGGAGAGCAAACGAAGTGTGATAACTCCAACATAACATGTATAGGTAGCAGAGATTTGTAAGTATGATGCACGTAAGTTAATATGAAAATAACTCTTTACTTTTATTTTATTGTCAGTAAAATAGTACCCCTAGTTTACCATCATTGTATTCAATGAATTTATAGAATTATAAATACGTGAGTCTTCAGCGTTTCAGTGTGTCGCCAACTATGGAATTTATGGCACTGCCAGATAAAATCGGGGCACTGGATCCGTGTGCCACTGTCTGGCAACGCCTCTGACGTACACGTAAATATGGCACGCAAGTACTTCCTATAATAGGACACAAAATAAGTAAATAAGTTAAAGAAACCAATCATAGGCTTGTATTGAATAGGAGATACATTGTGTATACGGACATTCGTTATTGTTTTTTTCTAATTGTTTTCAGTGTTTGATCTGTAGGTGGAAACCTCTAATCAATTTCATAATAACCTAACTTTAAATATGCCTTAATAGAGATTTATAGTACTTTATAGTCT
Source organism: Tachypleus tridentatus (assembly GCF_004210375.1). Classification (NCBI taxonomy): domain Eukaryota; kingdom Metazoa; phylum Arthropoda; class Merostomata; order Xiphosura; family Limulidae; genus Tachypleus; species Tachypleus tridentatus. The sequence goes on from NC_134826.1 coordinate 146,184,911, forward strand.
AGGCTTTTTGCTCTTTAACCATCGCTTCGATTTTTTATCTCGATGGTAATTCATGAATCAATAAATACATATAGACACCTGATAGCTCGAATCTTCCCGAACTCACTTTCAGACACGTAGGAAGTATAAACACAATCACAGCTCTGTGTAAACCACAAACAGAACTGCCGTGAACCAAACCATCCCAGAAATTAAATAAATTTCTGTGTAGACGCAGTTACAAGATAGAAGGGGTCGATGTATAATCTCCAGACGACTTGTAGTGACCCCACCATCCACAATGAATAGTTAGGACGACAAAACAGTTACCCTCACATCACGTATCCTAAACTAACAGTTCAGACTCTTCGTGATTTGAGGAAAAGTTTGAAGAACGACCCAATTTAAAGTCTGCTGGTGTTGAATCACAGGTTCAGTACCACAAACATCCATGGTTACCCTCGAAAAAGAGACAAGTAGGAATGAAGCAACCACCTACCCCATGCAACAATAGGTGTCGTAGGTGCTATTATAAGATTTCCTTGAGTTTTATTATCATAAATATAAAGAGATTTTATCAACCGGTTGTGTAATCAATTTTACCTCTTTATTTTTGTTGCGGCCTGGCACGGCCAGGTGGTTAGGGTCGTAATCTAAGGGTCACGGGTTAGAATCTCCGTCACATCAAACATGCTCGCCCTTTCAGCCGTGAAGGCATTATAATGTTACGGTTAATACGACCACACTATGTAACAAAATTTTTACTTTTTCTTGTTCCTGGACAGAAAGTGTTATTTCCCAGTTGCTTATGTCTAAAGTAAATGGAAAAGACCTTTTTTTTTTCTCTTCAAACTTTGCTTTTGTGACCTGGGAGCGTATAACAAAAACATGATGGGAGACTATATTTGGGGGCTTACACGTGAAAGTGATTTACATAACAGTCACAAATCTCGAAAAACTACTCACGTCTAAACATTTTTGTATAACTTTAGTATAAATACATGTAAATCTTGATTCATATGTTGTTTTATTCAGACCTTATGTAAATGAAAATGTACAAATTTGTCCGTTTTTACATAGAAAATAGGTTAATTTATAAATTTCATTATCCAGGTCACAAAAGCAAAGTTTGAAGGGAACAATGCTCATTTTCTGTACTTTTACAACATAAGCAATTAAGAAATAACACATACTATCCAGGAACAAAATTTGTGTTACATAGTACTATTCGTACGTAAAAAGCGTAGTCCAAGAGTTGGCGGTGGGTGGTGCTGACTAGCTGCTTTCCCTCTAGCCTTATACCGCTAAATTAGGGACGGCTAGCGTAGATAGCCATCGTGTAGTTTTGCGCGAAATTCAAAACAAACAAAATTTTTGTTGCGTAGGAGCATAAAGAATAAGACACATATACATATATACATATATTACACGTAAACATTTATTACACGTAAAGGACATGAAGCACTTTCAACACTGATGGTGCATACAAAAGTAGAACAAAACCGAGACATGTTCAGCTTTATGAAATAAACCATAAGAGGATTCTCACGAGGTTAAAAGCGGGTTTTGTAAGATGTTCCCAAATCCACAGACATAACTTAACAATCAGCTTCGTCGTTATCCGATAATGGCCACTTAATTCGATGGAAGATACGAAGAATTAATCTCTCGTGGGATAAAGCTATAGATGAAGAATTAATCTCTCGTGGGATAAGGCTAATATCAGGGGCCAAGTAGCAGTGTCATAGGTCAGTAAGAGAAACCACGTAGAAGCTTTAAGCGAAGTAAAACGATATCTCTACATTTGCTCTAAAGGATTTGTTTCATTTCAGCTTCGCTCTGATGGAACCACTGTCTGAACGTCCGCGCAGACAGTGTCACCGCACCACAAACCACTAATAACATAATGTGATTAAAAAGCTACTTACCTCGAACATTTTCCGCTAACTCTTAATCCGATTGCATGTTAGAGAAGACCATATGCATTTCCGTTATTAAGCAATAAGAAATGTATGCAAAATCTACCGAGCTACGAACCAGTGCGTTTCATATTTGCTATTTTTTTTTTTCCAAATATTTCATGACGTAAATTCTTAGTGAAGAAAAAAATCGCTTCAATATTTGGGGATTAGATTTCTAAAACAGCGATGTAATATGAATACGTAGTCTTATGACTTAATCCATGAAACCTTGGTTAGTTTAAAACAAACTGATACCTTATACGAACATGAATATTGGCGTACGTTTTAACAAAATCTAGTTATAACGAATTTAGTATCTTTCCATTAAACCAAACCATATTAAACGTTGAAACCAAATAACATTAAAATAGTGTATAATCATACATTTTAAAACGTAATGATAAAACTGTAGATTTTGACAGATAAGCCAGTCGAAAACACTTGAGTTTATCCTGTTTTTATTGTGGTTTATCAGTTGATTTTGTTCTACGTGTTGTTGTTTTAATAGTGTGAATGAAATAACAAGTCAGTATTTAATTATAGAAAGCATGAACAAGTTAATATACTGAGTACCTCCTCACTGGATGTAGTTAGTTGTACAACTAACACAAACATGCGAAAATATTTCTTCTTAAACACAATTTCAGTAAATAGTTTCTGAGGCAACAGAACATATTTTAAACTCGAACACGACTCATGCTTGTCCCAGTTTAACTGGTGTTTTTAACGATATAATAAAAACCAATATCTTCAAACTGTAGCTATAAATTGATTGGTGAAACATAGTTTTGATAATTGAATGTTATTGAATGCATTGTATATCCTTGATAACGAGAAACCAACTTGAAATAAAAATGTATCTCAGAACGGCTGGTGTGGTTATTAACACATTTATTGTTAAACAGAGAACAGTGTTTCGACCTTTGTAGGTCATCTTCAGGTTAAAAGACAGTTTGCAACTAACCGTTGTCGGATACGTGTCTTAGGGACTAGAGTATAAACAGGTACGGGATTATAGGGGCGTTGCGGTTGTATGTTAGGTTATTAATTACTATAGGTATAAAGGTGTTCCTTTATATTAGTTTAATTTTGGTTTTAGTTGCTGTATAAGCAGGGTTTCTTTGATAACCCGAAGATGACCTAGGAAGGTCGAAACGTAGTTCTCTGCTTACCTATAAAAGTTTTAATACCCATACCAGCCGTTCTGAGATGAATAAATGCATTGTATATTTACGACAATTAGAAATGAAACACCAGAATTGGGATATGTTCACCAAATTGTACTGGCGTAACCAGACAACAAAACCATTACCCATGACTATGACTGTTCCAAATCTGAGGTTATATTTAACATACAGTTGTGAATATTAGATTTTTTGTTTTACTACACGTGTTTCTAAACTTGGAACTAGTTAAATTTCCAGTAGAGCATTTCACTTCTTGTAATCTCTATGTACCGTAAAAACTATACAACACCGTATCTAGGAGAGTTGTTATTGCAATCAACGTGTTCCCTGTCACATATTATGTATTGTAATATTTCATGTCTAGTTCCACATCTAGAAAAATAACAACTAATTAAACTTGATCTAGTAATCAGCTCATAATTTCTTTTTGCAATACACTAATTACGACGTTTAGACGTAAAAAAAAAAATTATTCGTAGCATCGTAACTTATTTCTCACGCTCGTCTTTGGTGACATGCTGTTAACAAATGTTTCAAATCTTATTATAATTTAGCAGAAAATGACGAACATAATTTCTTTCCTACGTTTGTGGTTATATTACATTAGCAAGAAAAGTTCCTTTTTTTTGTGCAGTCTTATAATAAATCGTGAGAAATAGACTTACTCTCTGCGAGCCAAATCTTTTCATGCCTCATAACTCATGCAAAGTGAAATATGGCTGACGTCAAGATTTGATCAGGAATCTTTGAAAGCACTGGCGGTGAGATCAGCGTTTTCACAGATTTAGGTAATGTGTCTCGACCGACAGATCGGCAGGATACGCGAGTTGGCACGTTAGAGAAAAACGTGTAGGCACTCGCGTGGAAAAAGGATCTCGTACCGAGCACTTTAATCGCGTTACATTATCACCGAATTCGCCAAGAAATGGCCGTAAAGCGTAGAAAATAGCTACAAAAGTTCCCCACGTAATTAATGAGGGCTACCGAATTGGTGAGGAACCAGCAGTTCAGCATTTTCTCATTACAGGAGGACTTTTAATTTTAAAACGGCCCGGCATGGCCAGGTGGTTAAGGCACTCGACTCGTAATCTGAGGGTTGCGGGTTCGCATCCCCGTCGCGCCAAACATGCTCGTCCTTTCAGCCCTGGGGGCGTTATAATGTTACGGGCTATCCCACTATTAGTTGTTAAAAGTGTAGCCCAAGAGTTGGCGGTGGGTGGTGATGATTAGCTGCCTTCCCTACAGTCTAACATTGCTAAATTAGGGATGGCTAACGCAGATAGCCCTCGTGTAGCTTTGCGTGTAGCTAGTGTCTTCTAGATCCTTCTTATTTGTTTGTTTTTTAGTCTCGCGCAAAGCTACTCGAGGGTTATCTGCGCTAGCCGTCCTTAATTTAGCAGTGTAAGACTAGAGGGAAGGCAGCTAGTAATCACCACCCACCGCCACCTCTTGGAGTACTCATTTGCCAACGAACAGTGTGATTGACCGTACTTTATAACGCTCTCACAGCTGAAAGAGCGAACATGTTAGGCATGCCGGCCCTATGATATAGTGCTGTCACAAAAGTATATTAAAAATAGTGCAAATCAGTGACTTACATTGCTTGGTTATATCATATCTTTCATATCCAATCTAAAATAGGGGTTTAGAATGAGAATTGTAAAATTCCGCATTTTTCTTGTTTTTGTTTCAAGTGTAAAAAGAAAAAACAAACATTTATCTTAGTATTCATCACCAATAAACATTGTATTTTGTTTGACCTGGGAAGCTTTGATTGTGCATAATCTGTCCCGACTTTACGTGTATAATAACAACATTACTGGTTTCTTCACTTTGTCTGTCTAAAGCTGGGTGTTTGATTGTATCTCAAGACGTCTGGTGTAAACATTTTATTAAAATAAAGTATAGAACAACGTTTCGACCTTTCTAAGCCACCTCTTTGTGTGTTGGAATATAACCTCAACTTTCATTATTATAACCTTCATTTAGTTAACTTTAGAACACAATTACATGACTATTATATAATATACTAAAGTAACATTATACCATTTTCAATTCTGGTTCTGTTTGTTTTGTCAGTGAGAAAGCCAGTAGTCTAGAGATTTTGTTTTTCATGTAAAAATAGCTCATCTGCTCTGTAATTATCAGCTAGATTAAGGTCACTTCCACCCCATCTTGTTTGGTTCCTTTCATCTGCTCTGTAATTATCAGCTAGATAAAGGTCACTTCCACCCCATCTTGTTTGGTTCCTTTCATCTGCTCTGTAATTATCAGCTAGATTAAGGTCACTTCCACCCCCATCTTGTTTGGTTCCTTTTACAGTTCAGTATCCAGCTCTACACAGCTTTCTGTAATATGTATATTTGTATATGTTTGTTTACTTTTATATAGGATGATGTACGTCGATTACTAGGTGATATAGTGTATTCTAAAGATTTATATACATAGCATATAATAACAATAAAATAGATGGTTATAGATTATGAACACTATTTTGCTCTATCAAATATTTTTTGTGTGTTTTGAAATTCGTGTAAAGCTACTCGAGGGCTATCTGCGCTAGTTGTCCCTAATTTAGCATTGTAAGACAGGAGGGAAGGCAGCTAGTCATCACCACCCACCGCTAACTCTTGGGCTGCTCTTTTACCAACGAACATTGGGAACGACCGTCACATTATAATGCCCCCACGGCTGAAAGGGCCACTCTCAGCTTACGAGTCAAACGCCTTACCCACCTGGCCATGACAGACCTTACTCTATCAAGTAATGATAAAATCATAGTTACTGTTACAACTAGGTAGGCGTTAGGCCTGTTGGTGTCGGGTTTGGCTGTTCTCCGGTTTTCAGCTTTGTGATGCTCTAGGTAGCTGAAAAGCGTCATAAACACAAGTGAAAAGGTGATTATATCAGGTAGCTCTGAATACCTAGCTTGTGGTGATCTGTATTGAATAGCATTCAGGTGAATTATATTGCTTTAATACTGGCTTTCTTGTTATCCATACATTGAGATTGTTAGCGTATTCGTCGATAAATATATGACGTAAAACATTTCGTATGATATTTGATGTGTTAAGTGTGGTATTTGATGTGTTAAGTGTGATATTTGATGTGTTAAGTGTGATATTTGATGTGTTAAGTGTGATATTTGATGTGTAGATTTTTGATTAATATTCTTTTAACATTCATTATTTTCCTTACAGAAAAGTTCTCTGTTGAATCAGTTTAGAAGCTTAAAATGTATAAATCTGGGATTTGATTCCCAGTGGTGAGCAGAGCGCATATAGCCCATTGCGTATCTTTGCGTTAAAAGAAACAGACAAGTTTACATAAATTTATACGTAAGAGAGACAGAACCCAAAACAAAAGACACGATAAAGTAACTTACTTTAATCAGTGGTTCAGAATTAGGGATTACTACGTGTTCTTCAAGCCTTGAAAATACGAATTAATTTGTGGAAATGAAACATTCAATTACTGTTCTCAAGATCTCTGAAAAGTAAGTGAAAAAGTAGGATTCATAAACATGCCTTGTATAGTAGTGGGAACTTCTATGTTTAGATATCAGTGGATATGTAATTATTGTTTTTATAGCTTTGTATTTTGCCATGGCGAACTGACATACGTATCAGTAATTTGATACGGTTGCCATATACTCAGAATAGCTATAGATAAAGTAAACGTTGCATAAGAAACTCAAGTGACTTTAATTGTATTGGGGTTGTTGAAGGGCCCGTAGTTTGAGACATGATGCTTACTAACATACTCCGTATTTTCGGCTGTGAGTGCGTCATAAGAGTGACGTTCAATTCCGTTTTTTTGTTTCAAAGTACTGTGGTGGCAAATGATGGTACTTCTTCTCTCTGGTTAGTAGTTAAAAATTGGGAACTGTGACGTATGCCTCCAGCCACATTTTACCCTTGGAGACTTTGCACTGTTGTAAAATGGCCGAAATTCGCCGTGAATCAAATATGTAAGTTCTAACTGTATCATCTGTGGTATGAAAGCTAATCTTTGGAATAGTGTTCCATTGCTTCACCATATTTTAATATACAATTCGTTAATTTTTCTCTATGCATTTAAAAATTGGATATTAAATGGTAAACTGATATAAGAGGAGTGAAATCCGACCACTGATGTCGTTTTTGTAGACCAGTTCTATAAATAAGGACAACTCGTGACCAATCATTTTAAACAGCAACAGTATATAAGATTCTTTGTAATACTTTCCAATAATATAAATCTATCTTTAGACAATGCAGCGTTTAAAAAATTATATACCAGGCCTAACGGCTCAGTAGGATACTGTTGAAAAACAAACACATTTATTTATACTTAAACACTACGAGAGATTTCAGTCCTCAAATTTGATTCCACACGTACACATATATAGAAGGGAACAATGTGTTATAAAGATAAACCCAGTCTGCATTTAGATAAAGTAAATTTGACAAATATGAGAGTTAATTTTGTAATGTGATATGAAAGTATTGTTATGATAAAGTAAAGTAAAAGTGTTATAATTACCACATAAGATAAAGGTTTATGTTATAATTACCACATAAGATAAAGGTTCATGTTATAATTACCACATAAGATTTAAGTTGCTGGTGTAAAGATAACGTAATTGTAAAAATAAAGTACGACAGAACGTTGTGTTTTTATGGCACTCTTGTTTCAAAAAAGGTTTACTGAAACACAATTTTTTGTCTATTACAGTTTTACCTAAATAGTGTCTAGTCGTTAAATGTTTATTAAGCTTCTGGTTGTAACAGTTTTACCTAAATAGTGTCTAGTCGTTAAATGTTTATTAAGCTTCTGGTTGTAGAAGTTTTACTAAAATAGTGTCTAGTCGTTAAATGTTTATTAAGCTTCTGGTTGTAGCAGTTTTACCTAAATAGTGTCTAGTCGTTAAATGTTTATTAAGCTTCTGGTTGTAGCAGTTTTACCTAAATAGTGTCTAGTTGTTAAATGTTTATTAAGCTTCTGGTTGTAGCAGTTTTACTAAAATAGTGTCTAGTCGTTAAATGTTTATTAAGCTTCTGGTTGTAACAGTTTTACCTAAATAGTGTCTAGTCGTTAAATGTTTATTAAGCTTCTGGTTGTAGAAGTTTTACTAAAATAGTGTCTAGTCGTTAAATGTTTATTAAGCTTCTGGTTGTAGCAGTTTTACCTAAATAGTGTCTAGTCGTTAAATGTTTATTAAGCTTCTGGTTGTAGCAGTTTTACCTAAATAGTGTCTAGTTGTTAAATGTTTATTAAGCTTCTGGTTGTAGCAGTTTTACTAAAATAGTGTCTAGTCGTTAAAGGTTTATTAAGCTTCTGGTTGTAGCAGTTTTACCTAAATAGTGTCTAGTTGTTAAATGTTTATTAAGCTTCTGGTTGTAGCAGTTTTACCTAAATAGTGTCTAGTTGTTAAATGTTTATTAAGCTTCTGGTTGTAGCAGTTTTACTAAAATAGTGTCTAGTTGTTAAATGTTTATTAAGCTTCTGGTTGTAGCAGTTTCACTAAAATAGTGTCTAGTTGTTAAATGTTTATTAAGCTTCTGGTTGTAGCAGTTTTACTAAAATAGTGTGTAATCGTTTAATGTTTATTAAGTCTCTAGTTGTAGCAGTTTTACTAAAATAGTGTCTAGTTATTAAATGTTTATTAAGTTTCTGGTTGTAACAGTTTTACCTAAATAGTGTCTAGTCGTTAAATGTTTATTAAGCTTCTGGTTGTAGCAGTTTTACTAAAATAGTGTCTAGTTGTTAAATGTTTATTAAGCTTCTGGTTGTAGCAGTTTTACTAAAATAGTGTCTAGTTGTTAAATGTTTATTAAGCTTCTGGTTGTAGCAGTTTTACTAAAATAGTGTCTAGTTGTTAAATGTTTATTAAGCTTCTGGTTGTAGCAGTTTTACCTAAATAGTGTCTAGTTGTTAAATGTTTATTAAGCTTCTGTTTGTAGCAGTTTTACTAAAACAGTGTCTAGTTGTTAAATGTTTATTAAGCTTCTGGTTGTAGCAGTTTTACTAAAATAGTGTCTAATTGTTAAATGTTTATTAAGCTTCTGGTTGTAGCAGTTTTACTAAAATAGTGTGTAGTCGTTAAATGTTTATTAAGCTTCTGGTTGTAGCAGTTTTACTAAAATAGTGTCTAGTTGTTAAATGTTTATTAAGCTTCTGGTTGTAGCAGTTTTACTAAAATAGTGTCTAGTTGTTAAATGTTTATTAAGCTTCTGGTTGTAGCAGTTTTACTAAAATAGTGTCTAGTTGTTAAATGTTTATTAAGCTTTTGGTTGTAGCAGATTTACCTAAATAGTGTCTAGTTGTTAAATGTTTATTAAGCTTCTGTTTGTAGCAGTTTTACTAAAATAGTGTCTAGTTGTTAAATGTTTATTAAGCTTCTGGTTGTAGCAGTTTTACTAAAATAGTGTCTAGTTGTTAAATGTTTATTAAGCTTCTGGTTGTAGCAGTTTTACTAAAATAGTGTCTAGTCGTTAAATGTTTATTAAGCTTCTAGTTGTAGCAGTTTTACTAAAATATTGATGACTAGTCATCAAATACCTACTGAGATAGTTTGTGTTTGTACCAAATCAATGTCTTGTTGTTCAATGTTTACTACGATATTTTCTCATTGTAACAACTTAACCAAACTAATGTTTAGTGTCACCCTTATTAACACTTCGTTATTGGGTCTGTAACATGGTTAATATTACAGACTTTTGACCTCGAGTCATTAAATTTAAAACTGGATATAAACGTATACATAGCTGAATTAGCAATCCCTTACTATTATGGTGAAATCGGAGGTTACATTTTTTCGAGAAAACCAAAACACATTCAAATATATAACTGTTCCAGTAAACTGCTTTAGACTTTTAAAATACAAAGTTGTATACATTGTATAATCAGCATCCATTTTACTCATATTATGAAATCTGTATAGATACATTTCAATAAGAATACGTATAGATATAAAATAACCGTATGAAAAAAACTGTGTTACGTAAAATGCATAAATATTCTATACACAGTTATTTTAATACGTTATTCAGTGGCCAGGTGGGTTAAGGCGTTCGACTCCTAATCTGGAGGCCACGGGTTCGAATCCCCGTCGCGCTAAACGTGCTCGCCATTTCAGCCGTTATAAAGTGACGGTCAATCCCACTATTCGTTGGTAAAAGAGTAGCCCAAGAGCTGGCTGCAGGTGGTGATGACTAGCTGCCTTCCCTCTAGTCTCACACTGCTAGATTAGGGACGGCTAACACAGATAGCCCTTGTGTAGCTTTGCACGAAGTTCAAAAAACAAACAAACGTTATTCAAATGCGAATAAATCAAATACAATTACACTATAAATTTATGGTACAACAAAACCACAGTACTTTATATCTAAACGACCGCTTTGTTAAGAGAACTAAACGTTGTTAATTGTTTTAATATATCCAGATACGTCAATAGAAAATCATTTTTATGGTATCCATAGGAAACAAGTATACATATAATTATATTTATTTTGTTAAGCATCACCGTTAGACTTTTTAAGGTAATTTTATCAGCTTTAACTGCTCGTGTAGAAGAATATTTATGCTAAGATTGCGGCCATCGGATACCCGGATGAGTGGATAGAACACTTGTCCTACTATAGAAAGACAACACAGGATCGTTCGTTTCTTTTTTACTGCGTTTTGAGCAAAACTGCTCGAAGACTATATAGTAGAGGCGCTTACCATTTCTAATTTTAAAGTGATATAGTTGAGGAAAAGCAGCTAGCTAGTCAATAGTACCCACCGCCAACTCTTGGGATACTGTTTTACCAACTGATAGAGGGACGGACTGTCTCGTTATAACGCCCCCATGGCTGAAAAGGCGAGCATGTTCAGTGACGTGATCCGCGAATGTCTTAACTACCAGGCGATGCTATGATTCCCGGTTCGAACATTAGTTCTTGTCGCCACATGAAGCTCTTAAAGATGAAGACACATTACTAGTTAAAAGTAATAAACTAATCAGTGATTAGCATCTATCAATAATATAAAACTAATTATACTTAATTATGAACCAAGAGTAGAATAGTTATACATCAGTTAACATCCTAAAATATTTTTATATTAACACCCAAACTTAGGACTTCGAAGTGTTAAACAAAAGTCTGAAACATTATATCGTAATAATAGTAATTAGTGTCATAATTATTAACGTTTGTTTTTAAATATGACTTCAGATAAGTAAGACACAGTTATTATTCGAGCGAAACAAATTACTTGTCTTACCTGATGAAATGGCTCATCCTATCCTATTCACCTCTTAAGAAACTCTTGGTGTAGAAATGACGTTCTTATTGGTTCACAATAATATAATAACATATAAAATCGAACGGTATTGGACCAGTTGGCGTTAAAGGCCGGCTAAACGAGATACGAAGTGAGCTCCTAGTGAAGTCTTATTGGTCTGCAAACATTTTGTTTTTAGCATAATATTTATCCCATATATATCTAACATGTTCACTATTCAGAACTACTGACGTTTTATCACAGAATAATCGACGTTTGGCTCAGAAAGTATGGCTTATTTTAAATCTGGATATGAGTTCTGTGATAAATATAAATCGGTAACAAATATGTTTCACTGGTAATTACATCGTTGGAAAGTAGGTAATTAGCTTAGATAAACGTTCAACTGACTTTTACAGTTTTACAGAAGAAATGATTTACTTTAGTAGTTGTGGTAATTGGTTGTGAGTGGGTCAAAGCGAACATAAGCTTTCCTAGAATAATGTGCCTCTGCGAACAGTTCGTGTAATATTTGAAAGCAAAGAGGATTTATAAACACAATGAACTTTTGAACATTTTGAAAAATAAATTCACTTTCCTACGTTATGGAAAATTAATACCAGTTGTTTGGTTGTTTCACCTGTAGCGAAAAAACAAGAGTTAATTTTACGTATAGCTCGTAGTTTCCAGTGCTAGACTTAAATTCTGTGAACAGATCACAGGTTTGTGTCTGATGATGAACACGGAACGCGAATGATTTATTGTGGTTGGTATTAGACTGGACAGGCCACGCAAAGCAATGTTGTTAAAGATGTTCAGAAATGCCAGTCGTCTGACTTCCTAAAGACACAGAGTAGGCTAATATGTGTAGAAATGAATAGAGTTGCTGACCATTTGATGGAAAATAGTGGTCAGTTTCATATGACACTGACCAAGAACGAGAAAGAATTATCTAAAACAACACGAAATCCCACGGTTGTGGAGAATGTCCAGCGTCAGTCACCTGTAATATTTGAAAGCAAAGAGGATTTATAAACACAATGAACTTTTGAACATTTTGAAAAATAAATTCACTTTCCTACGTTATGGAAAATTAATACCAGTTGTTTGGTTGTTTCACCTGTAGCGAAAAAACAAGAGTTAATTTTACGTATAGCTCGTAGTTTCCAGTGCTAGACTTAAATTCTGTGAACAGATCACAGGTTTGTGTCTGATGATGAACACGGAACGCGAATGATTTATTGTGGTTGGTATTAGACTGGACAGGCCACGCAAAGCAATGTTGTTAAAGATGTTCAGAAATGCCAGTCGTCTGACTTCCTAAAGACACAGAGTAGGCTAATATGTGTAGAAATGAATAGAGTTGCTGACCATTTGATGGAAAATAGTGGTCAGTTTCATATGACACTGACCAAGAACGAGAAAGAATTATCTAAAACAACACGAAATCCCACGGTTGTGGAGAATGTCCAGCGTCAGTCACCTGGAGTTTCGACTACATGCGAACATTCAGTCGAATACTGTACGAAATCATTTGAAAGTGGTCACCTGGAACGACCGTATCATCATACGTTTGCTGGCGATTCCTGTGATAACTCCTTGGAAGCTGTTATGAAAAATCTTGATACAAATAATGGGTTGAGTAGCCATAGCAAAGGTAAGGTTCTAGAAACAGCGGGTTTAGTATTAAAGCTAAGAATCGCCTGTAATAGCAACATAAAAAATTGTGTTTTATAAGATGCTACGAGCAGCTGCGTAACACATACTGTCTTCGTTAAAAACACGTTTTAAACCTTTTACTTTCAATTAAATATACTCATGCAGTTATTGTGATAATACATCACGTTAAAGTTTGACATGTTATATTTATAGCAGTGAAAAACAAGTGACCATCCAAACTGTTTTAAATTGTTCCATAATATAATAAATTAATTACTGTTTTATTTAAATTGTTCCATAATATTATAAACTAATTACTGTTTTAAATTGTTCCATAATATTATAACCTAATTATTGTTTTAAATTGTTCCATAATATTATAACCTAATTATTGTTTTAAATTGTTCCATAATATTATAAACTAATTATTGTTTTAAATTGCTCCATAATATTATAAACTAATTACTGTTTTATTTAAATTGTTCCATAATATTATAAACTAATTATTGTTTTAAATTGCTCCATAATATTATAAACTAATTACTGTTTTATTTAAATTGTTCCATAATATTATAAACTAATTACTGTTTTAAATTGTTCCATAATATTATAAACTAATTACTGTTTTAAATTGTTCCATAATATTATAACCTAATTATTGTTTTAAATTGTTCCATAATATTATAACCTAATTATTGTTTTAAATTGTTCCATAATATTATAAACTAATTACTGTTTTATTTAAATTGTTCCATAATATTATAAACTAATTACTGTTTTATTTAAATTGTTCCATAATATTATAAACTAATTACTGTTTTAAATTGTTCTATAATATTATAAACTAATTATTGTTTTAAATTATTCAATAATATTATAAACTAGTTACTGTTTTAAATTGTTCCATAATATTATAACCTAATTATTGTTTTAAATTGTTCCATAACATTATAACCTAATTATTGTTTTAAATTGTTCCATAATATTATAAACTAATTACTGTTTTATTTAAATTCTTCCATAATATTATAAACTAATTACTGTTTTAAATTGTTCCATAATATTATAAACTAATTACTGTTTTAAATTGTTCCATAATATTATAACCTAATTATTGTTTTAAATTGTTCCATAATATTATAACCTAATTATTGTTTTAAATTGTTCCATAATATTATAAACTAATTACTGTTTTATTTAAATTGTTCCATAATATTATAAACTAATTACTGTTTTAAATTGTTCTATAATATTATAAACTAATTACTATTTTAAATTGCTCCATGATATTATAAACTAATTATTGTTTTAAATTGTTCAATAATATTATAAACTAATTATTGTTTTAAATTGTTCCATAATATTATAACCTAATTATTGTTTTAAATTGTTCCATAATATTATAAACTAATTACTGTTTTATTTAAATTGTTCCATAATATTATAAACTAATTACTGTTTTAAATTGTTCTATAATATTATAAACTAATTACTATTTTAAATTGTTCCATGATATTATGAACTAATTATTGTTTTAAATTGTTCAATAATATTATAAACTAATTACTGTTTTAAATTGTTCCGTAATATTATAAACTAATTACTGTTTTAAATTGTTCCGTAATATTATAAACTAATTACTGTTTTAAGTTGTTCCATAATATTATAAACTAATTACTGTTTTATTTAAATTGTTCCGTAATATTATAAACTAACTACTGTTTTAAGTTGTTCCATAATATTATAAACTAATTACTGTTTTATTTAAATTGTTCCATAATGTTATAAACTAATTACTGTTTTAAATTGTTCCATAATATTATAAACTAATTGCTGTTTTATTTAAATTGTTCCTTAATATTATAAACTAATTATTGTTTTAAATTGTTCCATAATATTATAACCTATTTACTGTTTTAAATTGTTCCATAATGTTATAAACTAATTACTGTTTTAAATTGTTCCATAACATTATAAACTAATTGTTGTTTTAAATTGATCCATAATATTATAAACTAATTACTGTTTTAAATTGTTCCATAATATTATAACCTAATTATTGTTTTAAATTGTTCCATAATATTATAAACTAATTACTGTTTTATTTAAATAGTTCCATAATATTATAAACTAATTACTGTTTTAAATTGTTCTATAATATTATAAACTAATTACTATTTTAAATTGTTCCATGATATTATAAACTAATTATTGTTTTAAATTGTTCAATAATATTATAAACTAATTACTGTTTTAAATTGTTCCGTAATATTATAAACTAATTACTGTTTTAAGTTGTTCCGTAATATTATAAACTAATTACTGTTTTAAGTTGTTCCATAATATTATAAACTAATTACTGTTTTAAGTTGTTCCATAATATTATAAACTAATTACTGTTTTATTTAAATTGTTCCATAATATTATAAACTAATTATTGTTTTAAATTGTTCCATAATATTATAAACTAATTATTGTTTTAAATTGTTCCATAATATTATAAACTAATTACTGTTTTAAATTGTTCCGTAATATTATAAACTAATTACTGTTTTAAATTGTTCCGTAATATTATAAACTAATTATTGTTTTAAATTGTTCAATAATATTATAAACTAATTACTGTTTTAAATTGTTCCGTAATATTATAAACTAATTACTGTTTTAAATTGTTCCATAATATTATAAACTAATTACTGTTTTAAATTGTTCCATAATATTATAACCTAATTATTGTTTTAAATTGTTCCATAATATTATAACCTAATTATTGTTTTAAATTGTTCCATAATATTATAAACTAATTACTGTTTTATTTAAATTGTTCCATAATATTATAAACTAATTACTGTTTTAAATTGTTCTATAATATTATAAACTAATTACTATTTTAAATTGTTCCATGATATTATGAACTAATTATTGTTTTAAATTGTTCAATAATATTATAAACTAATTACTGTTTTAAATTGTTCCGTAATATTATAAACTAATTACTGTTTTAAATTGTTCCGTAATATTATAAACTAATTACTGTTTTAAGTTGTTCCATAATATTATAAACTAATTACTGTTTTATTTAAATTGTTCCGTAATATTATAAACTAACTACTGTTTTAAGTTGTTCCATAATATTATAAACTAATTACTGTTTTATTTAAATTGTTCCATAATATTATAAACTAATTACTGTTTTAAATTGTTCCATAATATTATAAACTAATTGCTGTTTTATTTAAATTGTTCCTTAATATTATAAACTAATTATTGTTTTAAATTGTTCCATAATATTATAACCTATTTACTGTTTTAAATTGTTCCATAATGTTATAAACTAATTACTGTTTTAAATTGTTCCATAACATTATAAACTAATTGTTGTTTTAAATTGATCCATAATATTATAAACTAATTACTGTTTTAAATTGTTCCATAATATTATAACCTAATTATTGTTTTAAATTGTTCCATAATATTATAAACTAATTGCTGTTTTATTTAAATAGTTCCATAATATTATAAACTAATTACTGTTTTAAATTGTTCCATAATATTATAAACTAATTGCTGTTTTATTTAAATTGTTCCTTAATATTATAAACTAATTATTGTTTTAAATTGTTCCATAATATTATAACCTATTTACTGTTTTAAATTGTTCCATAATATTATAAACTAATTACTGTTTTAAATTGTTCCATAATATTATAAACTAATTACTGTTTTAAATTGTTCCATAATATTATAACCTAATTATTGTTTTAAATTGTTCCATAATATTATAACCTAATTATTGTTTTAAATTGTTCCATAATATTATAAACTAATTACTGTTTTATTTAAATTGTTCCATAATATTATAAACTAATTACTGTTTTAAATTGTTCTATAATATTATAAACTAATTACTATTTTAAATTGTTCCATGATATTATGAACTAATTATTGTTTTAAATTGTTCAATAATATTATAAACTAATTACTGTTTTAAATTGTTCCGTAATATTATAAACTAATTACTGTTTTAAATTGTTCCGTAATATTATAAACTAATTACTGTTTTAAGTTGTTCCATAATATTATAAACTAATTACTGTTTTATTTAAATTGTTCCGTAATATTATAAACTAACTACTGTTTTAAGTTGTTCCATAATATTATAAACTAATTACTGTTTTATTTAAATTGTTCCATAATATTATAAACTAATTACTGTTTTAAATTGTTCCATAATATTATAAACTAATTGCTGTTTTATTTAAATTGTTCCTTAATATTATAAACTAATTATTGTTTTAAATTGTTCCATAATATTATAACCTATTTACTGTTTTAAATTGTTCCATAATGTTATAAACTAATTACTGTTTTAAATTGTTCCATAACATTATAAACTAATTGTTGTTTTAAATTGATCCATAATATTATAAACTAATTACTGTTTTAAATTGTTCCATAATATTATAACCTAATTATTGTTTTAAATTGTTCCATAATATTATAAACTAATTGCTGTTTTATTTAAATAGTTCCATAATATTATAAACTAATTACTGTTTTAAATTGTTCCATAATATTATAAACTAATTGCTGTTTTATTTAAATTGTTCCTTAATATTATAAACTAATTATTGTTTTAAATTGTTCCATAATATTATAACCTATTTACTGTTTTAAATTGTTCCATAATATTATAAACTAATTACTGTTTTAAATTGTTCCATAATATTATAAACTAATTGCTGTTTTATTTAAATTGTTCCTTAATATTATAAACTAATTATTGTTTTAAATTGTTCCATAATATTATAACCTATTTACTGTTTTAAATTGTTCCATAATGTTATAAACTAATTACTGTTTTAAATTGTTCCATAACATTATAAACTAATTACTGTTTTAAATTGTTCCATAATATTATAACCTAATTATTGTTTTAAATTGTTCCATAATATTATAAACTAATTACTGTTTTAAATTGTTCCATAATATTATAAACTAATTGCTGTTTTATTTAAATTGTTCCTTAATATTATAAACTAATTATTGTTTTAAATTGTTCCATAATATTATAACCTATTTACTGTTTTAAATTGTTCCATAATGTTATAAACTAATTAATGTTTTAAATTGTTCCATAACATTATAAACTAATTGTTGTTTTAAATTGATCCATAATATTATAAACTAATTACTGTTTTAAATTGTTCCATAATATTATAACCTATTTACTGTTTTAAATTGTTCCATAATGTTATAAACTAATTACTGTTTTAAATTGTTCCATAACATTATAAACTAATTGTTGTTTTAAATTGTTCCATAATATTATAACCTAATTATTGTTTTAAATTGTTCCATAATATTATAAACTAATTACTGTTTTAAATTGTTCCATAATATTATAAACTAATTACTGTTTTAAATTGTTCCATAATATTATAAACTAATTACTGTTTTAAATTGTTCCATAATATTATAAACTAATTACTGTTTTAAATTGTTCCATAATATTATAAACTAATTATTGTATTATAAAATGAAATCCTGATCTTGTTGACATTAAAATTTGAATGGAAAACTTCTTTGTGGTTCCTCTATGAGAAGCCTGTTATAAACCTCTACTGTTCAGTTTCTGTAGACCTTTATATATAAAACTATATGAGTAATGTCTGGCTAAACTTGTTCGGTCTTTCGGATTCTCTCCCTTATTGAATAATGTTTTGAAATCCACGCAACACTTATGCCATTTTTAAGTTACATATGTCTCTTGGATTCGAAGTTATCGATTATTTATAAATTAGAAACCATGTAATAATATTTACTGTAATAATAAATACTGCAGTGGTTATCCGAAGAGTTATAGTTTAGTGGAGTTTCAAACAATACTGCAGTGGTTATCCGAAGAATTATAGTTTAGTGGATTTACAAACAATACTGCAGTGGTTATCCGAAGAGTTATAGTTTAATGGATTTACAAACAACACTACAGTGGTTATCCAAAGAGTTATAGTTTAGTGGATTTACAAACAATACTGCAGTGGTTATCCGAAGAGCTATAGGTTAGTGGATTTACAAACAATACTGCAGTGGTTATCCGAAGAATTATAGTTTAGTGGATTTACAAACAATACTGCAGTGGTTATCCGAAGAGTTATAGTTTAGTAGATTTACAAACAATACTGCAGTGGTTATCCGAAGAGTTATAGTTTAGTGGAGTTTCAAACAATACTGCAGTGGTTATCCGAAGAGTTATAGTTTAGTGGATTTACAAACAACACTGCAGTGGTTATCCGAAGAGTTATAGTTTAGTGGATTTACAAACAATACTGCAGTGGTTATCCGAAGAGTTATAGTTTAGTGGAGTTTCAAACAATACTGCAGTGGTTATCTGAAGAGTTATAGTTTAGTGGAGTTTCAAACAATACTGCAGTGGTTATCCGAAGAGTTATAGTTTAGTGGATTTACAAACAATACTGCAGTGGTTATCCGAAGAGTTATAGCTTAGTGGAGTTTCAAACAATACTGCAGTGGTTATCCGAAGAGTTATAGCTTAGTGGAGTTTCAAACAATACTGCAGTGGTTATCCGAAGAGTTATAGTTTAGTGGATTTACAAACAATACTTCAGTGGTTATCCGAAGAGTTATAGTTTAGTGGATTTACAAACAATACTGCAGTGGTTATCCGAAGAGTTATAGTTTAGTGGATTTACAAACAATACTTCAGTGGTTATCCGAAGAGTTATAGTTTAGTGGATTTACAAACAATACTGCAGTGGTTATCCGAAGAGTTATAGTTTAGTAGATTTACAAACAATACTGCAGTGGTTATCCGAAGAGTTATAGTTTAGTGGATTTACAAACAATACTGCAGTGGTTATCCGAAGAGTTATAGTTTAGTGGATTTATAAACAATACTGCAGTGGTTATCCGAAGAGTTATAGCTTAGTGGATTTACAAACAATACTGCAATGGTTATCCGAAGAGTTATAGTTTAGTGGATTTACAAACAATACTGCAGTGGTTATCCGAAGAGTTATAGTTTAGTGGAGTTTCAAACAATACTGCAGTGGTTATCCGAAGAGTTATAGTTTAGTGGATTTACAAACAATACTGCAGTGGTTATCCGAAGAGTTATAGCTTAGTGGAGTTTCAAACAATACTGCAGTGGTTATCCGAAGAGTTATAGCTTAGTGGAGTTTCAAACAATACTGCAGTGGTTATCCGAAGAGTTATAGTTTAGTGGATTTACAAACAATACTTCAGTGGTTATCCGAAGAGTTATAGTTTAGTGGATTTACAAACAATACTGCAGTGGTTATCCGAAGAGTTATAGTTTAGTGGATTTACAAACAATACTTCAGTGGTTATCCGAAGAGTTATAGTTTAGTGGATTTACAAACAATACTGCAGTGGTTATCCGAAGAGTTATAGTTTAGTGGATTTACAAACAATACTGCAGTGGTTATCCGAAGAGTTATAGTTTAGTAGATTTACAAACAATACTGCAGTGGTTATCCGAAGAGTTATAGTTTAGTGGATTTACAAACAATACTGCAGTGGTTATCCGAAGAGTTATAGTTTAGTGGATTTATAAACAATACTGCAGTGGTTATCCGAAGAGTTATAGCTTAGTGGATTTACAAACAATACTGCAATGGTTATCCGAAGAGTTATAGTTTAGTGGATTTACAAACAATACTTCAGTGGTTATCCGAAGAGTTATAGTTTAGTGGATTTACAAACAATACTGCAGTGGTTATCCGAAGAGTTATAGTTTAGTAGATTTACAAACAATACTGCAGTGGTTATCCGAAGAGTTATAGTTTAGTGGATTTACAAACAATACTGCAGTGGTTATCCGAAGAGTTATAGTTTAGTGGATTTATAAACAATACTGCAGTGGTTATCCGAAGAGTTATAGCTTAGTGGATTTACAAACAATACTGCAATGGTTATCCGAAGAGTTATAGTTTAGTGGATTTACAAACAATACTGCAGTGGTTATCCGAAGAGTTATAGTTTAGTGGAGTTTCAAACAATACTGCAGTGGTTATCCGAAGAGTTATAGTTTAGTGGAGTTTCAAACAATACTGCAGTGGTTATCCGAAGAGTTATAGTTTAGTGGATTTACAAACAATACTGCAGTGGTTATCCGAAGAGTTATAGTTTAGTGGATTTACAAACAATACTGCAGTGGTTATCCGAAGAGTTATAGTTTAGTAGAATTACAAACAATACTGCAGTGGTTATCCGAAGAGTTATAGGTTAGTGGATTTACAAACAATACTGCAGTGGTTATCCGAAGAGTTATAGTTTAGTGGATTTACAAACAACACTGCAGTGGTTATCCGAAGAGTTATAGTTTAGTGGATTTACAAACAATACTGCAGTGGTTATCCGAAGAATTATAGTTTAGTGGATTTACAAACAATACTGCAGTGGTTATCCGAAGAGTTATAGTTTAGTAGATTTACAAACAATACTGCAGTGGTTATCCGAAGAGTTATAGTTTAGTGGAGTTTCAAACAATACTGCAGTGGTTATCCGAAGAGTTATAGTTTAGTGGATTTACAAACAATACTGCAGTGGTTATCCGAAGAGTTATAGTTTAGTGGATTTACAAACAACACTGCAGTGGTTATCCGAAGAGTTATAGTTTAGTGGATTTACAAACAATACTGCAGTGGTTATCCGAAGAATTATAGTTTAGTGGATTTACAAACAATACTGCAGTGGTTATCCGAAGAGTTATAGTTTAGTAGATTTACAAACAATACTGCAGTGGTTATCCGAAGAGTTATAGTTTAGTGGAGTTTCAAACAATACTGCAGTGGTTATCCGAAGAGTTATAGTTTAGTGGATTTACAAACAACACTGCAGTGGTTATCCGAAGAGTTATAGTTTAGTGGATTTACAAACAATACTGCAGTGGTTATCCGAAGAATTATAGTTTAGTGGATTTACAAACAATACTGCAGTGGTTATCCGAAGAGTTATAGTTTAGTAGATTTACAAACAATACTGCAGTGGTTATCCGAAGAGTTATAGTTTAGTGGAGTTTCAAACAATACTGCAGTGGGTATCCGAAGAATTATAGTTTAGTGGATTTACAAACAATACTGCAGTGGTTATCCGAAGAGTTATAGTTTAGTGGATTTACAAACAATACTGCAGTGGTTATCCGAAGAGTTATAGTTTAGTGGAGTTTCAAACAATACTGCAGTGGTTATCCGAAGAGTTATAGTTTAGTGGATTTACAAACAATACTGCAGTGGTTATCCGAAGAGTTATAGTTTAGTGGATTTACAAACAATACTGCAGTGGTTATCCGAAGAGTTATAGTTTAGTAGATTTACAAACAATACTGCAGTGGTTATCCGAAGAGTTATAGTTTAGTGGATTTACAAACAATACTGCAGTGGTTATCCGAAGAGTTATAGTTTCGTGGATTTACAAACAATACTGCAGTGGTTATCCGAAGAGTTATAGTTTAGTGGATTTACAAACAATACTGCAGTGGTTATCCGAAGAGTTATGGTTTAGTGGATTTATAAACAATACTGCAGTGGTTATCCGAAGAGTTATGGTTTAGTGGATTTATACACAATACTGCAGTGGTTATCCGAAGAGTTATAGTTTAGTGGATTTACAAACAATACTGCAGTGGTTATCCGAAGAGTTCCATTTTACACTTTTGTTTCCTTCAACGTGTATTTTAGTGTTAAACTTGTCTCCAGCGTGCGTGCGTTCTACACCTCAGTGAGTTAGCGAAGAAATAAATAGCTCTGTAACAATCCTTGGGTTTTGTTAGGTTTCATATCTTCCATGTTGTGTTGCAATTTTAAACATTAAATACTGAAACATGGGACATTCACAGGGCATGTTCTCTTTCCAGATAATTAGAAAAAAGAATACATTTTTATACCCACTGACACCATGGAACATCATTAGCAGATTGTTTTTCCTGACTGCTTCAACTTCGGAAATGTTCTATAACAACTTTCACTTATCAGGTTTTTGTTGTTGTTGTTTGTTTTAACGATGGCAGTTTCGAGAAGTGTAAAACATGACGAACAAAATTAGTGCGAATAAAACAATCCAAACAATCTTTTACCAAATGGAATCTTTTAACTAAAGACCAATACAAGCGATTAAAGAAGGCTCAAAAAGTGAAAGTAAAACTGCGCTTATCTAAGTTCCTAAGCCTGACGTTGTCTTTCGTAACTTCCAATCTTGACAGTATTCAAAATTATTTATATAAATTAGTAGAAACACAATCGTCTTGAATATTAGATGTGTCTTCCTTAAGCCTTTTAGAACCACGAGCAAAACAGTGATTATTACAATAATTAGAATTTAAAAATATCTTTCATGTGCGTTTTGAATGAACAATGCAGTGTTTGAATTCAAAAGCAATTACTGAAAATCTTAGCCATAGAGGTTTATAGACGTAAAGCAACGTGACCAAAAAACTGTACCCATGACTGTACCACCAGAGGTCCAGTGATACTTAGTATCACGCAACAGGTTCACTCAGTAAAAACCTATATAACAAGCTTTATCACATAACAGGTTCACTCAATAAAAAACTATATAACAAGCTTTATCACGTAACAGGTTCACTCAGTAAAAAACTATATAACAAGCTTTATCACGTAACAGGTTCACTCAGTAAAAACCTATATAACAAGCTTTATCACGTAACAGGTTCACTCAATAAAAAACTATATAACAAGCTTTATCACGTAACAGGTTCACTCAATAAAAAACTATGTAACAAGCTTTACCACGTAACAGGTTCACTCAGTAAAAACCTATATAACAAGCTTTATCACGTAACAGGTTCACTCAATAAAAAACTATATAACAAGCTTTATCACGTAACAGGTTCACTCAGTAAAAACCTATATAACAAGCTTTATCACGTAACAGGTTCACTCAATAAAAACTATATAACAAGCTTTACCACGTAACAGGTTCACTCAGTAAAAACCTATATAACAAGCTTTACCACGTAACAGGTTCACTCAGTAAAAAACTATATAACAAGCTTTATCACGTAACAGGTTCACTCAATAAAAAACTATATAACAAGCTTTATCACGTAACAGGTTCACTCAGTAAAAACTATATAACAAGCTTTATCACGTAACAGGTTCACTCAGTAAAAACCTATATAACAAGCTTTATCACATAACAGGTTCACTCAATAAAAAACTATATAACAAGCTTTATCACGTAACAGGTTCACTCAGTAAAAAACTATATAACAAGCTTTATCACGTAACAGGTTCACTCAGTAAAAACCTATATAACAAGCTTTATCACGTAACAGGTTCACTCAATAAAAACTATATAACAAGCTTTATCACGTAACAGGTTCACTCAATAAAAAACTATATAACAAGCTTTACCACGTAACAGGTTCACTCAGTAAAAACCTATATAACAAGCTTTATCACGTAACAGGTTCACTCAATAAAAAACTATATAACAAGCTTTATCACGTAACAGGTTCACTCAGTAAAAACCTATATAACAAGCTTTATCACGTAACAGGTTCACTCAATAAAACTATATAACAAGCTTTATCACGTAACAGGTTCACTCAATAAAAAACAATATAACAAGCTTTACCACGTAACAGGTTTACTCAGTAAAAACCTATATAACAAGCTTTATCACGTAACAGGTTCACTCAGTAAAAAACTATATAACAAGCTTTATCACGTAACAAGTTCACTCAATAAAAAACTATATAACAAGCTTTATCACGTAACAGGTTCACTCAATAAAAAACTATATAACAAGCTTTACCACGTAACAGGTTCACTCAATAAAAAACTATATAACAAGCTTTACCACGTAACAGGTTCACTCAGTAAAAAACTATATAACAAGCTTTACCACGTAACAGGTTCACTCAGTAAAAAACTATATAACAAGCTTTATCACGTAACAGGTTCACTCAATAAAAAACTATATAACAAGCTTTATCACGTAACAGGTTCACTCAATAAAAACTATATAACAAGCTTTACCACGTAACAGGTTCACTCAGTAAAAACCTATATAACAAGCTTTATCACGTAACAGGTTCACTCAGTAAAAAACTATATAACAAGCTTTATCACGTAACAGGTTCACTCAATAAAAAACTATATAACAAGCTTTATCACGTAACAGGTTCACTCAATAAAAAACTATATAACAAGCTTTACCACGTAACAGGTTCTTTCAGTAAAAACCTATATAACAAGCTTTATCACGTAACAGGTTCACTCAATAAAAAACTATATAACAAGCTTTATCACGTAACAGGTTCACTCAATAAAAACCTATATAACAAGCTTTATCACGTAACAGGTTCACTCAGTAAAAACCTATATAACAAGCTTTATCACGTAACAGGTTCACTCAATAAAAAACTATATAACAAGCTTTATCACGTAACAGGTTCACTCAATAAAAAACTATATAACAAGCTTTACCACGTAACAGGTTCACTCAGTAAAAACCTATATAACAAGCTTTATCACGTAACAGGTTCACTCAATAAAAAACTATATAACAAGCTTTATCACGTAACAGGTTCACTCAATAAAAAACTATATAACAAGCTTTACCACGTAACAGGTTCACTCAGTAAAACACTATATAACAAGCTTTATCACGTAACAGGTTCACTCAATAAAAACTATATAACAAGCTTTATCACGTAACAGGTTCACTCAATAAAAAACTATATAACAAGCTTTACCACGTAACAGGTTCACTCAGTAAAAAACTATATAACAAGCTTTATCACGTAACAGGTTCACTCAATAAAAAACTATAAAACAAGCTTTGTAGTAAAAAAAACCAAAACATATCTCAATGCTCCATATAATATTTGTTAATTATCATTCTTGTACGCCCAGAACGTGACTTCTTCATTTAAAAAATCCTCCTAATACTGTGTTTATCTGTTCATTTTGCTTATAAAAATTATTTAATAAACATCTCAAAACCACAAAGTTATATCTTGTCTTTATAATAACAGTTTTTAACTTTGGACAGCCCCTCCAACCAGTGGTTCAGTGGTTCAGGCTTACGACGCTAAAAGTTGAATTCTGATACTCATGGTGGGCAGAACACAAGTATCCCATTAATTAGCTCTGTATTTAAGGACAAACAAGTAAACAAAATCGTTCGAATAAGAACGATAACCAAATAACACGTACAGTAAATTGTGAGTTAAAATTCCTTTTTATTCATTTGACATCGTAAGTATCATTACAATACTCAGATGTTGAAGTTCAACAATCAGTTGTTATCCATCTTCAGCATGATGATGACTTCCCACAACATTTAACTAATAAAGCCTGTTTTATTATGATGGGTAACACAGCAATGTTAACGACCGAAAGATTCTCTTCGTGACTATTATCTACAACACTTTAACAAATGAAACCATTGTTTCTTGATAATTAACAGCAGCACTATATAATTAACAGCAATTAGTATCTGTAACGTTTTACTAACCAATGTTCTACAGTCTATAGCTTCACATTTACCCATCAATCAATGACTGCACAACCCCTGACTGTAAATTTACCCATTAGGTTTGGTTTGTTTTGAATTTCGCGCAAGGATACACGAGGGCTATCTGCGCTAGCCGTCCCTAATTTAAGAGTGTAAGGCTAGAGGGAAGGCAACTAGTCATCAACACCCACCGCCAATTCTTGGGCTACTCTTTAACCAACGAATAGTGGGATTGACCGTCACATCATAACGCTCTCACGGCTAAAAGGGCAAACATGTTTGGTGTGACTGGGATTCGAACCCAACTCTTGGATTACGAGGCGAGTGCAATAACCACCTGGCCATGCCGGAACCTAACCATCAGTTCATTATTGCTCACTTTTACATTAGTTTATGACAGCAAATTGAACAATTGGTTCATGACTAGGCATTTGCTGAATTAGCACATAAGTATATATATATTTATGGATTAGCCCGTGTCTTCACAGTTACGTAGTTGTACATAACTGCATATTTTAACATTAGTACAAACAAAAACCAGTTGACGTTTCCTATGTTTTCATCGTATGTCAATTCAAGAGATTCATTTGATAGGTTTACAAAGTAGAATATGCCAGACGTAAGTCGGAAATTCTAAGCCTACTAACTGTATTTATTAACTGTATCAATTTAGTCGTATAGTTCATTTTCTTTAACCGTGGCTGGCATGGTTTGGGTTTCGTTAACATCAAACTTAAAGTTAATCTCAAGTATTTCTAAGTTGTTAAAACTGCGTGGATATTTTATGTATTCTATCATATATTTTTCGTAAAAAGGATTGTAAGGTTTGTGAGAGATAGATAGCGACAAAACGTTGCGTTTGACACCGAAATCTCTAAACTTCAATAGTGTCACCGATAAATATCGTTAGCCATGTTCATAACGCTGCCAGGAAAAAAAAACAATTAATTTTTCAGCCCCCAAGTGTTTAAATTTGGAAAGTAAAACTAGATATATTATGATTCGCGGCCCGGCATGGCCAAGCGTGTTAAGGCGTGCGACTCGTAACCTTAGGGTCGCGGGTTAGCATCCCCGTCGCGCCAAACATGCTTGCCCTTTCAGCCGTGGGGGCGTTATAACGTGACGGTCAATCCCACTATTCGTTGGTAAAAGAGTAGTCCAAGAGTTGGCGGTGGGTGGTGACGACTGGCTGCCTTCCCTCTAGTCTTACACTGCTAAATGAGGAACGGCTAGTGCAGATAGCCCTCACATAACTTTGCGCAAAAATTCAGAAAACGAACACATATATAGAGATCTAAGTGATTTAGAATTCACGAAATTCAAAACAAACAAAAACAAACACTCTTGAATTGCTTTAGAATTTTAAGGCTGTTCTTGATTTAAAAAGGAGTGCGTTCGGTTTCAGCCTTTCCTTCTGTGTTATGGACCAATTGAACTCTTGATTTATTTAGAACGTTAGAGCTGCTCTTGGTTTGAAATGGTCTACCTTGGGTTTTCAGTTTGTCCTGGTATGAAACGGACAAACTTGACACTTGAAATAGAGAACAGTATTAATTTTAAATATGTTAAGTTTCTAATCAGGTACTATGATCATCAGGACACTGGATTACTTTACTACAGAACACAAAAGGCTAACTTAGCTATGATTTTTAACGTTTTTTTGAAATACGAAAACGAATAACAATAATGCTCTGTCGAATGAAGTCACACGAGAGGTTTACACTATTAAAGTCTTTTGGTTAGTACAATATGATTCTTTTTTCGTCCTTTACGAGTCACCTCACAATATAAAACTCATAACAATTATCTGTAATGAACCGAAAGTTTTGTTAAAAGGTTTGAATGATAACTCATGATTTCTGTTGCGCTTAGTGTTAGTA
Organism: Tachypleus tridentatus; assembly: GCF_004210375.1. Taxonomy (NCBI): domain Eukaryota; kingdom Metazoa; phylum Arthropoda; class Merostomata; order Xiphosura; family Limulidae; genus Tachypleus; species Tachypleus tridentatus. The sequence continues at coordinate 146,213,354 of NC_134826.1, forward strand.
ATTCAGCAGTAAGTATTTAATCATAAGGTCAATTGTTTGTGGTTTTTTTCTAGGATATACAATCAACGAAATATTGCAAGATAAACCTTTAAGACAAGAAACATTTAGTGGGGAAAACCTCGACAGTCAAGAGGACAAAGACAGACAAAAAGAAGCAACACCACTTTGGCAAGACCACCTGTATCATTCTCTTCTGAGGAGGCTTCTGGTGCCGTGGCCGTTTTGTCAAAATAAAGATACAATTTACGATTCCCTCGAACATAGTAATTCTGACTATAATCCAGGAGCCACTTTACCAGAATTTACTGGTAAAGAAACTGTATAATAGTAGAAGCATAAATGTAAATTAATTAATAATTAATTACTATTCTGTTTTTATCAAAGTCAGTTCTAGTGAAAACAACAATAAAACACTAGGTGCTAACTCTCGTCTGGTAATAGTTTATATTCACATGTTATGGGGCCCTGGCATGGCCAGGTGGTTAGGGTGCTCGATTCGTAATGTAAAGATCGTGAGTTCAAATCCCCGTCACATCAAGCACGCTCAAACTTTCGGCCGTGAGGGCGTTATTATGTAACGGTCAATCCCACTATTCATTGGTAAAAGAGTAGCTCAAGAGTTGGCGGTGGGTGATGATGACTAGCAGCCTTCCACTGCTAAGTTTGGGACGTCTAGCGCAGATATCCCTCGTGTAGTTTTGCGCTAAAGTCTAAAAACAAAGAAACAAACACACGTGACATATTCACATAACTTGTAAAATATTTCACACTTTATATTAGACTGGTTGTTTCCTTAGCTAGTGAACACGGATTGTTATGATGGAACATGTCTCAGAGCATATAAAATGTGTACTAGAAAGATAGAGTTAAAGCCGAGCTACCATAACAAAAAGTACCACTTGTTTCAGGTTACTATTCTGTCGGAAATCTTACATTAGTTCACTCACTAGCTTAACAGAACCTATATCGTAATGCATCGAACTCACGGCGTAATGAGACACTTGCCAGTTCGGCAACGAAAATAATTGATTGTTAGTATATTCTACATCTGACCAGAACCGTTAAATACGAAACACCATAATAGCTGGTTTAAACCGATTTTGTTTTCAGGTTTATAAATATTTGTCTGGCGAATCGCATGATTCAGCTACTCACGTTTTGGACTTTTACGAATCACCTCAAGACATAAACCAGTCACCCACAATTAACTTACAAGTTTCGTAAAAGTTCTTAATGATAAAATAAATATCGTTTCTGTTGTCTTGATATCAAGTAATGCAACATCAGAGCTCTTTTGTTCTTCTAGAACAATTAATCAATTGCTTATAACCTCCAAGAAAAGAAACATAGGTCCCGGCATGGCCAGGTAGTTAAGGCGCTCGACTCATAACCTAAGGGTTGCAAGTTCGAATCCCCGTCACATCAAAGATGCTCGCCCTTTCAGCCGGGGGAGAGCGTTATAAAGTTACGGTGAATCCAACTATTCGTTAGTAAAAGAGCAACCTAACAGTTGACGGCGGGTGGTGATGACTAGCTGCCTTCCCTCTTGTCTTACGCTGCCAAATTAGGGACGGCTAGCGCAGATAACCCTCGAGTAGCTTTGCGCGAGACTAAAAAACAAACAAATAAGAAGGATCTAGAAGACACAACCTATCCTCAAAACTTTGTATTCTAGTTATTTAAACTAAGTTAAAATGAATTGTTATGTATCATTGCACAGTTATTTAATGTTTTATTTATCTTTTATCACTTTTTTCTCAAGACTTCTGAAAGAATGTCCGAAACCACTCGTCCAGAGACGATTAATAAGAAATTATCAAGCTACGATTATTTTTGTATGGACAAATTATCTCATTAATTAACTTGTTAAATTATGTGTTTACGATGTTATAAACAAATAAACTTCTGATTTATTACTTTAATTGTATTTTTTTTTCAGCTCCATTGTGTCATCTCTTGGAACCTGTTATTTCCACAAAGAACCCAGTTTCAGATTCCCACAGATTTATAACTCATTATCAAATAGGTAAAAGAAACAGTCAAACCTCTTTGGAAAACCTAACGACTAGAAACAACCAAAGAGGTCCAGGACCACAAAGGTTACTCGGGAGTCATTTACTTCTGGACAATCGACCATCGCTTGATGACCAGACAATAAAACTAAATCGGACAATTTTAGATGGTCAAACAGATTTAGCCAACCTGACGTTTCTAGGCAACGAGACAGATCCTGTAAATCAAAGAATTTTGTGCGGGAACACAGTTACAGACAACCAGATAGCCCTAGAAACTAGAATTTCTCAAGCAAATCAGTTGTCTGCTGACGATCGGACAGTCTTTGGTATAAATTTATTTCCGAACGACCAAACACAACTTCAAAACTCAACAAGCCAAGATTACAGTGAAACACTTATAAGAAGACGAACTTCACTTGGGAACGAGAGACCACCAAACAATCTGTTTGTGTTTCCACTAAGTCTGGCATCAGGAACCGGTCTAAAACTTTTCAGTAACCAACAGTCTCAAGAACATGGAGAACTCGAATCTCCAGCCTCTCTACGACAGCAATTGCCCATAAATAACGAAGATCCGTTAACCAATCATGCGTGTACAACCAAATGTTCTCTTTTATCTAAACACTCACATTTTGGCAACCAAAAAGAACGAGGAAAACAAATATTGAATGGAACTCAACCACTTCTTCCTAACATGAAATTCTGTAAACCACAGCCTCACAAATATATATTTTGTCATAATCATTCGACTAGTCCGAATGATGAGCCGTGTTTAAACGTGCAAGGAACCTCTTCCCTTTCACTGAGAGCATAAACTCAAAACTCACCTACAATTGGGTTCCGCTCCTAGACATTGCTCGTGTCATACATGGGCAGTAGGAACTGTATCTACCTCTGGTGGCGAACCCTCTGGAAAAACAGGACGCTTTGGACCTCTTGGTAAAATCTTTCGCTGTCAGCAATGTGAAAAAACTTTCAAACGGTCCTCGACTCTGTCCACCCATATGTTGATACATTCGGACATTAGACCTTACCCTTGTTTGTACTGTGGGAAGCGATTTCATCAGAAGTCGGATATGAAAAAACATACTTACACACATACTGGTATAGTGATATTTAATTTCATTTTCAAGATTAAATAATTCTTTTACGACAACATTTATTTCCTATAGTGTTATATAGAGATGTAGATTTAAACATTAAACTTATACAGAGGTTGGATGCGTTATATTAAAACAATTTTTAAGCCTCACCATACAATTACAGTCCAGTTATACCCTATCTGATATCTGTGCGTCTGCATTGTAGTTTTAACTGGAAAGGGCTCCATTGTAAGGCTGTCACGACTAAAGCACATTATTCCTCCTTTTATCTTTCCATAATCCATCTATCATATGAAAACAACTGCATCAATCTCATAGAAAGTCATAGGCGCTATGGTGCATGGACTGCTTTGCCCTTATATCTTCGTATAGAAAAACGTAAGTACTCGTTTCATACTCCAGGTGCTTGAGGTATTGTGCTGTTTAACAGATATGTCGCAGAGGCACTTTGTATATACGTGTTTTTTTCAGACAGAGATCTTTCTTGATCATGTCTTGTAATATTGCTTCGAATACGTAAATAGCTTTTGGTTGTCTTTGTCAGTTCTAACCTGTTACAATATGGCTGTTGTAAAAGTTGTTGTAGGTCTATTTTTAGATGTATTGGATGCCTCAACTCGATTTATAATCCTTCATTTTCCAATGTTATTAAGTCTTGGAAATTAAAAATCCACGATCTAAACACATCTTTAGTGTGTACATTCCCTTTCTAAAAGTGACTATTTTGGAGTAGGAACACAATATATACAAAGCTAAATATTGTGAAATGTAATATTATACGTGCCTTTATATTAAGTGTAATAGTTACGGGACTTGTGGATTCCTTTATTAAAAATAGTGTTAAAATAACGTATTCAACCGCCTAGTATACCGTTGGTATACAGCTATAAGCCTCTATGTCACTGTAGCTTATTCAGAGAGATTTTTATATGAATTATATCTAAAGTTAAGAATTCTATACATTAAATAAAGTGAAATATTATAACCGAACGAAGCGCCATCTAATCATTTGAATTAAGTTTGTTTTAAATTCCTTGATTAATTTTTAGGTATTTCATTGGTTGTTTTTAAACAAAAATATCTTAGTTTTTGAAATAATCGTTAAATTAATAGCGAGTACCAAACATTACTTTTCGCGATGTATAGTAATTAATTAATTATTTCAAATGTTGTATTTTGTTTCATTGAAATAATTCAGACGTTATGACAAACTTCTCTGGAAGAACCAGAAACTTTAAACTAATTTGGTTAAAGGAAATATCGAATGGAAAGTTTATAAAAGAAAAATCCTCGTTCGACTCGTCATGTGAGGGTTGAGGGTTCGAATCCCGTTGGTTCGTTATTATGTGATGGTCAATCCCCCTCTTCGTTGGTAAAAGAGTATCCCAAAAGTTGGCGGTGGGTGCTGATGGCTAGCTTTCTTCCTTCTAGTTTTACACTGCTAAATTAGGGGTGGCTAGCGCAGATAGCCCTCGTGTAGCTTGGCGCAAAATTTCAGAACAAACAAAAGAGAAGTCCGAGAGTTGGTGGAGGTTACCAGTTGCTTTCCTCTAGTCTTTGCTAAATTAGGGGCAGCTAGCCCTCGTGTAGCTTTGCAAGAAATTCAAAAACAAACCAAACTTCCCATCTTAGTAATTCAACGTCTAAATGTTCGACTTTTATGAACCAAAACAAAGATAAATATTTTCGCTCTTCATCATTGAGTTTGTGTGCTGGTTTTTGTAAATGAGTTTATTTTATATTCCGAGGTTTTCCAAAAACTTTATCAAAATGATACTCTCAGCTAAAATGACATGATATTATTATTCCTTTTTTATTTTTCTAAAACTTTACAATATTTTTTTATAAAATGCACCAGTTAATATATCAGGATTTATACAATGTGTTCTTCTTTCACGAATTATTTTTACAAAACTATACTTTAATTCTCTTGATTATATCAAAGGAAATGAGCCATCGTGATGCAAGGGCTTCATTAGAGATAGTTTTATTAGCTATTCTGTATTTTTCTTTGGAATTTGCATCATAGAAAGTTTAAATTTTACTATTCAGTTTAGGTACCAGGATGGCTGTTTGTTTAATAATTCGTTTTTCTCTCAATTGCAGGAGAAAAGCCTCACAAGTGTGTGGTTTGTGGTAAGGCCTTTAGTCAGTCCTCAAACCTGATCACCCATACAAGAAAACACACAGGTTTTAAGCCTTTTGCCTGTCACATGTGTGGGCAGGCTTTTCAACGGAAAGTAGACCTTCGCCGTCATCGAGACACTCAACATGCGGATATTGGTCATCCAAGTGACCAGTTCAACAATCTTCTCGGGCATCGGAGAAACACGGATGTCAACCACACCTCTTTACCTACACATTTATTTCCCAACCAGATTTCAGATTACATTAATAGCATAAACTTGACCAGCCAATTTGAATGGCCACCTGCAGTTGGTCAAACCATGTGTTTGGGGAAATATAGTTATTAGAACAGAGTAAAACAGTTGTATTTTAGTTAATTATATCAAAAAGCATTCTAATATTAAATATAAAATCTGTTCTCTTAGTGTGAACGTATCGTAAGAATATTAAAAATTATAGTTGAAACTTGTTTGTAATGTTTCTCAAGTTTTTGTTATTTTCTTATTATAATCTTCCATGAAAGATAGGTGGACAACATAGGTGATGAGTCTTAAGTTGTACCTAAAATGTACATTAATCTACAGATATTATGAAACGTTTGTGTGTTTGAAAGTGTGTTTCTTTGATTTATATTCGTAATTTAATAAACAAAACCAAGTACCGAATACTGACTTCCAGTGAAAATATAAGACGAACATTGCTAGACGTTAAACTGGGTAAAGAGACTCGCTCTTGTAATCTTATACATATAGCATGTGACAATGATAGTCCAGTAATGAACCGTAATTGTGCTTTAGGCCACGTACAAGTATGGCAATGCTTATTAAGAAACTTATGTTCGAAGACGACGACAAAGAATACCAGGATCATAGGAAGATTTCAGAAGAATCTATGTTTGATGAAAATCTCTATGAATAACTCTATGTTTGATGAAAATCTCTATGAATAACTCTATGTTTGATGAAAATCTCTATGAATAACTCTATGTTTGATGAAAATCTCTATGAATAACACCACGTTTGATGAAAATCTTTATGAATAACTCTATGTTTGATGAAAATCTCTATGAATAACACCACGTTTGATGAAAATCTCTATGAATAACACCACGTTTGATGAAAATCTCTATGAATAACACCACGTTTGATGAAAATCTCTATGAATAACTCTATGTTTGATGAAAATCTCTATGAATAACACCACGTTTGATGAAAATCTCTATGAATAACTCTATGTTTGATGAAAATCTCTATGAATAACTCTATGTTTGATGAAAATCTCTATGAATAACACCACGTTTGATGAAAATCTCTATGAATAACTCTATGTTTGATAAAAAGCTCTATGAATAACTATTTGTTTGATGAAAATCTCTATGAATAACTCTATGTTTGATGAAAATCTCTATGAATAACTCTACGTTTGATGAAAATCTCTATAAAAAACTCTTTGTTTCATGAAAATCTCTATGAATAACTCTATGTTTGATGAAAATCTCTATGATTAACTCTTTGTTTGATGAAAAGCTCTATGATTAACTCTATGTTTGATGAAAAGCTCTATGAATAACTCTATGTTTGATGAAAATCTCTATGAATAACTCTATGTTTGATGAAAATCTCCATGAAAAACTCTATGTTTGATGAAAATCTCTATGAATAACTCTATGTTTCATGAAAATCTCTATGAATAACTCTTTGTTTGATGAAAATCTCTATGAATAACTCTATGTTTGATGAAAATCTCTATGATTAACTCTATGTTTGATGAAAATCTCTATGAATAACTCTATGTTTTATGAAAAGCTCTATGAATAACTCTTTGTTTCATGAAAATCTCTATGAATAACTCTTTGTTTGATGAAAATCTCTATGAATAACTCTATGTTTGATGAAAATCTCTATGAATAACTCTATGTTTTATGAAAAGCTCTATGAATAACTCTATGTTTGATGAAAATCTCTATGATTAACTCTATGTTTGATGAAAATCTCTATGATTAACTCTATGTTTGATGAAAAGCTCTATGAATAACTCTATGTTTTATGAAAATCTCTATGAATAACTCTATGTTTTATGAAAAGCTCTATGAATAACTCTATGTTTGATGAAAATCTCTATGATTAACTCTATGTTTGATGAAAAGCTCTATGATTAACTCTATGTTTGATGAAAAGCTCTATGAATAACTCTATGTTTGATGAAAATCTCCATGAAAAACTCTATGTTTGATGAAAATCTCTATGAATAACTCTATGTTTCATGAAAATCTCTATGAATAACTCTTTGTTTGATGAAAATCTCTATGAATAACTCTATGTTTCATGAAAATCTCTATGATTAACTCTATGTTTGATGAAAATCTCTATGAATAACTCTTTGTTTCATGAAAATCTCTATGAATAACTCTATGTTTGATGAAAATCTCTATGAATAACTCTTTGTTTGATGAAAATCTCTATGAATAACTCTATGTTTGATGAAAATCTCTATGAATAACTCTATGTTTGATGAAAATCTCTATGAATAACTCTATGTTTGATGAAAATCTCTATGATTAACTCTATGTTTGATGAAAAGCTCTATGATTAACTCTATGTTTGATGAAAATCTCTATGAATAACTCTACGTTTGATGAAAATCTCTATGAAAAACTCTTTGTTTCATGAAAATCTCTATGAATAACTCTATGTTTGATGAAAATCTCTATGAATAACTCTATGTTTGATGAAAATCTCTATGATTAACTCTATGTTTGATGAAAATCTCCATGAAAAACTCTATGTTTGATGAAAATCTCTATGAATAACTCTATGTTTTATGAATAGCTCTATGAATAACTCTATGTTTGATGAAAATCTCTATGATTAACTCTATGTTTGATGAAAATCTCTATGATTAACTCTATGTTTGATGAAAAGCTCTATGAATAACTCTATGTTTGATGAAAATCTCTATGAATAACTCTATGTTTTATGAAAAGCTCTATGAATAACTCTATGTTTGATGAAAATCTCTATGATTAACTCTATGTTTGATGAAAATCTCTATGATTAACTCTATGTTTGATGAAAAGCTCTATGAATAACTCTATGTTTGATGAAAATCTCTATGAATAACTCTTTGTTTCATGAAAATCTCTATGAATAACTCTTTGTTTGATGAAAATCTCTATGAATAACTCTTTGTTTCATGAAAATCTCTATGAATAACTCTATGTCTGATGAAAATCTCTATGAATAACTCTATGTTTGATGAAAATCTCTATGAATAACTCTATGTTTGATGAAAAGCTCTATGAATAACTCTACGTTTGATGAAAATCTCTATGAATAACTCTATGTTTGACGAAAATCTCTATGAAAAACACCATGTTCGGAGAGCATAGATGTAACTAAGCAACATCACTCACCATCACGTAAATGGCCTTAACTTGAAACTAACAGTTCACATAAGAGTGACAACATTTAAAAAAATAGAATGTTGACATCTATACTTGTACATTTTATATGTTAACTTCAGATGATTAGCAGAAAAACTCCTATATACATAATACAAATTAGGGAGTTTATCATCTTGGCCAGCTGCGATACAAAGGGCCTCTTTAGTTATTGTTTCACACTTCTTATGTTCGACAGCTTGTTCCACCCTCTGAAAGTCAAATTCAGACGTGCATAAGAAAACATCGTGATAATAACATATTCGTTCGACGAGCAGTCAAACTTTCGACTAATTGTTAAATCAAAGCATTATGAGCCTGCAGATGGTGGCCAATATTACCATAACATATAACATTACACATTGTGGATATTCAGTTACGTGTTGAATCAATGGGATATGACCCTGTTGGCTACAATCCACAATGCCTTAACGTAATGACTCAATACGTTTGATCAACACGTTCTGGCCCTCTAAATCGAAAGCTAATAGGGTCATAATCAACCCCGGATTAAGGCATGGGCTTACCGGGCTGAAGCTCAGGGCCTCACACTAATTGGAAGACCTCAAGCTATGAATATAAATGTATCGCACGTAGAGTTTCTGTCTCGAGGAGGCCTCAATAGTCTGTAAGTTGAAAACCTAAGGCCAATAAAACCCTTAATCCGGATTTGGTCATGATGTTCGCGTTGGTCATGAAGTTATGACGACGTAGATCAGAAACTAATAGCGTCGTAATGTACTGACCCAACACACTGTCGAAACAAGCAGCAAGACCGTCGCAATTCTATCCTGTCTTCATATTTTAACGTATTATTATTATTTTACATATTCTTAAAAATATGAATTACAGCAGTTTTATTGTTAATTGCTACAACGCGTGGGGTCAATACGCTACGACCACGTTGCTGCTAAGAATTAACATGACCATTATATGTTGATACATCACTTGGAGAGACATCGTGTCATTAAAAACTATGTAATAATTACATTGTTCGGTAAAGCAATGTTTCCCTACGTTTTGGCCTTCGTGCCTTGTCAAGGACAAGACCTGGTATTATAAGAATGACGACACTATAGTCCCTGATCTAGAAAACCTGATTTCCAAACAATTGATCAAATTTCATGATATATCCAACCTATATCACGTCACATCATTCTTGATTTTGCAAAATAACTGGAGTCATAAAAGACAAAATGCATTTATACAAATAAGATAGTTCGATTACTGTCTGTCTACTGGATTTTAGAGCGAGGGACCATGTGTCGTGAAACGTTATAAATTTAGAGAATGTTGATATAATAAGCCTAGAGTAAAGAGATCAATTCGTCTTCAAACTTAAATTGTTTCTGAATTAAGCTATTTTCTTTTATATTACCAATGTCTTTAATGAAAACGAACCCTTTTAGTCAATGGAGACTATACATTGATGTATTAACTTTTTTCTCCAGTTTCCTTGTTTATACCTTTCATTTTATAATTCGAATACGTAGATTAACATCAATATTGGTCCGACATGTCCAGTTGGTTAAGGCACTCGATTCGTTATCCGAGGGTCGTAGGTTCGAGTCCCCATCGACTCAAACATGCTCGCCCTTTCAGTCGTGAGGGCGTTATAAAGTGACGGTCAATCCCATTATTCGTTGGTAAAAGAGTAGCCCAAGAGTTGGCGGTGGGTGGTGATGACTAGTTGTCTTTCCTCACTGCTAAATTAGGGACGACTAGCGCAAACAGCCCACCTATAACTTTGCGCGACTTTCAAAACAAACCAAACAACAATATTAGGTTACATTTCTTTTTGATAAGTAAGCAACGCGACACAAAAAGTCAAGTTGAAACGTAGTATCACCAAAACGCATTGGTTGTTCTATGTATTAATCTAACTCTAGGTACACATGTTAACAATGATGGTACCACTAGAAAATGGACACCTACTCTAGGTAAACATGTTAACAATGATGGTACCACTAGGAAATGGACACCTACTCTAGGTAAACATGTTAACAATGATGGTACCACTAGGAAATGGACACCTACTCTAGGTACACATGTTAACAATGATGGTACCACTAGGAAATGGACACCTACTCTAGGTAAACATGTTAACAATGATGGTACCACTAGGAAATGGACACCTACTCTAGGTAAACATGTTAACAATGATGGTACCACTAGAAAATGGACACCTACTCTAAGTACACATGTTAACAATGATGGTACCACTAGAAAATGGACACCTACTCTAGGTACACATGTTAACAATAATGGTACCACTAGGAAATGGACACCTACTCTAAGTACACATGTTAACAATGATAGTACCACTAGAAAATGGACACCTACTTTAGGTACATATGTTAACAATGATGGTACCACTAGGAAATGGACACCTACTCTAAGTACACATGTTAACAATGATGGTACCACTAGAAAATGGACACCTACTTTAGGTACACATGTTAACAATGATGGTACCACTAGGAAATGGACACCTACTCTAGATACACACGTTAACAATGATGGTACCACTAGGAAATGGACATCTACTCTAAGTACACATGTTGACAATGATGGTACCACTAGAAAATGGTCACCTACTCTAGGTACACATGTTAACAATGATGGTACCACTAAAAATGGATACCTACTCCAAGTACACATGTTAATAATGATGGTACCACTAGAAAATGGACACCTACTATAGGTACACATGTTAACAATGATGGTACCACTAGAAAATGGACACCTACTCTAGGTACACATTTTAACAATGATGGTACCACTAGGAAATGGACACCTACTCTAGGTACACATGTTAACAATGATGGTACCACTAGAAAATGGACACCTACTCTAGGTACACATTTTAACAATGATGGTACCACAAGAAAATGGAACCTACTCTAGGTACACAGGTTAACAACGATGGTACCACTAAAAATGGACACCTACTCTAAATACACATGTTAATAATGATGGTACCACTAGAAAATGAACACCTAATATAGCTACACATGTTAACAATGATGGTACTACTAGAAAATGGGCACCTACTCTAGGTACACATGTTAACAATGATGGTACCACTAGAAAATGGACACCTACTCTAGGTACACATGTTAACAGTGATGGTACCACTAGAAAATGGAACCTACTCTAGGTACACAGGTTAACAATGATGGTACCACAAGGAAATGGACAGTTACTCTAGGTATACATGTTAACAATGATGGTACCACTAGGAAATTGACACCTACTCTAGGTACACATGTTAACAATGATGGTACCACTAGGAAATGGACACCTAATCTAAGTACACATGTTAACAATTATGGTACCCAGGTTTTAAGATCTGTAAATGTTCAGCCACAGCAACAATGAAATGACACTAGCAGTGTTTCCAAATGTTTTTCACTGAAGTAAAATGAAACAATTTTGGATGAATGTGGAGCATCCTGTGAACCTTCACAGTAAACATGACTTCATCATAATGACTGTGTAGCATCCTGTGAACCTTCACAGTAAACACGACTTCATCATAATGAATGCACGTATTCTAAATGATTTATAACTTTCATAATGATTTATTTCAAATTCTGTATTTGAGTTTTTTGTAATAATAAACTATATAGAATCACCCACATGTATGTTCTAGAGCAAAGATGTGAAAATGAAATAAGGAGATTTAATAATATTACGAGTGAGAGAGTGGAGAGCTCTTAACAGGATTGAAAGTGTGAAGGTAATGAGCTTTAAACAGGATTAACAGTGTGAAGGTAATTAGCTTTAAACAGGATTAACAGTGTGAAGGTAATGAGTTTTAAACACGATAACAGTGTGAAGGTAATGAGCTTTAAACAGGATTAACAGTGTGAAGGTAATGAGTTTTAAACACGATAACAGTGTGAAGGTAATGAGTTTTAAACACGATTAACAGTGTGAAGGTAATTAGCTTTAAACAGGATTAACAGTGTGAAGGTAATGAGTTTTAAACACGATAACAGTGTGAAGGTAATGAGCTTTAAACAAAATTAACAGTGTGAAGGTAATGAGTTCTAAACAGGATTAACAGTGTGAAGGTAATGAGCTTTAAACAAAATTAACAGTGTGAAGGTAATGAGTTCTAAACAGGATTAACAGTGTGAAGGTAATGAGTTTTAAACACGATAACAGTGTGAAGGTAATGAGCTTTAAACAAAATTAACAGTGTGAAGGTAATGAGTTCTAAACACGATAACAGTGTGAAAGTAATGAGTTCTAAACACGATAACAGTGTGAAGGTAATGAGCTTTAAACAGGATTAACAGTGTGATGGTAATGAGTTCTAAACAGAATTAACAGTGTGATGGTAATGAGTTCTAAACAGGATTAACAGTGTGATGGTAATGAGCTTTAAACAGGATTGACAGTGTGAAGGTAATGAGTTCTAAACAGGATTAACATGGTGATGGTAATGAGCTTTAAACAGGATTAACAGTGTGAAGGTAATGAGTTCTAAACAGGATTAACAGTGTGATGGTAATGAGCTTTAAACAGGATTAACAGTGTGAAGGTAATGAGCTTTAAACAGGATTAACAGTGTGAAGGTAATGAGCTTTAAACAGGATTAACAGTGTGATGGTAATGAGTTTTAAACAGGATTAACAGTGTGAAGTTAATGAGTTCTAAACAGGATTAACAGTGTGATGGTAATGAGTTTTAAACAGGATTAACAGTGTGAAGGTAATGAGTTCTAAACACGATAACAGTGTGAAAGTAATGAGTTCTAAACACGATAACAGTGTGAAGGTAATGAGTTCTAAACACGATAACAGTGTGAAGGTAATGAGTTCTAACGATAACAGTGTGAAGGTAATGAGCTTTAAACAGGATTAACAGTGTGATGGTAATGAGTTTTAAACAGGATTAACAGTGTGATGGTAATGAGTTTTAAACACGATTAACAGTGTGAAGGTAATGAGCTTTAAACAAAATTAACAGTGTGAAGGTAATGAGTTCTAAACAGGATTAACAGTGTGAAGGTAATGAGTTTTAAACACGATAACAGTGTGAAGGTAATGAGCTTTAAACAAAATTAACAGTGTGAAGGTAATGAGTTCTAAACACGATAACAGTGTGAAATTAATGAGTTCTAAACACGATAACAGTGTGAAGGTAATGAGCTTTAAACAGGATTAACAGTGTGAAGGTAATGAGTTCTAAACAGGATTAACAGTGTGATGGTAATGAGCTTTAAACAGGATTGACAGTGTGAAGGTAATGAGTTCTAAACATGATTAACAGTGTGATGGTAATGAGCTATAAACAGGATTAACAGTGTAAAGGTAATGAGTTCTAAACAGGATTAACAGTGTGATGGTAATGAGCTTTAAACAGGATTAACAGTGTGAAGGTAATGAGCTTTAAACAGGATTAACAGTGTGAAGGTAATGAGCTTTAAACAGGATTAACAGTGTGATGGTAATGAGTTTTAAATAGGATTAACAGTGTGAAGGTAATGAGTTCTAAACAGGATTAACAGTGTGATGGTAATGAGTTTTAAACAGGATTAACAGTGTGAAGGTAATGAGTTCTAAACACGATAACAGTGTGATGGTAATGAGTTTTAAACAGGATTAACAGTGTGAAGGTAATGAGTTCTAAACACGATAACAGTGTGAAGGTAATGAGTTCTAACGATAACAGTGTGAAGGTAATGAGCTTTAAACAGGATTAACAGTGTGATGGTAATGAGTTTTAAACAGTATTAACAGTGTGATGGTAATGAGTTTTAAACACGATTAACAGTGTGATGGTAATGAGTTTTAAACACGATTAACAGTGTGAAGGTAATGAGTTCTAAACACGATAACAGTGTGAAGGTAATGAGTTCTAAACAGGATTAACAGTGTGAAGGTAATGAGTTCTAAACACGATAACAGTGTGAAGGTAATGAGTTCTAACGATAACAGTGTGAAGGTAATGAGCTTTAAACACGATTAACAGTGTGAAGGTAATGAGTTTTAAACAGGATTAACAGTGTGATGGTAATGAGTTTTAAACAGCATTAACAGTGTGATGGTAATGAGCTTTAAACAGGATTGACAGTGTGAAGGTAATGAGTTCTAAACAGGATTAACAGTGTGATGGTAATAAGCTTTAAACAGGATTAACAGTGTGAAGGTAATGAGCTTTAAACAGGATTAACAGTGTGATGGTAATGTGTTTTAAACAGCATTAACAGTGTGATGGTAATAAGTTTTAAACAGGATTAACAGTGTGCTGGTAATGTGTTTTAAACAGGATTAACAGTGTGAAAGTAACAAGTTTTAATTAACATTAAGAATGATGAAAGTGAAGAATCCTTAGTAGGATTAATGATCGGTAAGACGCCACTATTAATCCCATTGAGATTAAGCGAAATAATCATTTTGTTTAATATTGGAAGAAGCAACACAAATGTTATAATGAAAGACTGGTCAACCCTGAACTCTATGGCTTCATTTATCACAAACTCCTCGTGAAATGCAGTGTCCAGCACGTGTCATAAAGTTTAACAACAGCAATTGTTGAACTCACGCCAGTCCCTTCAGGGTGTGATTCTGCTACATATATTTAAGACTATCACTAGGAAAGTCCACTCTACATTATACATACGTCTTCAGAATTATGAAAATCGTCTTTGAAAAGTCCACTGTTCAGTTTATCTTTCTTTATTAGAAATCGGTTTAACAGCCAAACACTTTTAATGAAGTTGTTTGTGTGTTCGCGAAATACATTCAGCTGCTACATTTGAACCGTTGAAACGTATAGTTTTTACGGTATATTTTTGTGACATTTGTTACCGCTGCTTATCGTAATTTCTGTTTGTTTTCATAAGTTTCGTATGAAAAAATTGTTTTTTAGTAACGAAACGTCAAGTGTATCGTCACAGTTATTAGAAAACTTTAAGTAGATAGTTCACATGTTAAATGTCTTTTAGTATGTATGTTTGTAGACTGTTGTGTTTAGAAGAAATTAAATAAAAGTTAAAATTAATATTGTCTCTGGGATATGTAACAAACTTACATAACTTTCACTGTCATCAAAAATGGAATTCATATTTAAATACAAACTGCTCATTTGTTACACGACAAACGTTTGTTAGATTGTTTTTGAATTTCGCGTAAAGTTACACGAGAGTTATCTGTGCTAGCTGTCCCTAATTTAGCAATGTATCTCAAGACGACTGATATGGGTGTTAAAACGTTTATTAAAATAGTGAAAACGTTTCGTCTTTCTTACGTGATCTTCAGGTTAACAAAGAGAGAGTTTGCAACTGACCGTTTGGAACTAACCTGAAGATGACCCAAGAAGGTCGAAACGTTGTTATCCACTTTATTTTAATAAAAGTTTTAATATCCACACCAGCCGTCCTGAGATACATTTTAACTTCAAGTGGGTTTCTTCTCATCACGAACATCCCTAATTCAGCAGTGAAAACTAGAGGGAAGGCAGATAGTCGTCACCACCACCCGCAAATGCTTGGGCTACTCTTTTATCAACAATAGTGGGATTGACCGTCACATTATAATGCCCCCGTGGCTGAAAAAGCGAACTTGTTTAATGTGACGGGAATTCAAACCTGCGACCCTCAGATAACGTTTCGAGTGTCTTAACCACTTGGCTATGCAGGTCCTAAAACAAACGTGTGTTTTTTTTCATTTAGCAAAGCCACAACGGGCTATCTGCTCAGCCCACCGAGGGGAATCGAACCCCTGATTTTAGCGTTGTAAATCCGGAGACATACCGCTGTACTAGCGGGGGGCGACCTAAAACAAACGAAATAAAGCAAAGTGCCAGGAGGGAAGTGTTCACCTCTTTTTTTTTTAATACCGAAACTGTTATTCAATTGTCATGATTATAGGTCCCAAGAAAACTGATCAACAAGACACACGGGATTATAACCTGAGATTATTCATGTTGAATTTCGTTTTGTTTCATGTAGTCTCTGTTCTTTAATTCGCAACCGTCCCTAAAACTGAAGAGATTTAATGAGTTGTTTTAAGGGAGCCCCATTCTCTGCAATGTAAAGGTCGCAGATTCGAATCCGTTTTCCATCAAACATACTCGCCCTTTCATCCACGGGGCGTTATAACGTGACGATCAATCCCACTATTCGTTGCTAAAGGAGTAGCCCAAGAGTTGGCGACGTGTGGTGTTTGTTAACTACACACTGCATTCCCTTTGGTTTTTCACTACTATATTAGGGACGAATAGCGCGTATAGCTCTCGTGTTGCTTTGTGCGAAATTCAAAACAAACCAAATCGAACTGTCGCGGTATGAAATTATTTACCGCAAATACCAAATTTAACATTTTGCTTTGTAATAACTCATAACCACACAGGCGTGGAAAAGGACTTCTTTGGAAAAATGGCTGACTCTATCCTGTCATTTGTGACGCTGGATGATAATTTTGTTTTCATTGTTGCAAAGAGTGTGTTTATTTGCAGCTAAGCACAAAGCTACACAAATAGCTATCTGTGCTTTGCTCACCAGGGGTATCGAAATCCAATTTCTAAAACTAGGTATGTAGACATAGCGCTGTGTCGTCATGGGAGGGGGAGCGAGACTGCAAAGAGAAGTCCACCTTCTTTGATGGTGTTTTGTATTAAAAAAACAAAACACTTGAGCCTCAACACGGGAGAAGTTCCGTGCGCAGAAGATATAACAACAGAAAAACACAAACACCACGCAGTCGCAGATTCCTTATGCTACAAGAAGTGTGTGTGTTTGTGTGATTTTCTTAGAGCAATACCACATCACGTGATTTGCTGTACCTATAGAGAAGAATCGAACTCTTAGCGTTATAAGCTTGAAGAGAGAGAAACAATGTATCCATGTAATTATTTAAGACTTCATATTATCAGTAATGAGTAACTATGTCTATTGAGTTCCCGGACTTATCTGTACGAACACATATCTTTGATATAAAACAAATAAAAAACATTTAATGAGTTATTTGACTAAAAAGAAAGAGAATAAACCACTTTAACATGTTAAACCTAAAGTAAAACACCTCTTTCACGTGCAATTAATTCATGATTTCAGTCTTTCTACTGAAGACTGTGGACTCAGCAGATAGCCCGATGTGGCTTTGCTATAAAAACCACACAAACACGCCCTACTGAACACAAGCGACACCTACTGGCGAATAAGGTCATTACTTTTTAATGTATTTGTTAAATTTTTATCTTCTTCTGAGTGCCATTAAAATTACACTTTAACATACAAATAAATGGTATATTACTCCATGTTTTGTCTTTGTTGTCTTATGTCTGTAACTAACGCCACATCTGACCAGAAACAATATCTGCACGGATTGTGTCTTAGCCAAGAAACGGTTTTGTAATCATCTTTACGGTTAAGCCCCCTTCAAGAAGAACAATACAGACACGTTTGAGGTACATAAAAATAACGTTTCAGTTGATTCATAGTTTCTAAATAGTTTTACAAGAAACATTTCTGAAATTTTGTGGTCTCACATAAAGATAGTGAAGTTCTCAGTATTATCTGATGTTTTCAATATTATCTGATGCTGTCAATATTATCTGATGTTGTCCATATTATCTGATGTTGTCAATATTATCTGATGCTGTCAATATTATCTGCACCGTAACACGTTTTTCACAAGGTTTTTGAGACCTGATAGTATTCTGTGTTGTATATTCTCTCATCAATCAGTGAGTGTTTGCCGATATTGAAAATTATGCTGATTTTACCTTGTTGATTCAACGGTCAGTTTCAGGAACCGTAACATTAACATTTTGGATTCAGTTCCTGAGAATAACGCGTAACTTTGCTCCTAAAATAAACAAAAAAAAAACTATATAGATATAATAGTACTGTCTACTGTATGTCTACATAACTGTTTCATGGGTGTGGATGGATCTTTACCAAATTTGGTATGGAATCTTATTTGGATCTACAGGGAGATAAATGTAAAATTTCAGTTTTACGTTTTACAGTTTTGAGGTTTCATTTTAAAGAGGTTTTACTTCTCTCGATCTTAGTCATTTTGATATCGAATTAAACTTATTCGTTCATGATATGCCTTATTTAACTTTGTTAATACGATTATGGAATATTAAAAATGTGATCAGCAGAAGGTTTGAAGCCGTTAAAAATGGATAGTCCACGCGTAGTTTCGCGCTTAACACGCTTAACAACAAAGAAACATCCTTATGTACGTATCAAATCCGCGTTCCTTTTCTTTCGTATTGAAATAGCTAAAGTTTGATATCCTCAGTGACGTCGAGAAAACCCACTTGTAGAGAAAAATATATATGTAAAAACGGCTCGTTTGGGTTGAGAAAATATTTTACGTAGAGGAGCGAATAACGTTTCGACCTCCTTCGGTCATCGTCAGGTTCCTTGTGTTCGCTCCTCTACGTAAAATATTTTCTCAACCCAAACGAGCCGTTTTTACAAATATAGTTTTGTCTCCTGTTCGGTCAGCGGTAAGTTTAAGGACTTGCAACACTAAAATTCGGGGTTCGGTTCTCCGCCATGGGATAAAGTGCAGATGGCCCACCCATTACGTAGTCTCTAGTTAAGAGTGTGTGTGTGTTTTTCACAGCAAAGCCACATCGAGGTATTTGCTGAGCCCACCGAGGGGAATCGAACCCCTAATTTTAGTGTTGTAAATCTGTAGACTTACCTCTGTACTACCGGGGGGCCTCTGGTTAAGAAAACAACAACGTAGGGTCTTTACGACATGGGGAGAATCAAACAGAGTTTAATGATAGTCGATACAAGATGACCTTGGTTGACCCGGCATAGCCAGGTGGATTAAGGTGTTTGGTTCGTAATCCGAGGGTCACGGGTTTGAAGCCCCGTCACACTAAACATGCTCGCCCTTTCAGCTGTGGGGGCGTTATAATGTAACGGTCAATCCAACTATTCGTTGGTAAAAGACTAGCCCAAGAGTTGGCGGTGGGTGGTGATGACTAGCTGCCTTCCCTCTAGTCTTACACTGCTACATTAGGGACGGCTAGCGCAGATAGCCCTTGAGTAGCTTTGCGCGAAATTCAAAAACAAACAAACCAAGAAGAACTTGGTGTCCATATTTCAAGTTTCTCTTAAACAATGCTTTGTGTTTATGGTATGATTGGTTGTAACATAACTTAGTACATAATTTATCGCACACTAGAAATTGCTAAACGAAGGTGATGAACATATAATATAACGACACACAAAGTAAATATTTTATCTTAAGCAATTTATATATGACGTTTTCACGTATTGTTTTAATGATAATTTTTTACATCGACCAAAAAATTTGGTAGGATTTTGTAACATAGCACTGATAAAGAAACACGTAACACAAAGTTAAAACACAAGCATTTCTTTAGAACTACATACAACCACGTACAAACACAATAAGGTCTATAGTTTGACATTTGTTAAAGAAATGCTAATATTAAACCTTACAAAGATTTATTTTTATTGTCGTACTTAAAACACAAACACTGATACTTGTTATTTTTACAAGTTACAAATTTTACGGAAAGAATTTCTTTTTAAATTTACAAAGCTTTGACGTTTCGATTTTTTTTTTCTCACAAAAACTTTCTTTGCCGTAACGTCCTAAGAATTTGAAAATGAACGTACCAGCGATTGAAACATGTTACCCGTTGAAATAAATATTAGTCATCACCGTAAAACCTGTAACTTGTAAAAGTACTTTCTACCACTGTGTAAAACCTCAGACAAAACTATTGTTTAACACGTGTTTAATATACATTTAAACAATATATATATACACATGAACTTCTAGCAACATGAACGTTTACAACGCAACGGTAATTTTCGATTATTTAATTAAAGACTAGAAAATATTTTCAACCCCAAACTCTCAATTTTTGAGTAAAGATACTGAGTTTTTTAACAATCTGTAGAATCTCAACCTATCAATACATTTACAATACAGAGAACGAGATTGTATTTCGAAAACAATAAATTACTTTCACATTAGAGTGCACAACAATCAGACGTAGAAGGTGTGTGGTCCATCTTTTAACACTAGTTTTGTCGATTCGAAGCTCTGGATTTTAATAACCCTGAAACATAATGAATACTTTCAACATTTGAGCCTGCGGCCTCAGAATGAAACACTTAACAATATTTTCTCAACCAAACACGTGCCTTTCAAAACGTGTTGGTTTAATTTTTGTTTTATCGTGTTTTTTTTTTTTTTTTATTATTATTTAGTATTTCTCGAAAAGGCAGTCTCATGGAATGTTTGGCTGACTAGGAAGGTTGAACAGCGTTGGTAACCATCTGAAATGTTACGAAATGTGTTTCTGGTCCGTTGTTCTGTTTATTTTTGAATTTCACGCTAAGCTACACGAGGGTTATCTGCGCTAGCCGTCACTAATTTAGCAGTATAAGACTAGAGGGAAGGAAGCTAGTCATCACCACCCACCGCTAACTCTTGGGCTAGTCTTTTACCGACGAATAGTGGGATTGATCGTCACAGTATAATGCCCCCACGGCTGAAAGGCTGAGCATGTTTAGTGTTACGGGGAACCGAACCTGCGACCCTCCGATTATGAGTCAAGCGCCTTAACCACCTGGTCATACCGGACCTACCGTTGTTCTATACCGTTTACTTCTGTGTAGGAGGGCGAATATCTCCTTGCTAAATTCACTGATAAAAATATCCCGAGACAAAGAACTGATCACTTTGAATTACGTAAAAGATACATTTTTTAAAACTGTTTCTTCAAACGAGTTATACTGAAGTTTCTGTAGTGATTTAAACCCCATTATTATACCCTCTCTTGGCTTTTCTGGACAACCAATTGCAAAACACAAATCAGCAAAGTTTGCGTTTCTTCTTGTCTTTCAAATTGTCACGCAGCTTTCCACACGTTACAAAATGGGAGATGATAACTGGCTAACAAATCACCTCTTAGTGTTTCAGCCCTCAAACTCGAAAAATGTACAAAATGTGCGTTTAGTCCTGTTATCAAAGACATCCTTGAAATGTATATTTTCTTTCTTATTTTCCGAATAAATAAAAAAGTAACAATCATATGCCTTTGGTTACTTCTATTTTTCATAACCTCAGTGTCACACATAATCGTATCCAAACTGTGGAGACCTAACAATGAATACGCAACATGTGCCAGAAACAACTTGATATTGCTTGCTCTTAAGGTAACAATAAATAGATGGCCCTAAATTTAATGACACAGAATTTTTTACTACGTTATTAATGACTGATTTTTAAATGTCTTCCCCAAAACCTTACATGTCAGTAAAACAGTAGAATTTCAAGTCTTGGACGACGTTTATGGGAAGGTAATGCTTGTTTGTTTTGAATGTTGCAAAAAGCTACATGAAGGCTATCTCCGCTATCCGTCCCTGATTTAGTAGTGTAAGACTAGAGGGAAGGCAGCTAGTCATCACCACCCACCGCCAACTCTTGGGCTACTCTTGAAGACAATGCAGAATTCCAGATCCAATTCTATCTTTACAAATACGCGAAATATTTAATTTTATGCATGGAACGAAAAAAAGTAGGAATTTCAACATTAATTCTTTCAAAAAGCCTAGCAAGGTCAGGTGATTACAAATCTTGACCCGCAATCTGAAGGTCGCGGGTTCGAGTCCTTATCCCGTGAAACACGCTTACCTCTTCTTCCATGGGGACGTTATAATGTAACGGTCCATCCTGTTCGTAAAAAGAGAAGCCTAAGAGTTGGCGGTGTGTGGTGACAACTAGCTGCCTTCCATCTAGCCATTAAATGCTCAATTATGGACGGCGAGCACCAACAGTCCTCATGTAGCCCTCCAAAATAGGCTTGGGACATGAAATCCGAAGACATCCATCAGAAATTAAATATTGCATGTGTATATACATATATTCAGTTGTAACGTATCGCGCGTCTAATTTTTCCTGTTACCGTCAGACATAAGTTGGTAATACGACACTAACAACACTTAAGTTGTGTACAACTGTAAGAAGAAAACAGTGGTTAAATTACAACAATCAACTAATTTATTTCAAGACTGATAGCATCACTTCGGATCCATTCCAGCTACGACAAAGAAAATGTGTTGTATTTAATTATAAGTCATACATCTCTAAGCATTACACATCAACTGTTTGTAACCGATTATCTCTAAATGTGCTTAGTAAGCAAAATCCTGTTTTTTCTCCATTAGAACAAAATAAAACAATATCACAGGGGCTCTGGAGCATTCTTTAAAAAACATTCAAACGTTCACTGACTAGCCATAAATTAATATCATGTCAAACTAGATTTAGCACCCCACCCCATTTTACTTTTATTCGAACTGGCCTGGCATGGCCAAGCGCGTTAAGGCGTGCGACTCGTAATCCGAGGGTCGCGGGTTCGCATCCCTGTCGCGCCAAACATGCTGGCCCTTTCAGCCGTGGGGGCGTTATAATGTGACGGTCAATCCCACTATTCGTTGGTAAAAGAGTAGCCCAAGAGTTGGCGGTTGGTGGTGATGACTAGCTGCCTTCCCTCTAGTCTTACACTACAAAATTAGGAACGGCTAGCATAGATAGCCCTCGAGTAACTTTGTGCGAAATTCAAAAACAAACAATTTATTCGAACTCTTCACCAATTTCTTCTAGTTAAAAGTAAAGGTTCAAATCTTTTCTTTTACCCCCTGGTGGCGTAAATCAAGTACTACATGAGAATGAGAAACCAATACTTTATTTAAGGTAAACCATAAACAACTTACGCGATGTTTTAAAAAAAATAATCCATAATTTAATCCACTAAACGAAACTCTTGTACCGTGATTTAGCACACTAAACGTAAACCTCGTGTCATAACGTAACCCAATAAACGTAACTCTCAAAGTCTTTTCTTCTCTTAGTTTGGATATGACCTGATACCGCGAATGTATATCAATATAAAATCCGCCTTCTGAAGGACATTGTTTTTGAAAATATTTATGATAAACTTTGGCCAAGTTCCAAATTCATTAACATAAATAATTATGAAAAACATCGAAATTATCATTTCTCGGGCGTTTCAGACAATTTTGTAAAAAAAACAACAAAAAAAAAACAAATATCATTCAGCACTCAGCTCCATATCCCCCAAACCATGTTATGATTTATAACAAATGTAACGTTTTAAGGAAAGCCACTTTTAGTTTTCATAACTCTTAACAATAAACAGTAACGTGGACCAAACAATGTATTCAAAGCATGTAATTTCTTTTTACTTAAAATGATTTTTTTAAAATCAAATTAACACAAGTGGTTTAGAAGCAACACGACCCAAGAACAATATAGTCAGAGATCACAGATAGGACTCTGAGAACTCAAAGTCCGAGTGCGAAGCTCTGGATCCACGGACCATGGAGCACGTGGTACCCGTGACGTAACCAGAATCAGATACAGGATCAATAGTAATCTTTTCTTTTGGCGAGAGCATCACGCCATCACCATATTGAACCGGAAGGGTAATTCGCACTCTCTCGCCGATAGAGGCCGTTCCGTGAATGGATCGCAAAGCATTCTTCTCTCGCAGTGCTTGATTCAATAGTTTAATTTGTTCTTCCTTCTGTAAATAAACAATGAAATGTTACAGTATTCGTGTGAATAAATAAAGAAAATTACCAACTTTTATCGTGATGAGAGACGAACTTGGTCGTCGGTAACGCAATAAAAAAGATTTTGGATACACAGATAAAAAAAACAAACCAGTAAATACGAATTTAATAAGTTCATTTACTTCCGCTATTTGGCGCTTCAGTTCCTCATTCTCAGCTAACAGACGTTGGTGTCTCTCTTCTTCTTCCTTGCTGGTGATTGTGTCAGTGAGGTTTCTAGCATCGGACCGTTCCTTTGGTCGTCTCACGAGCTCAATAATCTACAAAAGTAAAAATAAGACACTTATTTGTAATTTGTAATTGTTGTTATAAATAAGTATTTCATTTTTCGTTATTGTTAGAGTGTGTATGTTTTCTTAGGGCAAAGCCACATCGCACTATCTGCCGAGTCCACCGAGGGGAAAATTACGGTTAGCAATGCATAAGTTGTATGAAAGATAGACAATTAAATTATGTGTCCCTGAACGGTAAAAAGTTTAAGAAATAACTTGTTGATAACACCAAACAACACAGCACCTTGGTTAAATCATATATTTGTATTTGTGTGTGTATGTAAATTAAGGGAGCTATTGGTTTGGCTTGTTTTAAATTTCGCGCAAAGCGACTCAAGGGCTATCTGCGCTAGCCGTGCCTATTTTTACAGTGTAAGAGTAGAGGAAAGGCAGATAGTCATCACCATCCACCGCCAACTCTTGAGCTACTCTTTTACAAACGAATTGTGGAATTGATAGTTACATTATAACGCCCCCACGCCTGAAAGGACGAGCATGTTTGGTGACAGGGATTCAAACTTGCGATCCTCAAATTATAAGTAAAGTGCCTTAACCACCAGGCCATGCCGGGCCTAAGGAAGTTATTAAAATACTTTATAAAAAATATTGGTTGAGAGTCATGAAGAAATATTAGTTATATTAAAACTGAGAAGAAAGCGACTATTGAATATAATAGAGTTTTATTAATCTCAAATCATAGAAATCTTATAAAATAAGTAGAGTTGTATTATTTAGGTTATATTCCTATTTTCACAGAAAATGTTTTATAGCTTAGTCTAGATGCCATTACGAATAAATTATATATTATTTATCGTTTATGGTTTAAAAAGCATTAAATGAGTAATTTGAACAAAATCAATGTAGGTAACATAAAAGTGAATTAGAATTAGAAAGATATTAAAGTACTTGAGTAATATAATTTGAAACGTCGACAAGTTAGCCACTTAGAAATTGTTATTTCTACGTTTCCCACCGATAAGAATTTTATGGATTGTAAATTTTGCAAAGTGTAGTTTAATGTTTTCTAACCAAACAAAATATACTATATTTCAATTACTTTTTATGAAGGTGGCGTCTTGACATTTTCAGTTACACAAGCGAGAGTGTTTTCACGAACAGAATATATTCTGTAAGAACACATCAATAACCTTCTAACAGTTCAAAAACGTATTACTAATACTTTTCCCTACAACGATGGATATCAAGTAGGCAAAAATATACTTAAGGTTTTAAAATATTAATCTGCTTATAAAAATGTTACTAAACTTAAATACTTAATATGTGAAAAAAATATGGAAATTTAAGATTTTAAAATAAAACGTATTTATTTTATAGATGTCGCTAAAATACAAATATTTCTCTAGGTGGGAAAACAAGGGTCAAAACTAAGCCTATTTGAAGAAAAATATTTTACAGGAAGCAAAACAGATATTTTACTATAAAATCAAGGTTTGTGCATTTTTAAAAGCCCTTCTCCTGTCAGCTGCTAACTGACCACAGCAATTTTTTTTTTAAGTAAGTAACTTAAATATTATATTCAATAACTATATTACTAGTAACGGTATATTATTCATTTAATTTTTAAGAGTTTAAAATTGTGAACTAAAACTATTTGTAATTTTTAAAAAGTTTTTAAGCCAACTTCAGGAACAAGAACAAGAACCATCGATAGGACATCACTAATAACTGAATATGATTTGAGAGTTTAAAATTAGAAACTGAAAACTATTTATAATTAATTAAAGTTAAGAAACACTTTTGCTTGTAAGCTTACTTTAGGAACAAAAACAAGAGCCATCGATAGGAAACTGCAGAAAATAATTGCTAAAGCCACGAAAGCAAAAGTTGCGTCTTGTTGACTGCTAATAACCAGTGTGACAGGAGCAGTAATGAGACAGAGGACCTGGAAACAGTAAAATAAAATTATTAGTGTGCTATAAACAGATCGTTTCCTTGAGCCATATAATTTTAAAGAGCTCGTGCATGTCTAAGGCCAAATATCTGTGAAAAACAAATGCTTCTCTTTGATGGGACTTGGAAGTATAATTAACAGTTTAATTCGGGTGGTGGACAACAAACATCTGTATCAACTCTTCTAACGCTCGTTTGTTTATGAATTTCACACAATGCTACTCGAGGGCTATCTGAGCTGCCCGTCCCTAATTTAGCAGTGTAAGACTAGAGGGAAGGCAGCTTGTCATCACCACCCACCGCCAACTCTTGGGCTACTCTTTTACCAACGAATAGTGGGGTTGACCGTCACATTATAACGCCCTCACGGACGAAAGGGCATGTTTGGAGTGACGGGGATTCGAAACCGCGACCCTCAGATTATGAATCGAGCGCCCTAGCCACGTGGCCATGTCAGGCCCTCTTCTAACGCAGATGAATGCAGTTCATTCGATAAGTCGTAATTACTTACCACTTATAACTTTAAGTAAGACCCAACGGCTGGACATGTTTACGAAATATGAAATACGACCAATGTATTTAAATACTTAATAGAAACACGACTAATCTGTTTGAATACTTAGCCGGACAGAAAAATAAAATTCGATGAATTAGACATTTTATCTGTGTTCACTCCGTGGAATCGAGCCCAGGATTTAACACTGTAAGTACGTAAAGTACCGCTTCCCACAGGGTGAAACTTAACATCTTGACAGAATCTGATATTTTGCTTTATTTATATTATGATTTATACTGTTAGTCAAGTCTGGAACCGGTGGGTTAAGGCGTTCCACTCGTAATCTGAGGGTGGCGGGTTCGAATCCCATCGCACCAAATATGGTCGCCCTATCAGCCGTGGGAGCGTTATAATGTGTCGGTCAATCCCACTATTCGTTGGTAAAAGAGTAGCCCAAGAGTTGGCGATGGGTGGTGATGACTAGCTGCCTTCCCTCTTGTCTTACACTGCTAAATTAGGGACGACTAGCGTAGATAGCCCTCGTGTAGCTTTACGCGAAATTCAAAAACAAAACAAACAAACATGACCGAGAGTGCAATCAAGGTTACTTAGGGTTAACGTTATAACAAAACTTCAATATTTCGACTAACATTGAGCGAACTGAGATCATATAACAAATAAAACCGCATCTTAAATCATTAGGATAAGTTCAAAGTCATGGCTAAAAGCAATTTCAAGTAAATTATTAATAAAAACTAAACGTTTATTCCGTTAATACAAAACTACTTGAGAACATATAAATAAGTAAAACACTAACAGTCAGTTTATTTTCGGCTATTTTAAATTAAATTTATTTGATAACAAAGCCATAGTGGTCTGTATATTGCGTTCCTGCGATGAATTAAAACTGGCATATTAACATTGTAAGCTCTCAAACGTGTGGCTATTCCATCAAGTATTCAAAATAAATATTACACTAAGTAACCACTATTCTTTATATTTCTGAGAATTAATGTGAAACATTCGTATTTTGTAAATTATTTCTTTTGACAAAGTTTAAAAAAATTGTACTGTTACTTAATATAAGTATTTCCCGTTTATTCTTTCTAATTATATGTTTTGATAATAGCCGTTCCAAACTTAGCTGTAAAAGACTAGATGGAAGGCAGCTAGTCGTCACCACCCACCGCGAACTCTTGGGCCAGTCTTTTACCAACGAATATTGGGATTGACCGTCACATTATAACGCCCCCACGGCTGAAAGGGCGAGCATATTTGATGCGACGGTGATTCGAACCCGCGACCCTCAGATTATGAGTCGAACGCCTTAACCCACCTGGCCATGCTGGGCCTAAAGTTATATTTTAGAACGTTCTGGGTAACGATTATTTTCTTTATAGTCGGATATCTTACTTATCATAATTATTTCTCACAAAATTAATTACCAGAAGAAAGAGATTTGTTTCGATGTTTATGATATGTTCGTTTTTACTTATTAAATACCTCGATTTTGTGAATACATGACAATTCCAACAAAACTGTACTTAGTGTGATTCTTTCAGACTTTGCTTTATCAAGATAATGTGAATGTTTCTTGGTGAGTTAGTTTTAAAATTATACCGTTGTCATAACTTAACAGTAAGATTTTTTTCAACAGTTAAAACACAACAGACAACGGTTGCAATAGGTGTCGCATCTGTTTCTTGGCTCAAACGAGAGCAAGGACTCCTAAAAATTGATATTTTAATGATTTAAAAAATAGGTTAAATATTCGAGTGCCTTATCCACCTGGCCATGCCGGGGCCCTCAATTCACTAAACTCTGCGAAGAAGAAAAAAAAGTTTAAACGATACGTGGCACGTATCAAAATAATTCGATATATATATAATACTTTAAGGCAGATAATATAATTATTTATAAATAATATTTGAAGATTTCTGTTCATTTCGTTACTCTATAAGTTTGATATTTATTTATCATGTTTATATTTCCTTACCACGACGTTATAAATACTCATTCCGACCAGCCTCGAGTCGTTCAACTGTTTGATCTTCACACTTCGAGTTTCGTAGGCGAGAAAGATACCAAATATAAGTAGTAGGCCTTTATATCCGTACATAAGTCCTACCGGAAGCGAAATAATAACACATTCATTTTAGAAATAAAAACTCATTAAGTACACAAAACTTACTCACATTTTTCATTTTTCCTTACACCTTTCGCGCTGAAATTTAATGTTATTGTCAAGCCTTAAAGGATGTGAATATTTATAAACGTTCAACTTAAAACAAAAATAAAGTAGTAAGACTAATTATGTTTTCTGTACAAATTTACTATGATTTATTTACCACTTAATACCAGAAACCCAGATTAATTAAGTTTTCTGTACAAATTTACTGTAATTTATTTACCACTTAATACCAGAAACCCAGATTAATTAAGTTTTCTGTACAAATTTACTGTAATTTATTTACCACTTAATACCAGAAACCCAGACTAATTATGTTTTCTGTTCAAATTTACTATGATTAATTTACCACTTAATACCAGAAACCCAGATTAATTAAGTTTTCTGTACAAATTTACTATGATTTATTTACCACTTAATACCAGAAACCCAGATTAATTAAGTTTTCTGTACAAATTTACTGTAATTTATTTACCACTTAATACCAGAAACCCAGATTAATTAAGTTTTCTGTACAAATTTACTGTAATTTATTTACCACTTAATACCAGAAACCCAGACTAATTATGTTTTCTGTTCAAATTTACTATGATTAATTTACCACTTAATACCAGAAACCCAGATTAATTAAGTTTTCTGTACAAATTTACTGTAATTTATTTACCACTTAATACCAGAAACCCAGATTAATTAAGTTTTCTGTACAAATTTACTATAATTTATTTACCACTTAATGCCAGAAACCCAGATTAATTACGTTTTCTGTACAAATTTACTATAATTTATTTACCACTTAATACCAGAAACCCAGATTAATTAAGTTTTCTGTACAAATTTACTGTAATTTATTTACCACTTAATACCAGAAACCCAGATTAATTAAGTTTTCTGTACAAATTTACTATAATTTATTTACCACTTAATGCCAGAAACCCAGATTAATTACGTTTTCTGTACAAATTTACTATAATTTATTTACCACTTAATACCAGAAACCCAGATTAATTAAGTTTTCTGTACAAATTTACTATAATATATTTACCACTTAATGCCAGAAACCCAGATTAATTAAGTTTTCTGTACAAATTTACTATAATTTATTTACCACTTAATGCCAGAAACCCAGATTAATTAAGTTTTCTGTACAAATTTACTATAATTTATTTACCACTTAATGCCAAAAACCCAGATTAATTAAGTTTTCGGTACAAATTTACTATAATTTATTTACCACTTAATACCAGAAACCCAGATTAATTAAGTTTTCTGTACACATTTACTATAATTTATTTTCCACTTAATACCAGAAACCCAGATTAATTAAGCTTTCTGTACAAATTTACTGTAATTTATTTACCACTTAATACCAGAAACCCAGATTAATTAAGTTTTCTATGCAAATTTACTATAATTTATTTACCACTTAATACCAGAAACCCAGATTAATTAAGCTTTCTGTACAAATTTACTGTAATTTATTTACCACTTAATACCAGAAACCCAGATTAATTAAGTTTTCTGTACAAATTTACTATAATTTATTTACCACTTAATGCCAGAAACCCAGATTAATTAAGTTTTCTGTACAAATTTACTATAATTTATTTACCACTTAATGCCAGAAACCCAGATTAATTAAGTTTTCTGTACAAATTTACTATAATTTATTTACCACTTAATGCCAAAATCCCAGATTAATTAAGTTTTCTGTACAAATTTACTATAATTTATTTACCACTTAATACCAGAAACCCAGATTAATTAAGTTTTCTGTACACATTTACTATAATTTATTTTCCACTTAATACCAGAAACCCAGATTAATTAAGCTTTCTGTACAAATTTACTGTAATTTATTTACCACTTAATACCAGAAACCCAGATTAATTAAGTTTTCTATACAAATTTACTATAATTTATTTACCACTTAATACCAGAAACCCAGATTAATTAAGCTTTCTGTACAAATTTACTGTAATTTATTTACCACTTAATACCAGAAACCCAGATTAATTAAGTTTTCTGTACACATTTACTATAATTTATTTTCCACTTAATACCAGAAACCCAGATTAATTAAGCTTTCTGTACAAATTTACTGTAATTTATTTACCACTTAATACCAGAAACCCAGATTAATTAAGTTTTCTATGCAAATTTACTATAATTTCTTTACCACTTAATACCAGAAACCCAGATTAATTAAGTTTTCTGTACAAATTTACTATAATTTATTTACCACTTAATACCAGAAACCCAGATTAATTAAGCTTTCTGTACAAATTTACTATAATTTATTTACCACTTAATACCAGAAACCCAGATTAATTAAGTTTTCTGTACAAATTTACTGTAATTTATTTACCACTTAATACCAGAAACCCAGATTAATTAAGTTTTCTGTACACATTTACTATAATTTATTTACCACTTAATACCAGAAACCCAGATTAATTAAGTTTTCTGTACAAATTTACTATAATTTCTTTACCACTTAATACCAGAAACCCAGATTAATTAAGTTTTCTGTACAAATTTACTATAATTTATTTACCACTTAATACCAGAAACCCAGATTAATTAAGTTTTCTGTACAAATTTACTGTAATTTATTTACCACTTAATACCAGAAACCCAGATTAATTAAGTTTTCTGTACAAATTTATTATAATTTCTTTACCACTTAATACCAGAAACCCAGATTAATTAAGTTTTCTATGCAAATTTACTATAATTTATTTACCACTTAATACCAGAAACCCAGATTAATTAAGTTTTCTGTACAAATTTACTATAATTTCTTTACCACTTAATACCAGAAACCCAGATTAATTAAGTTTTCTATGCAAATTTACTATAATTTATTTACCACTTAATACCAGAAACCCAGATTAATTAAGGTTTCTGTACAAATTTACTATAATTTATTTACCACTTAATACCAGAAACCCAGATTAATTAAGTTTTCTGTACAAATTTACTATAATTTCTTTACCACTTAATACCAGAAACCCAGATTAATTAAGTTTTCTATGCAAATTTACTATAATTTATTTACCACTTAATACCAGAAACCCAGATTAATTAAGCTTTCTGTACAAATTTACTGTAATTTATTTACCACTTAATACCAGAAACCCAGATTAATTAAGTTTTCTATGCAAATTTACTATAATTTATTTACCACTTAATACCAGAAACCCAGATTAATTAAGTTTTCTGTACAAATTTACTGTAATTTATTCACCACTTAATACCAGAAACCCAGATTAATTAAGTTTTCTGTACAAACTTACTATAATTTATTTACCACTTAATACCAGAAACCCAGATAAATTACGTTTTCTTTACAAATTTACTATAATTTATTTACCACTTAATACCAGAAACCCAGATTAATTAAGTTTTCTGTACAAATTTACTATAATTTATTTACCACTTAATACCAGAAACCCAGATTAAATAAGTTTTCTGTACAAATTTACTGTAATTTATTTACCACTTAATACCAGAAACCCAGATTAATTAAGTTTTCTGTACAAATTTACTATAATTTCTTTACCACTTAATACCAGAAACCCAGATTAATTAAGTTTTCTATGCAAATATACTCTAATTTATTTACCACTTAATACCAGAAACCCAGATTAAGTTTTCTGTACAAATTTACTATAATTTATTTACCACTTAATACCAGAAACCCAGATTAATTAAGTTTTCTGTGCAAATTTACTATAATTTATTTACCACTTAATACCAGAAACCCAGATTAATTAAGTTTTCTATGCAAATTTACTATAATTTGTTTACCACTTAATACCAGAAACCCAGATTAATTAAGTTTTCTGTACAAATTTACTATAATTTCTTTACCACTTAATACCAGAAACCCAGATTAATTAAGTTTTCTGTACAAATTTACTATAATTTCTTTACCACTTAATACCAGAAACCCAGATTAATTAAGTTTTCTGTACAAATTTACTATAATTTCTTTACCACTTAATACCAGAAACCCAGATTAATTAAGTTTTCTGTACAAATTTACTATAATTTCTTTACCACTTAATACCAGAAACCCAGATTAATTAAGTTTTCTATGCAAATTTACTATAATTTATTTACCACTTAATACCAGAAACCCAGATTAATTAAGTTTTCTGTACAAATTTACTATAATTTATTTACCACTTAATACCAGAAACCCAGATTAATTAAGTTTTCTATGCAAATTTACTATAATTTCTTTACCACTTAATACCAGAAACCCAGATTAATTAAGTTTTCTGTACAAATTTACTATAATTTATTTACCACTTAATACCAGAAACCCAGATTAATTAAGCTTTCTGTACAAATTTACTATAATTTATTTACCACTTAATACCAGAAACCCAGATTAATTAAGTTTTCTGTACAAATTTACTGTAATTTATTTACCACTTAATACCAGAAACCCAGATTAATTAAGTTTTCTGTACACATTTACTATAATTTATTTACCACTTAATACCAGAAACCCAGATTAATTAAGTTTTCTGTACAAATTTACTATAATTTCTTTACCACTTAATACCAGAAACCCAGATTAATTAAGTTTTCTGTACAAATTTACTATAATTTATTTACCACTTAATACCAGAAACCCAGATTAATTAAGTTTTCTATGCAAATTTACTATAATTTATTTACCACTTAATACCAGAAACCCAGATTAATTAAGTTTTCTGTACAAATTTACTATAATTTCTTTACCACTTAATACCAGAAACCCAGATTAATTAAGTTTTCTGTACAAATTTATTATAATTTCTTTACCACTTAATACCAGAAACCCAGATTAATTAAGTTTTCTATGCAAATTTACTATAATTTATTTACCACTTAATACCAGAAACCCAGATTAATTAAGTTTTCTGTACACATTTACTATAATTTCTTTACCACTTAATACCAGAAACCCAGATTAATTAAGTTTTCTATGCAAATTTACTATAATTTATTTACCACTTAATACCAGAAACCCAGATTAATTAAGGTTTCTGTACAAATTTACTATAATTTATTTACCACTTAATACCAGAAACCCAGATTAATTAAGTTTTCTGTACAAATTTACTATAATTTATTTACCACTTAATACCAGAAACACAAGTCCTAATATAAAATATTCGAAACTTATAATTACGCAAGACGTTTGAATGAATGTTTGATTGGTACAGAAAACTTAAACATTATCCGGTGTAAATTAATTCGTGTAATTTTAAAAACGCGTCTCTTCATAGTGGTCAACCCATCATGGTGTTTCTTTTTATCTTTGTAACATAAATAGCTTGTTTCCGTTACCTAATTACAACGTGTCCTTCGATTCATACATTTATATTAGCTTGAATATTTTTAGTTTATTTGTTTTTATTGTTTAGAACAGACTAAACACTGGCGATTTGTAATAACGTGAGAAGTTAGTTAAAATGTGCAAACTATAATCATTGTGAAGTCACTGCTAAAATATTATTAGTATTTTAATCTCACCAAGCCAGATGGCGTTGTTTTCAGACTCGCAGTGTTCCAGTTCTGGCTGTATCTTAATGTCCTCGTCCAAAATCTCTGGATTTTCTAAAGGAAACAACTCGAGTTTTCTCCTAGGAGGATCTGTGGCCTGCCACACTGTGAGAATTAATATATCCAAAAAAAGGAGAAATCCCACCAAGGCATACAGCTTCCAGCTTTCTACTTTCTGAAGAAAAATATTAATAGTGAAATTACGTGGTAACGTCTTATTACCGAACTGCTTGATAGAATTTAGACTATTAAAGAGAGTTTGATAATTTTATAACTGTGTAAAAGTTAAATTGCACGTAAGCATATTTTTAAAAACAACGACAACAAAGAAACATTATAAACGGTTCTAGGGTTTTTCACTAATAAATAAAAATTAAGAAATTTCTTAATTTGTTCTTTTTAGAGTCTACAACAAAATCCTATGGTAATAATTATTCTTGAAAACAGGATTCATTCTTTAAATAATATCGAATTAAAAGGATTGAATGCAAACATTCCCTATCCGAGAGTCGCGGGTTCGAATCCCCGTCACACCAAACATGCTCGCCCTTTCAGCCGTGGGGGCGTTATAATGTGACGATCAATCCCACTATTCGTTGGTAAAAGAGAAGCCAAAGAGTTGATGGTGGGTTACGACGACTAGCTGCCTTCCCTCTAGTCTTACACTGCTAAATTAGGGACGACTAGCACAGATAGCCCTCGTGTAGCTTTGCGCAAAATTCATAAACAAAAATAGCTTCCCGTGTAACAGGTGAGCTAAGTCAGTATTAAAGTAATTATATATATATGTGTCTAAAAGGTTTTAAACAGTTTTGATAAACTGCACTAGTAGGAGTAATTATTACACTTATTTTATATCACGCCTGATTTGTAGTTAATAAACACGCTAATATTTGATTGTATTTAATAATGTATAAAGTTTATTTGTTTGAAGTTAAGCACAAAGATACACAGTGGGCTATCTGTGCTCTGCCAAACATCGGTATCGAAACCTGGTTTCTATCTTTGTAAATCCGAGACATGCCGCTGGGGTCATATAAGAAACACTGGCGCAATTAGGTGAGTAAAATTAGCTGGAATTCTTAATATGAGAGAGCCCGAGAGACTGTAGGCTTGGGTTTCGAGTACCCGTGGACTTGATTCAACCAGTAAGGCAGGTAGAGAGAAACGTTACGTTGCATTTTATTGAACGCTTTGTGATAGTTGAAACGTACTCGGAAAGTTTATACTCTATCTCGCGTTCAGAGAGTCTGCAGTCAAGAAAAACTTTGGGTTGTCTAAGTTACACATGGGCTGATCATGTAAATATTTTTATAACTGAGAAGAAAGGTTTGTTTTCAATTTCGCGCAAAGTTACTCAAGGGCTATCTGTGCTAGCCGTCCGTAATTTAGCAGCGTAAAACCAGAGGAGAAGCAGTTAGTTATAACCACCCACCGCTAACTCTTGGGCTACTCTTTTACCAACGAATAGTGGGATTGACTATAACATTATAACGCCCCCAAGGGCTGAAAAGGCGACCATGTTTGGTGTGACGGGGATTCGAAGCCGCGACCCTCAGCTTACAAGTCGGGTGCCTCAACCACTTGGCTATGTCGGACCTGAGACGAAGGACATTTAGCGGACATAAGAACAGAAAGGTAGGGGTTTGAAGTCATCCAGAGGATATAACAGTACTTTTTTTTATTAAAAACAAATTTAGTTTACATGAAATGTGTATTTTATTTTATTATTTAAACGTATTTTATTTACGCTAACTTTTCTTCAAACAAATTATTTAATAAACATTAATATTTACTTTGCTGTCGTTGGTTGATTTGGTTGTAAGCCGATGGACTCGCCAAATCTTGGAAAACATGGCTCCGTAGGACAAGGTAAAACCTATACTCAACAGCCAGGCTCTCGCCTGTGTTCAGAAAAGGGAAAACGAAATGAGTGACTTTAATCTATTCATGTTTAAACACAATGTGTTACAAATGGTGATCTATCTGAATAGGAAAAAAACAATTTAGTCTCAAAACCAGGTATACGTGAATTAGAAAATGACTTATTCGGCTTCAAACGTTACAGGCGGACTTCAATAATTTTCAGATCTTAGAACAACAAAAAATTCTACTTAGGAAGTTGACTGCATCTATGAGAATAAGGAAAATGTACCAAAGATTTTTATTTCCATAATAATAAGATAAATAATTATCAAGTTTTTAATATATTAAACTTTCGTTTTATGTAATTTGAAATAAACATTTTTTGTTGTTGTTTCGTGTTAAGCCTAAAATCCAATTTTTAGGGACATAAGCTCTTAGGCTTAACACTGGGAGATGTAGCAAAAAATATGTGTTTGTTTTTGTTAAAAGCTAACTGCACAGTAGATCATTTGTATTCCGTCTGCTGCGAAAAATCAAATCCCAAATTTTACGTTATAAGTCCAGAAAATTACAGCTGACCACCGGTAAAGAACTTTAATCAAAGAGTTTTCAAAAGATGACGACTATATGAGAATTGTAATATCAGTTTATTTGTTTTTCAGTGTTAGATATATAAAGTTTTACACGTGAAATGTATAAAAAAACATTTGTGGCTCTATTTGGTGAAGTAACTATGAGATTTATTCTTATTTAAAAATGATAAAAAATCTAGATATTTACGATTTTGATTTCTTTAAAAAATACTTCACTTTGATGTGTTACTGTATACTCAAGTTTTAACATTTTGAATCTTATTAACCCGACGCTCACCAGTTTAACATTTCAGGTCTCACTAACATAAATTAGGTTTTTTTTTGTTAAGCACATAGCTATACAATGAACTATCTGTTATATGTCAACTTCGGATATCAAAATCCGACTTGCAGAGTTGTAAATCACTGGGTTTATCGCTGAGGGAAGGAGGCACTTTTAAAGTAAGTGTCTTATACAAACAACTCATCATTTTTAATATTCTGGCATAAAAATTTCTAACATATTTGTAAAAACGGCTCGTTTGGGTTGAGATTTTTTTTATTATTTTTTTATGTAGAGGGGCGAACAATGTTTCGACTTTCTTCGGTCATCGTCAGATTCACAAAGAAAGAAAGAGGTAACTGACCGGAAGCTGATCACATGTTTGAAAAGGGTTGTGTAACTGAGTGTCGGAATGTAGAGGGCGGGCTTAGATGTTTGAATATATAATATTATTCTATTATTACTATTTATTTATTTTATTACATTAATATAGGTATAAAGGCGTTCCTTTATATTGGTTTATTTTGGGTTTAAGTTGTTGTATAAGTAAGGCTTCTTTAATTTTGCGTCTGTTTATGTTTGTTTCTTTGTTTATGTTTGTTTCTTTATTTAGTATTTGAGTGTTTTCTATGGTTATGTTGTGTTTATTTGACTTGCAGTGTTCGAAAACGTGTGAAGGTGACTTTTTATGTTCTTTGAATCTGGTTTCCATTTTTCTACTTGTTTCTCCAATATAGAAGTCGTGGCAATTATCACACTGTATTTTATAAATAATGTTGGTGTGGTGTTTGTCAGTGTAGTTTTTACATAGTATAGATCTCAGTTTTGTGCCTGGTTTTCGAACACTGTAAGTCAAATAAACACAACATAACCATAGAAAACACTCAAATACTAAATAAAGAAACAAACATAAACAAACATAAACAAACGCAAAATTAAAGAAGCCTTACTCATACAACAACTTAAACCCAAAATAAACCAATACAAAGGAACGCCTTTATACCTATATTAATAAATATAACCAAACATCTAAGCACGCATTCTACATTCCTACACTCAGTTACACAACCCCCTTCAAACATGTGGTCATCTATCGGTCAGTTACCTCTTTCTTTCTTTGTGAACCTGACGATGACCGAAGAAGGTCAAAACGTTGTTCGCTCCTCTACGTAAAATATTTTCTCAACCCAAACGAACCGTTTTTACATATATATTTCTCTACAAGTGGGTTTTCTCGACATCACTAATTTGTAACATGTTGTAAATTTAAATAACTCGTACTATTGTGGTATTTTACTATTAATATTACGGTTTTTTGGTTTGGGATAACATTGTTATCACTTTTTCGAGACGGTTACTATCTTTGAACCATCAAAATTCATTGTGTTCCTGCACCCCAGTGAGACAGTGCTGTGTCTGTAGAGTTATATTGCTAGAAACCGGGTTTCGATACCCGTGGTAGTCAGAGCCCTTTGTGTAGCTCTGGGCTTAATGACAAATAAACAAAACAGCATTGTGCTCCCCTTTGTCGTTTATAGCGCTAATACTCGTATATCCTATGAAAAACACGATAATATATATGGACAATTAACTCTCAAAATAAAATATTTATTAATACAGAAAAATATTAAAAACTGTCAGTGTCTATTCTAGTTTATTGATACACACAGTGATTCGTAAACATTTCATGCTATATATATGTGTTATCTAAGCCTCTTAATTATTAACACCAGGCTCTTGTATATAAGGCCTAACGTGATCTGATGGTTAGAGCGCTTCATTCATCATCTGAGGGCCACCGATTTCAAATACCCGTCATAAAGAACATGGTCGCTCTTTCAGCCGTAGGGGTATAATAATGTTATGGTCAATTTATTATTCGTTGGTAGTAAGAAGAGCAGTCTGATAGTCGGGGTTGGGTGGTGTTAACTAACTGCCTTCCTTCCACAACTAAATTATGGACGACCAGCGCAGTTAGCCCTCGTGTAACTTTGCGCGAAGTTCTCTGACATCATAATTTTACGAATTAGTGTAATAGAATAAATCGTGGTTAAATACCTTTGTTAATGTTATAAAGAGTGTATGAGTGTACTGTTTATTATAAAGTTATATAAACAGTGTATGAGTGTACTGTTTATTATAAAGTTATATAAACAGTGTATGAGTGTACTGTTTATTATAAAGTTATATAAACAGTGTATGAGTGTACTGTTTATTATAAAGTTATATAAACAGTGTATGAGTGTACTGTTTATTATAAAGTTATATAAACAGTGTATGAGTGTACTGTTTATTTATCAAGTTATATAAACAGTGTATGAGTGTACTGTTTATTTATCAAGTTATATAAACAGTGTATGAGTGTACTGTTTATTATCCAGTTACATAAACAGTGTATGAGTGTATTGTTTATTATCAAGTTATATAAACAGTGTATGAGTGTACTGTTTATTATCAAGTTATATAAACAGTGTATGAGTGTACTGTTTACCATCAAGTTATATAAACAGTGTATGAGTGTACTGTTTACCATCAAGTTATATAAACAGTGTATGAGTGTACTGTTTATTATCAAGTTATATAAACAGTGTATGATGAGTGTATATAAACAGTGTATGAGTACCATTTATTATCAGTTATATAAACAGTGTATGAGTGTACTGTTTATTATCAAGTTATATAAACAGTGTATGAGTGTACTGTTTATTATCAAGTTATATAAACAGTGTATGAGTGTACTGTTTACCATCAAGTTATATAAACAGTGTATGAGTGTACTGTTTATTATCAAGTTATATAAACAGTGTATGAGTGTACTGTTTATTATCAAGTTATATAAACAGTGTATGAGTGTACTGTTTATTATCAAGTTATATAAACAGTGTATGAGTGTACTGTTTATTATCAAGTTATATAAACAGTGTATGAGTGTACTGTTTATTATCAAGTTATATAAACAGTGTATGAGTGTACTGTTTATTATCAAGTTATATAACCAGTGTATGACTGTACTGTTTACCATCAAGTTATATAAACAGTGTATGAGTGTACTGTTTACCATCAAGTTATATAAACAGTGTATGAGTGTACTGTTTACCATCAAGTTATATAAACAGTGTATGAGTGTATTGTTTATTATCAAGTTATATAAACAGTGTATGAGTGTATTGTTTATTATCAAGTTATATAAACAGTGTATGAGTGTACTGTTTATTATCAAGTTATATAAACAGTGTATGAGTGTATTGTTTATTATCAAGTTATATAAACAGTGTATGAGTGTATTGTTTATTATCAAGTTATATAAACAGTGTATGAGTGTATTGTTTATTATCAAGTTATATAAACAGTGTATGAGTGTATTGTTTATTATCAAGTTATATAAACAGTGTATGAGTGTATTGTTTATAAACAGTGTATCAAGTTATATCAAGTTACAGTGTATGAGTGTATTGTTTATTATCAAGTTATATAAACAGTGTATGAGTGTATTGTTTATTATCAAGTTATATAAACAGTGTATGAGTGTATTGTTTATTATCAAGTTATATAAACAGTGTATGAGTGTATTGTTTATTATCAAGTTATATAAACAGTGTATGAGTGTAAACAGTGTTTATTATCAAGTTATATAAACAGTGTATGAGTGTACTGTTTATTATATAAACAGTGTATGAGTGTATATAAATCAAGTTATATAAACAGTGTATGAGTGTACTGTTTATTATCAAGTTATATAAACAGTGTATGAGTGTACTGTTTATTATCAAGTTATATAAACAGTGTATGAGTGTACTGTTTATTATCAAGTTATATAAACAGTGTATGAGTGTACTGTTTACCATCAAGTTATATAAACAGTGTATGAGTGTATTGTTTATTATCAAGTTATATAAACAGTGTATGAGTGTATTGTTTATTATCAAGTTATATAAACAGTGTATGAGTGTACTGTTTATTATCAAGTTATATAAACAGTGTATGAGTGTACTGTTTATGTTATATAAACAGTGTATGAGTGTACTGTTTACCATCAAGTTATATAAACAGTGTATGAGTGTACTGTTTACCATCAAGTTATATAAACAGTGTATGAGTGTACTGTTTATTATCAAGTTATATAAACAGTGTATGAGTGTACTGTTTATTATCAAGTTATATAAACAGTGTATGAGTGTATTGTTTATTATCAAGTTATATAAACAGTGTATGAGTGTACTGTTTATTATCAAGTTATATAAACAGTTTATTATCAAGTTATATAAACAGTGTATGAGTGTACTGTTTACCATCAAGTTATATAAACAGTGTATGAGTGTACTGTTTACCATCAAGTTATATAAACAGTGTATGAGTGTATTGTTTATTATCAAGTTATATAAACAGTGTATGAGTGTATTGTTTATTATCAAGTTATATAAACAGTGTATGAGTGTATTGTTTATTATCAAGTTATATAAACAGTGTATGAGTGTACTGTTTACCATCAAGTTATATAAACAGTGTATGAGTGTACTGTTTATTATCAAGTTATATAAACAGTGTATGAGTGTACTGTTTACCATCAAGTTATATAAACAGTGTATGAGTGTATTGTTTATTATCAAGTTATATAAACAGTGTATGAGTGTACTGTTTATTATCAAGTTATATAAACAGTGTATGAGTGTACTGTTTATTATCAAGTTATATAAACAGTGTATGAGTGTACTGTTTATTATCAAGTTATATAAACAGTGTATGAGTGTACTGTTTACCATCAAGTTATATAAACAGTGTATGAGTGTACTGTTTATTATCAAGTTATATAACCAGTGTATGAGTGTACTGTTTATTATCAAGTTATATAAACAGTGTATGAGTGTATTGTTTATTATCAAGTTATATAAACAGTGTATGAGTGTATTGTTTATTATCAAGTTATATAAACAGTGTATGAGTGTACTGTTTATTATCAAGTTATATAAACAGTGTGTATGAGTGTAAACTGTTTACCATCAAGTTATATAAACAGTGTACTGTTTATGAGTGTACTTGTTTATTATCAAGTTATATAAACAGTGTATGAGTGTACTGTTTATTATCAAGTTATATAAACAGTGTATGAGTGTACTGTTTATTATCAAGTTATATAAACAGTGTATGAGTGTACTGTTTATTATCAAGTTATATAAACAGTGTATGAGTGTACTGTTTATTATCAAGTTATATAAACAGTGTATGAGTGTACTGTTTATTATCAAGTTATATAAACAGTGTATGAGTGTACTGTTTATTATCTAGTTATATAAACAGTGTATGAGTGTACTGTTTATTATAAAGTTATATAAACAGTGTATGAGTGTACTGTTTACCATCAAGTTATATAAACAGTGTATGAGTGTACTGTTTATTATCAAGTTATATAAACAGTGTATGAGTGTACTGTTTACCATCAAGTTATATAAACAGTGTATGAGTGTACTGTTTATTATCAAGTTATATAAACAGTGTATGAGTGTATTGTTTATTATCAAGTTATATAAACAGTGTATGAGTGTACTGTTTACCATCAAGTTATATAAACAGTGTATGAGTGTACTGTTTACCATCAAGTTATATAAACAGTGTATGAGTGTACTGTTTACCATCAAGTTATATAAACAGTGTATGAGTGTATTGTTTATTATCAAGTTATATAAACAGTGTATGAGTGTACTGTTTATTATCAAGTTATATAAACAGTGTATGAGTGTATTGTTTATTATCAAGTTATATAAACAGTGTATGAGTGTACTGTTTACCATCAAGTTATATAAACAGTGTATGAGTGTATTGTTTATTATCAAGTTATATAAACAGTGTATGAGTGTACTGTTTACCATCAAGTTATATAAACAGTGTATGAGTGTATTGTTTATTATCAAGTTATATAAACAGTGTATGAGTGTACTGTTTATTATCAAGTTATATAACCAGTAGATGAGAGTGTACTGTTTATTATCAAGTTATATAAACAGTGTATGAGTGTACTGTTTACCATCAAGTTATATAAACAGTGTATGAGTGTACTGTTTACCATCAAGTTATATAAACAGTGTATGAGTGTACTGTTTACCATCAAGTTATATAAACAGTGTATGAGTGTACTGTTTATTATCAAGTTATATAAACAGTGTAGAGTGTACCGTTTATTATCAAGTTATATAAACAGTGTATGAGTGTACTGTTTTATTATCAAGTTATATAAACAGTGTATGAGTGTACTGTTTATTATCAAGTTATATAAACAGTGATGAGTGTACCGTTTATTATCAAGTTATATAAACAGTGTGATGAGTGTACTGTTTATTATCAAGTTATATAAACAGTGTATGAGTGTACTGTTTATTATCAAGTTATATAAACAGTGTATGAGTGTACTGTTTATTATCAAGTTATATAAACAGTGTATGAGTGTACTGTTTATTATCTAGTTATATAAACAGTGTATGAGTGTACTGTTTATTATAAAGTTATATAAACAGTGTATGAGTGTACTGTTTACCATCAAGTTATATAAACAGTGTATGAGTGTACTGTTTACCATCAAGTTATATAAACAGTGTATGAGTGTACTGTTTGTTATCAAGTTATATAAACAGTGTATGAGTGTACTGTTTATTATCTAGTTATATAAACAGTGTATGAGTGTACTGTTTGTTATCAAGTTATATAACTAAATATTCATAGATTCTCGAATGGATAAAGCTATAGTTAAAATATACTTAGATACATTTTATAATCACTTCTTCCTAAGAGTCAGATTGGTTTATTATAAATGTGTTTTTAAGTTACTTGAAAACATTATGATGTAGTTAATACATTTCCTCGTTTTGAAAACTCGAACAAATATTTGTTT
This sequence comes from Tachypleus tridentatus, assembly GCF_004210375.1. Taxonomy (NCBI): domain Eukaryota; kingdom Metazoa; phylum Arthropoda; class Merostomata; order Xiphosura; family Limulidae; genus Tachypleus; species Tachypleus tridentatus. The sequence goes on from NC_134826.1 coordinate 146,257,693, forward strand.
GACAGCATCTGTACAAATATAATATGACTGTACGTCCGTGTAAATACTGACATTCGCAGGGTGTGGGTGAATCTTCACAAAGAAAATGGTATAGATGCTCATTAGGGTTAATCGGGGATACCCACAAATTTTCTATTTGAATTTTGGGGTATTTTACAATTACGTATAAAGGATTTGTTTTGTTTTGTTTTGTTTTTAAATTTCGCACAAAACTACTCGAGGGGTATCTGTGCTAGCCGTCCATAATTTAGCAGTGTAACACTAGAGGGAAGGCAGCTAGTCATCCCCACCCACCGCCAACTCTTGGGCTACTCTTTTTACCAACGAACAGTAGGATTGACCGTCACATTATAACGCCCCCACGGCTGAAAGGGCGAGTATGTTTAGCGCGACGAGGATGCGAACCTGCGACTCTCAGATTACGAGTCGCACGCCTTAGCACGTATAAAGGAAGCAATTTTTCATGTCCTAAGATAACCTTTCATTAATCGCAGATTTACATTATTTCCGTCCATAAGACGTATACACCAGCTGGTCAAATAATATTTCAAAGAACTGGCGAGTTTCACTGGTAAATTAATATGTTCCGAAACGTAAATTTTTACCTTAAAAAAGTGCACCGTTTATTTGTTGAATTTCGCACAAGGCTACTCAACGGTTATTTGCACTAGTCCTCTCTAATTTAAAGGTGATAGACTAGTAGAGAGGCAACTAGTCATCATCACCCACCGCCAACTTTCTGAATAATCTTTATCAATAAAAATTGGGATTAATTATAACATTGTACAGCCTCCACGGTTTAAAGGGTGATGTGATTCGAATCCGCGAGTCTGGCACCCTAACCACCAGTCCACTACTTTACTGAAATTCATTACTAACTAAATATATATATATCTTCATCAACTGAATATAGTTGTTAAACAGCTTGTCCAGCGTTTTACCTCACATAGGTGTCCGTAACCGCTAGGACTGATAAATTTCCCATCGAGACCCAGAAGACAAACACATAACAGACAGATAATAATTCCGACTAACATAATATTGTTACACATTGGGTGTGACAGTTGAATATACCTGTAAAAAAACACAAAATTCAAATACATAACTGTTAATGACAACATACTGAGATAAAAACAGGAATGTTGAGTCTCATGTATGGTCTAATATTAAATAGGTATACAATCCGTTATAAAAAAGCGAACAAAACTCGCGATATCCTCATCAGGGAAAGAAGATACAAAAGATATGAACGTGTATTATTCAAGATGTATTTTAACTGAGGTATATATTACCATATTATTGTCTATTATTATATTCACAAACTATTAACGCGTAAAAAAATTAATTTTTGCATTTATTCAAAGCAAATTGTCCCTGAGTAGTCAGTTGTAGTCGCTTTTCTTCAGAGTGTGTGTTTTTATTATAGCAAAGCCACATCGGCTATCTACTGTGTCCACCGAGGGGAATCGAACTCCTTATTCTAGTGTTGTAAATCCGAAGACTTACCGCTGTCCCAGCGGGGGGACTGTTTTTAGAGAGAGAAAGATAACCAGAAGTTATACATTCAAATAGTAGAAAGTTAACAGTATTTGAGACCTAAGATCAGTTTAAATTCATTGTTTAATTACAATAGAACCCATAGAAGCATATAACGTTTATAATACACAGGAATATTGCTATCCTTCCCTTTATTTATCATATACAAATGTAACCATCTTCACCTTGACATACCAGAACAGTTCTATCATTCCCTTTATTTCTCACGTATAAATATAACCATCTTTACCTTAACATACCAGAACAGTTCTATCATACCCTTTATTTCTCATGTATAAATATAACCATCTTTACCTCAACATACCAGAACAGTTCTATCATACCCTTTGTTTCTCATGTATAAATATAACCATCTTTACCTTAACATACCAGAACAGTTCTATCATACCCTTTATTTCTCATGTATAAATATAACCATCTTTACCTCAACATACCAGAACAGTTCTATCATACCCTTTATTTCTCATGTATAAATATAACCATCTTTACTTCAACATACCAGAACAGTTCTATCATACCCTTTATTTCTCACGTATAAATATAACCATCTTTACCTCAACATACCAGAACAGTTCTATCATACCCTTTATTTCTCATGTATAAATATAACCATCTTTACCTCAACATGCCAGAACAGTTCTATCATACCCTTTATTTCTCACGTATAAATATAACCATCTTTACTTCAACATACCAGAACAGTTCTATCATACCCTTTATTTCTCACGTATAAATATAACAATCCTTATTTTAACATACCAGAACAGTTCTATCATACCCTATGTTTCTCGTGTATAAATATAACCATCTTTACCTCAACATACCAGAACAGTTCTATCATACCCTTTGTTTCTCATGTATAAATATAACCATCTTTACCTTAACATACCAGAACATTTCTATCATACCCTTTATTTCTCATTTATAAATATAACCATCTTTACCTTAACATACCAGAACAGTTCTATCATACCCTTTATTTCTCATTTATAAAAATAACCATCTTTACCTTAACATACCAGAACAGTTCTATCATACCCTTTATTTCTCACGTATAAATAAAACAATCTTTACCTCAACATACCAGAACAGTTCTATCATACCCTTTATTTCTCATGTATAAATATAACCATCTTTACCTTAACATACCAGAACAGTTCTATCATACCCTTTATTTCTCACGTATAAATATAACCATCTTTACCTTAACATACCAGAACAGTTCTATCATACCCTTTATTTCTCACGTATAAATATAAACATCTTCACCTTGACATGTGGAAAGCCCAGTTAAACAATAATAGTCCAATGGCCCAAATGATTCCAATGAACGAAATAACACACATGCTGATGAACAGACTCGAGGACACTGTTCTTAATGTATGTTTGATAATCGTACGGTCAGGGGGTGGCCGGCCATCTACAGGAAATAAATCAAAAATAATTATTTGTTAAGTACGGTGTTTCAACATTAACTGACATTTTTAAGGATTATGCTGCAAACATTACTGGATTTTTTTTTAACATGAGTTATTAATTAGGTATGTGAAGTCCAATTTATGTGTGATCCACCGGCATAGGAACTGGGCATGGCTTGATGCTTAATGTGATCAGACTTGGTTTATATTTGTCAGCCCATTACTGTAAAAACATGCTCTGCTGTAAGTTGCCATGAAGAAATAGCCCTTTCGGCGAAATTCGGAAATAAAAACCATTTTAATTTTTTATTTCATAATGCTTGTGTAAATAAAATCTTATTTAATTAGATATTTTACATAGATTATCATATTACAAGTTCAAAAATTTCTATAAACATTCGAATATTCACAATACACAAAAACTAATATAAGCCCTATCGTCAATTATCTAATAATAGTCGTCTATAGGAGGTCTGACATGGCCTGGTGAGGTTGCTGTGGCGTGACGTTCAACTCCCTTTTCGTTCGTAAAAAGTACCCTGACAGTTGGCGGTGGGTGATGTTGATTAACTGCTTTCTCTCCAGGTGTATCGCTTTAGTATAGGGACTGGTAGCACAGATAGCTGTCGAGCAGATTTCAGAGATATTCAACAAACTATCGTATACATTTTGGTGATTTAGGTTATTCCTTCTGAGATTCAGATGTTTTTCAAAATTTTGAAGAAAATTATGCTATAGACATCCAAAGCATGAATTTACTGGTTGTTAAGCAGTCAGTATAGAAAAGTGTTCTAATTCAGTAGAGACATTGTGTTATTTCACAACACAATATTTGCGATATATATCACAACTTACTGTTGTAACGATATAAATACAGTTGACGTGTGGCTTCCATCTGAAACGCGTGTTTATTTAAATCATTTATTGTGTTTTATTATATGTATCTTGATCGTATAAAATACAACACAATGCGTTATTTTTTATGCTCACAATGATTGTGTTATTTCTAACTTGAACTTGTGTTACACCGGAAACAAGTTGAGTCATCTGTAACACAGATTGTTGTTTTGTACTGATTTTAAGCGCCATCTAGCGTCTTCACTTAGAGTAATAACTCGTTATTTTGCAAAATAAATTTATTTTTACTGAGCTGTTAAATACATTTCGTTGGCTACAAGAAACACGAATATTTGTTGAACTTCTACAGATTAAGAGTACAGCACATTAATAAGTTTTCATGATGAATTTGTCACTCAACTATAGGTTTCATTCAGTAAAACCAACTTATACATGGAGGAGGGACATGTTCATTCGGATAAAACTTGTAACAGAAGTTTCTTACTATAACCTCGTTCACATAAAAAGTTTACAACCCACTTTTTCTGAATAATCCCTTGTACACCTACGTCTATAAATCATTTGAGCTGCAAAAGGATATCTGACATATAAGCCATTAAAACTGTGATTGTGTAACTCCAATCTGACGTGTTAGGTCGATCAGATGTTACTATTGTCTTTAAACTCATGGGTGTATACACAATGAAACCCATCATAATTGAATATTACAGTGACAAGAAGCTACGACTAAGATAATAAATGTATGTTCGCGAAACTGTCTCATTAAGTTTCCTGGATGGTTCACTCTCTAGCTGTACATTTTTTCACACAGAGTTGTATTTGTCAATAAATAACGTTAAGCATATGAACAACCCGCTACACAATCGGCTATTCTATGTTTTCTCTGCCCATTAGGTATCGAAACTTGATTTTAGCATTATAAGCCCTCGGGCTTATCTCTGTACCACCAGGGGATGCATACCAAGCAGCCTCTATTATTTCACACTTAAACTATAAACACATGCTACTTTTTTGATTTTGCGTGTTTTCAGTAATTGTGAATGTTCGAATGTTTCAACTCTCAAGTTCGTGATGACAAGAAACCCACTTGAAGTAAAAATGTACCTCAAGACGGCTGGTATGGGTATTAACATGTTAATACCTATGCCAGACATCTTGAGAATACAAGTTGTAGCAGTGTTAGTTATTAAAAGTTCCACGTCGAGTGAAGGTGTAATCTTACCTGATATGAACCACTTTTAAACCTTAACTACACATACTCAAATGGTAAAAATGTGTTAAATGTTGCTGTAAATATTAGAATTGTCTTTAATATTTTACAAACAGTAACTATAAATCACAACAACAAAGGATGTTTTCTAACATCTACTCAAACACGTATCATGTAATATTAATGACCTTACCTTTCCACTGCTCTCTTAAACCAGGTCAGGTTATCCATCTGGGTGTCGTAGTATCCCAGTAGATTATACTGACCGTCTAAAGATAGAACCATGAAGTAAATATGTTACTTATAAGAAGATTTAAACAATTATTTTCTAAAGTATTGATAGAAAATATTGAAGTACAGGTATAAACAATCATTGTTATCACATTTGTTTTATTTACATAATATGATGAAAATTATCTTTTTAAACACGTCTATCATACGGGAGTTTTAAGCCAACATGAAATAATATTTTTAGGGGGTGGTGGTGGTGGTATAATAAAAGATATTTAAAATCGATTAATACTAAAAGTAAGAATATTATATAATATATATTATATGCAGTACTGTGTGATTTCTTATAGCAAAGCCACATTAGGCTATCTGCTGAGCCTATCGATGAGAATCGAACCCCTGGTTTTAGCGTTGTAAATCCGTAGACTTACCGCTGCACTAGCGAGAGGCTATACAATACTACTAATGACATTTAAAGCCATAAATTCAATAATATATTATACTTTTCAACAGTTTTGCTATTACAATTAACCCTAAACATACTATACGTAGGCCCGACATGGCCAGGTGGTGATTAAAGCACTCGACTCATAACCTGAGGGTTGCTGGTTCGAATCCCCGTCAAACCAAACATGCTCGCCCTTTCAAACGTGGGGGAGTTATAATGTTACGGTCAATCCCACAGTTCGTTGGTAAAAGGCTAGCCCCATAATTGGCGGTGGGTCGTAACGACTAGCTGCCTTCCCTCTAGTCTTACACTACTAAATTAGGGATGCTAGCGCAGATAGCCCTCGTGTAGTTTTGCGTGAAATTCAAACTAAACCAAACATACTATACTATATATTCACATTAATTTAGCAATGTACTGTATAAAGGTGTACATCATGTATTAATTCTGACAAGATTTAAGATTTGTTTTTAAGTCAAGCTTTACAAGCCTCACGAGTAAGATAATACGTGTATTAGAAGCTCAGAAAACCATAAAGCCTTGCTTCCATTAACTCAACTATGGCCTCAAAGAAGGCTTACCTGAAGTAAAACTTAACATAATGCTTTGGGACAACATGGAACATGTTAGTTCATCTCAGCTGTCCCATCCTCCAAACTAAACTAAAAATATTAATGTACAAATTTAAAAACAAAACTTTAAAGCCAACCCTTATCACTCATATAGCTATCAAGCTTTCTATTAAACTCACTTATATTTACTGCCTCTATAACATCAGTAGGTAACCACTCCAAAGGTCAACCACCCTGTTAGTAAAATAGCTGTCTTAACTGAAGATGACTCCTACCTTGCCAAAATTTATATTTTTGTCACTAGTCCTACTGTTCTCACTGTTAATTATCAAACAAAAATGTTGATACATCATCAGTATCAGTTCTATTTACAATCTTAAACACTTCGATCTCTACCTTTTCAAGATAAAACAATTTGAGAGATTTCAACGTTTTCTCATGTAACAAGTCCTCTATCCCAGGCACCATTCTAGTAACCTATCTACGAACCCAATCTAAGAACTCAATGTCCTTCCTAAGGTAAGGAATCCAGACCGTCCAAAACTTTTCCAGCGTGTAATGTAACTTCCAACAGCTCTATTATTACTAGGACAATTTTTATCACTCCACTTCAAAAGAGGACATCAGCTGACTTATAATCGTGTGGTACTGGTACCTGTCCTCTTTTCAAGGACTGACAAAAACAGTAGTAAATGGCTCAAATGTCCAATCCTTAACTTACTTCAAAATCCTTGGGAAAATATTATCTGGTCCAGGAGCCTTATTGTTTTATAAACTTCCCAATTTGTTCTTAACTAGCTCGGAACTAATGCAGTCGTCTTGTGTGTGTGTTTTTTCTTATTGCAAAGCCACGTCGGGCTATCTGCTCAGCCCAATGAGATGAATCGAACCCCTGATTTTAGCGTTGTAAATCCGTAGACTTACCACTGTTATTTCTATTTATCAGCTGTTCAAAATTTATTTAGTAGAAACTGAAGAAAAAGTAAAAATTAATAACCATCTTATGATACAGAAAAATGAAACAGTAGTTGTAAATATATGTATTCTAAGTAGGCCTAACGAAATAAAATTCCACGTATTTACAATGTAATGTTTCGATCCTTGAAAGTTTTGACAAGTTATGATAAATATTTTATGATATGATAAAGATACGTTAGAAGCGTTGTATTCTCAGATTTACTGAGTAATCGGGTAGGAGCCCCAGAATAACTGGAAGCTCTGGAGGATGCTTAACTGAGTAAAACTGATTTCGCTTAACTTCGACTGAGTTTGAAAGAGACTGGACACACTGCGAAACAGTATTTTTCTCCAAACTCGTATGAATGAAGAACTCTCTCACTGACAAACAATAGATGCTATATATATGTAAAATCGGCTCGTTTGAGTTGAGAAAATATTTTACGTAGAAGAGCGAACAACGTTTCGACCTTCTTCGGTCATCGTCAGGTTCACAAAGAAAGAAAGAGGTAACTGACCGGAAGCTGACCACATGTTTGAAAGGGGCTGTGTAACTGAGTGTCGGAATGTAGAGGGCGGGCTTAGATGTTTGAATATATAATATATAATATTATTTTATTATTATTATTTATTATATTTTTTTAATATAGATATAAAGGAGTTCCTTTGTATTGGTTTATTTTGAGTTTAAGTTGTTGTATAAGTAAAGCTTCTTTAATTTTGCGTTTGTTTATGTTTGTTTCTTTATTTAGTATTTGAGTGTTTTCTATGGTTATGTTGTATTTATTTGACTTGCAGTGTTCGAAAACGTGTGAAGGTTACTTTTTATGTTCTTTGAATCTGGTTTCCATTTTTCTACTTGTTTCTCCAATATAGAAGTCGTGGCAGTTATCACATTGTATTTTATAAATAATGTTGGTGTGGTGTTTGTCAGTGTAGTTTTTACATAGTATAGACCTCAGTTTTGTATCTGGTTTTTGAATAAATTTGGTATTCACTGGAATGTTGTGTTTTGTTACTAGTTTTTGCCAAATGTTGGTTATTTGTCTGCTGATGTCGGGAATATATGGTATACAGCAGTATATGGTTTTGTGATTTTTGATTCGTGAGATATATTTACTTTTGTTGGTTGATTTTGCTTTCTGTCCAGGGGGGTACGTATAATGTTTTCTACGGTTTGTGGAGGAAACTTATTGATGTTGATGAAGTATTGTTTTATTTTGTCTAATTCATCGTTAATTTTATCTGGTGAGCATCTAACATCGCCCTCTACATTCCGACACTCACTTACACAACCCTTCCAAAGATGTGGCCAGCTTCCGGTGAGTTACCTCTTTCTTTGTGAACCTGACGATGACCGAAGAAGGTCGAAACGTTGTTCGCTCTTCTATGTAAAATATTTTCTCAACCCAAACGAACCGTTTTTACATATATATTTCTCTACAAGTGGGTTTCTCGACATTACTGATTACGGTCAACAAGCTTGTATACCGCAGAAAGCTGTTTCTAATGCTTCTTTGGCATATAATAGAAAGTTTGAATGTAATACAAAGCGAATTGTCTTTTTTACCAAATAACCCGTTAACATCTGGAAAGATTTCTTACCTATCATTTGTTCGACTTGTGTCAGAGCAATACGATCTCCCTTAGAAGAAAATGCAACACTGCCCTAAAGATAAAAGAAAGGTTTGTTTTCCTACAGTTCCATAAGATATTCTTACTGTTTCAGGTTATATTAAGTACAACGTACTACGTGATATTGTCTCCTCACAGTTTAATATCGAATGTGATCCAAAGTATTCGATTTCATTTCTTTAAAACCTTATTGTCTTCACAGTATCTCTACTATAATAAAAAGTCGTGAAATGCAAGGAAAACTTATTTTCAAATGGACCACACTTAAAAGAGATGATTATATTTTAATGTTTATACATATACGTGTGTGTAACTTATAAAACCTAAAACCTTCTGAAAATTCAAGACTGAATACACACATATATATATAAATATCAATTCATTTTTTTCTACTTTCCTTCCTTATTTAATGTTATAATTATCTGATTATATCAAACATGTGTTGTTGCAAAACAACCCCAAACTAGTCATTGGTTTCCTTTCACTAAATATTTATTATTTCTTTATACGTACAAATATATATTCATCTTTATAAATCGCTTACAGAGTATATTGAGAACTATTCTACGTATAACGAACGAAACACATCAGATGGCGTTTGAAATTAACGAAATATTTTCGGAAATATATCTTATTTTTCTTTTCAATAGAATAACTGTTATGAAGAAACACAGAAGTGTCTTAACACGCAAGTGGTGAGTTCAACACACACGCAGTCAGACGACATTTGTATCAATCATACTTAGTATAAATTAACAAAACCTAATAGATGCTTACCGAAACGCCCAGAAACTGGGTCGAGTTCATGGCTGAATAAATTTCTTGGGCGATTTTCGAGTTTTCATATGTAAAATCGTCCAACGATATGCCCATTTCAGACAGTCTCTTTATGGTCTTGTTTAAGGCGAGCGCTACAGCCCACACTGCATCGTACGCTAGTGGCGCCTCCTGGTGTCCCTCTGGTAGTCGATCAACGTAACCGAACTCCACTAAAGCTTCTTTGTAGCGTCTAAGGAAGTCTTTGGACGTCTGTAATTATAGTTCCACAAATGAAGGCAAACAAACAAAATACGTCTAAGGAAGTCTTTGGACGTCTGTAATTATAGTTCCACAAATGAAAGTAGCGTCTAAGGAAGTCTTTGGACGTCTGTAATTATAGTTCCACAAATGAAAGTAGCGTCTAAGGAAGTCTTTGGACGTCTGTAATTATAGTTCCACAAATGAAAGTAGCGTCTAAGGAAGTCTTTGGACGTCTGTAATTATAGTTCCACAAATGAAAGTAGCGTCTAAGGAAGTCTTTGGACGTCTGTAATTATAGTTCCACAAATGAAAGTAGCGTCTAAGGAAGTCTTTGGACGTCTGTAATTATAGTTCCACAAATGAAAGCAAACAAACAAAATACGTCTAAGGAAGTCTTTGGACGTCTGTAATTATAGTTCCACAAATGAAAGCAAACAAACAAAATACGTCTAAGGAAGTCTTTGGACGTCTGTAATTATAGTTCCACAAATGAAAGTAGCGTCTAAGGAAGTCTTTGGACGTCTGTAATTATAGTTCCACAAATGAAAGTAGCGTCTAAGGAAGTCTTTGGACGTCTGTAATTATAGTTCCACAAATGAAGGCAAACAAACAAAATACGTCTAAGGAAGTCTTTGGACGTCTGTAATTATAGTTCCACAAATGAAAGCAAACAAACAAAATACGTCTAAGGAAGTCTTTGGACGTCTGTAATTATAGTTCCACAAATGAAAGCAAACAAACAAAATACGTCTAAGGAAGTCTTTGGACGTCTGTAATTATAGTTCCACAAATGAAAGCAAACAAACAAAATACGTCTAAGGAAGTCTTTGGACGTCTGTAATTATAGTTCCACAAATGAAAGCAAACAAACAAAATACATTAAAACTCATCAGCGAAGAAAAGTTTTAAAAATGGATAAAAAACAATAAATTAACCAATTACACTCAGATGTATAACTTCGTGAACTGTAGTCTTTTTTTTTTTATCGAAATAAAATAATTTTCGTTATCATTAATTAAACAGAGGTTTGAATATATTTTAAAGATAATTATACATGAAATAAAATATTAATATTTGGCCTGTTACATTATTTTGCAAATAATATTTTTGGTAATACAAGACGAACTGAGTGAGAGACGCCGTTCTGAGGTTTGTTTAACAATATCTCTGATTAAACATTCTGTTAGAAAGGTACGCCATTGCTCACGAGAAAAGGTCAGTGTGGATCAAAACAGGTTAATTTTCATTGTTTAAGCTCTAAATACTTCAAAACAGTTTTTCATACAATATTTATCACTAATTTGTATTTACACTGTAGCTTTATTGAGACATTTGAATTTTTGGTGTTTTCGTTATGTTAAATCCACGATAAGTAAGTGTTACTGACCATTCCAGAAATAGTATGTTCACTTCCCTGGTTCAACATCAACGCTTCCGTCGTGAAGTGGCCTTCAAGTGCTTCCTTCATCTGTTCGACGCTACAGTTGTATCCACGTTCTTGAATGGTGTACCAGTCGTCTTCGTACCAACCAATAAGAAACCACACGTACTGCTTCCCGTAAACTTTTTGTTTATAAGCCTAAGTATTAGGGTCGAGAATATTCATACCATTATCAAAAACAGAAACACGAACTTCATGATAATGTTTACCATTTAAAGGGTATTATCAAAGAACTAGATAGTTCATACATAGGTAAATGTATTAAATTTCGGAGTACAGAAAACTCACCTCACACAGAACTCTCCTAGCGGCAGCTCCATAAAACATTCCGACAATTATTCGTGCATCCTGCCTCTAAAGAAATCATTATTTGTTATTTTAAGGACTGTATTGATACAGCTATTAAAAATCATGTTTACATGTAGCTTAAAACATTCAGTTGATTAATCACAGAATGATCCTAGTTTGATAATTAACATTCAGTTGATTAATCACAGAATGATCCTAATTTGATAATTAACATTCAGATGATTAATCACAGAATGATCCTAGTTTGATAATTAACATTCAGTTGATTAATCACAGAATGATCCTAGTTTGATAATTAACATTCAGTTGATTAATCACAGAATGATCCTAGTTTGATAATTAACATTCAGATGATTAATCACAGAATGATCCTAGTTTGATAATTAACATTCAGATGATTAATCACAGAATGATCCCAGTTTGATAATTAACATTCAGATGATTAATCACAGAATGATCCCAGTTTGATAATTAACATTCAGATGATTAATCACAGAATGACCCTAGTTTGATAATTAACATTCAGATGATTAATCACAGAATGATCCTAGTTTGATAATTAGCATTCAGATGATTAATCACAGAATGATCCTAGTTTGATAATTAACATTCAGTTGATTAATCACAGAATGACCCTAGTTTGATAATTAACATTCAGATGATTAATCACAGAATGATCCTAGTTTGATAATTAGCATTCAGATGATTAATCACAGAATGATCCTAGTTTGATAATTAACATTCAGATGATTAATCACAGAATGATCCTAGTTTGATAATTAACATTAAGATGATTAATCACAGAATGATCCTAGTTTGATAATTAACATTAAGATGATTAATCACAGAATGATCCTAGTTTGATAATTAACATTCAGTTGATTAATCACAGAATGATCCTAGTTTGATAATTAGTTTGAATTAAACGAAACTGCCACACCACAGATGTTAAACATTTAACCCCCAAAGTATCAATTGTTTGCATATCATGAATAGCTATTCCCTAAATTATCGATTGGTTTTCATAACGTTCGCGAAAATTTAACCCTCAACTGGCCAGTTTGTTTAAATCTACGGTTAACCCTCAAATTACCGATTCTTTCTTAAATATTATGAACAGCTAATCCATAAGTAACCAATTATTTAAATACTGTGAACATTTAACCCTTAAATTATCAATTTATTTACATACTGTAAACAGTTAACCTCTAGATTACCAACTTCTTTACATACTGTGAACAGTTAACCCTTGAATTACCCGTCTGTTTACATATTGTTTACTAATGTAAACTACTGTTATACCTTATTGAATTATTTTATGTTTTTCCTTATCACATTGTTAATTGTAAATAATTAACCCAAAATACCGAGTAGACTGCAGAGTTCACATATTAATCGTGACCCTATAATCAACAAAGTAATAGACGAATAAATAATATTACAAATCACTTTAAAATGTAATGGTGTCCTTATTGGCAACTGTAGATTTAAAACTCTCCAATTACTTGGATATTATCTCCGAATGTAGATAACACCTGAACGCATGTAGTAACAATAACATCGTATCATATACTCCTGTTTCTAAATTTATATGACCAGTTTGTTTGTTTGTTTTTGAATCTCGCACAAAGCTACTCGAGGGCTATCTGTGCTAGCCGTCCCTAATTTAGCAGTGTAAGACTGGAGGGAAGGCAGCTAGTCATCACCACCCACCGCCAACTCTTGGGCTACTCTTTTACTACCGAATAGTGGGATTGACCGTCACATTATAACGCCCCCACGGCTGAAAGGGCGAGCATGTTTGGCACGCTGAAGTGAGATAAAATGAAAATGTTAAAGTTTAGTCTTTCGTTCCAACAGTACTATTACTTATTAAATAAATATATTTCACTCAAATAACACGTCCAAATATTGAAACGTGGAATTCCTAGCTTTCAGTACTACGTAATGTAAAAAGAAAAACATTTTAAAGAGCTTACACCAACAAATGTGAATGTATGAGTGGTTGGAACTTTCTTGATTGTATATCTAGATTATTATGACAGTGATAGTTTTAACTGTCGTTTATTGTGAAAGTACTAGTGATCAAAACCATCATTGCTTTACATTTTCAATGTTATGAAAGTCAACAATTTTGCTACTTTATATTTTGAATATAGTTATCTCTGATTTCGCATACACAGATCGTGTCCTGTTCTTCTTAAATCTATTGTTCAGTTAGGCACAAAAACCATTTGACAAGGGGATCTGTAGACCTGCACAATTTGTTTTGTGTTTTGAATTTTGCACAAAGCTACTCGAGGGCTATCTGCGCTAGCCGTCCCTAATCTAGCAGTCTAGAGGGAAGGCAGCTAGTCATCACCACCCACTGCCAACTCTTGGGCTGCTCTTTTACCAACGAATAGTGGGATTGACCGTAACATTATAACGCCCCCACGGCTGAAAGGGCGAGCATGTTTGGCGCGATGGGGATGCGAACCCGCGACCCTCAGATTACGAGTCGAACGCCTTAACACGCTTAACCATGCCGGGCCTTTAGAAGAAGAACTGGAGAGATCTTGAATCACGACTTAACATATGGAAACATATTTTAATTATCAGAATGTTAAAAAATAAAGAGATCATAATCTCTAATCATCGTTAAAATTTTGTAAAGTTGTTGTTTATGTTTCTTTTCAAATCAGAACAACAACTTATAACTCACAAAAGCAACAACAACTGTGGTATGTGAAGACAATGTAGAACTGTAGCGCAACTTCCAAGTTAATTTCACTGTATTACATAAGTGTATTTTCTCTTCCAGTTAAGACACAAACATTAAACAAGATGAATCTTTTTTGTACATTTTATGTTTTTATAATATATAAGAAGTTTCTATTTGAATTTAATGAAGAAGCATTGTAATCTTTGTCTCTAATCATCAAAATTCAATAAAATATTCAAAGACATCTAAAGTTTAGTTACGTATTTATTTCTAAATATCTAAAGTTAGATGTGTTTCCATGAGTGAAAAAATATATAGATACTATGATATTTAGTATATAATAATAATATATAATTTTTATTATTATTAATTTATTTCTGGCATTGTTTTATTCATATACGTAATTTGTTTTTTTACCACCAGGTTTCTGACAGCATCTGTTGGATCGGTAAGGAAGCTCTGTCTGGTAACAATCTCGATCCCAGCTATCTTGCATCGTTCTTCTAGGTCCTCGCCAGTCTTGACAGAAACAAGTATGTATTATTTCATATAAAATATTAATATCTAAGTAGAATAATAAATGATGTAATAATGTTCAAGCTACATATAAAGTGAACTTCCACGGACGTTGATCAGAGCGTTGATCTACGTAAAATAAGTTTGGGGGAAGAAAGGGAATATTTTAACCTTCTGAATATTTCATGAACGACCTGACGCACTAACCATGAATTTTCATTTAAAATTCCTCATTTTAAATAAAGGCAGATATATATATATATATAATTAAAAAGGCAGAATTTATTTAAGCGTTTTCAATTAAATACTGTAAAAAAAGTAGTCGATTTAGTTTCATATGGAAACTACAACAAAAAACATCGAGGACAACGCCCGACGTAGCAGCGTTCATTATTTCTTCTTCTTGTTTCTTTAGTAGTATATTTTCAACTCAAGTAATTCTGTTTTACTCACTGACATAAACACTTCCTCTGCTTCCTGAATTATAGCAATCCGAGACCAACTGAACTTTTCAAATAATCTAATTCTAGTCGGGTTATGAATTGTGGCTGAGGGATGAGTTCGGAAGAATGTCGGGAAACGTTTCCGGTTTGAGAGGGCTGGAGAACTGGAGCCATAGGAGACCTAAAATTATATCAATTTTATATTCAATTATTCTTCTCCTTAAGAAAATCAATAACAAACATTTTGAACCAAAACCAAGTCTTTTTTTTTAATGGCAAGTTGTGGAAAAGATCAGTTGAAAATTATATTACGAAGAAAAGACTACACCATGTTTTTATTCTTTAACAAATACTCCAAAGACATTTTTTCACGTGTTATTTAGAAAAACATTGTACGCCTAAAGAAAATACTTCTCTAATTCAGTCGTTTCGTCCTATAATTGTTTTATATTTGATTTAAATGGATCTTTTCAAGGTAACTCGCTTCACACTTTAAGATTACTTACAGAAAATACAAATATTCTGAAAAAAACAACCCAAAAAACAACAAACAACAACGCTATTACACAATGTAAGTTTAATAGCATGTTAATAACAATAATAAATCAGTGAACATACCACAACCAAGTTCCACATTCTCGCAGCTTCGGCGACAGTAGAGCAGACGATACTGCAGCCGCACAACAATATCGGTTTAATTGGCAAGTTGTAAAGAAGATCATAGAGGGCGTTTGCGCCAAGTCCTGGATTGCACTGTTAACAAAAATAATATGTTTATATTATGGATTGTTTTAGATGACAAAAAAAAAACAAAAACGATTTAACAACAAGAACTGAAAAAAAGATTTTGAGAATTTACTGTCATACATCTAATGCCAAAATCTATAAAAAGAAAACAAGTAGCAATTTTACTGAGTGATTTCAAATAGTTATTTATTTCATTGAAAAGTACACACGAAATTATAACTTATTGTAGTACTTGTTATCTTTACTAATAATGTTCAAAATGCCTTGAATGTGCAGTTATACACATTAACAGAAATGGATAAGAATTCTAATTGTAATAGTATAGGTTTTTCCACACAATGCTAGAATAACCTTATGGGGTAAAAGTTTAAAAGATATATAATGAAGCAAATGAAAATAAATTATACATGTGGCTGAGTTAATTAAATTATACATGTGGCTGAGTTAATTAAATTATGCATGTAGCTGAGTAAATTAAATTATGCATGTGGCTGAGTTAATTAAATTATGCATGTAGCTGAGTTAATTAAATTATACATGTGGCTGAGTTAATTAAATTATGCATGTAGCTGAGTTAATTAAATTATGCATGTGGCTGAGTTAATTAAATTATGCATGTAGCTAAGTTAATTAAATTATGCATGTGGCTGAGTTAATTAAATTATACATGTGGCTGAGTTAATTAAAGTATACATGTAGCTGAGTTAATTAAATTATACATGTGGCTGAGTTAATTAAATTATACATGTAGCTGAGTTAATTAAAATATACATGTAGCTGAGTTAATTAAATTATACATGTGGCTGAGTTAATTAAATTATACATGTGGCTGAGTTAATTAAATTATGCATGTAGCTGAGTTAATTAAATTATACATGTGGCTGAGTTAATTAAATTATGCATGTAGCTGAGTTAATTAAATTATGCATGTAGCTGAGTTAATTAAATTATACATGTGGCTGAGTTAATTAAATTATGCATGTAGCTGAGTTAATTAAATTATACATGTGGCTGAGTTAATTAAATTATACATGTAGCTGAGTTAATTAAAATATACATGTAGCTGAGTTAATTAAATTATACATGTGGCTGAGTTAATTAAAGTATACATGTAGCTGAGTTAATTAAATTATACATGTGGCTGAGTTAATTGAATTATACATGTGGCTGAGTTAATTAAATTATGCATGTAGCTGAGTTAATGTGTTTTTTTTTATCTCTCTCTTTATCGCAATTAACTGTAGTACGTGACTTTGATTTCAGAGGTTAAGTCGTGATATTATTGTTTCTTAACTTTCAGAACTGTGGTAAAAATACCATTGGTAACTAATTAAAGTTATTTATCACTAAAATTTATCAAACTTTCAATTTTCTAATGGCACTTTATATTACATCGACTAAAACTCCATATGATAACGTAATGTAACATGTACATGTTGGATACCTCAGCACCATATAATGTTAAAATATCCTTCCACTAATTCTCATGTGTTGCGACATAAATAAGATTTCTGAAAAATTAACACTTAATCAAGTTAGTAGTTATTTTACCGGGTCCCGGCATGGCCAAACGTGTTAAGGCGTTCGACTCGTTAGCTGAGGGTCGCGGGTTCGAATCCCCATCGCAACAAACATGCTCGCCCTTTCAGCCGTGGGGGCGTTATAATGTTACGGTAAATCCCACTATTCTTTGATAAAAGCGTAGCCTAAGAGTTAGCGGTGAGTGGTGGTGACAAGCTGCCTTCCCTTCAGTCTTACACTGCTAAATTAGGGACGTCTAGCACAGATAGCCCTCGAGTAGCTTTGTGCGAAATTCAAAAACAAAACAAGTTATTTTACCAAACCCTCTTTCCTGCTTATAATACCCTCCAGTCATTCCATTTAACCCTATTCGAATTGGAGAGCGCCTTACAAATATCAAGTGTACGCCTCCATATCAGAAATAACAGTTTAAGTAAAAATAATACTTTTAACCTTTAATCAGCAATTTTTAATTCATACTATCTTCGAATTGTTGTTGTTTTTGAATTAAGCACAAAGCTAAACAATGGGCTATCTGTGCTCTGCCCACCACGGGTATCAAAACCCGGTTTTCAGCGTTGTAGGCCCGCAGACATACCGCTCAGCCACTAGGGGGTTCTTCGAATTGTTATTTTATTATTTTGTAACGATTATTTAGTGTTGGTTTGGTTTGAAGTTCGCGCAAAGCTACACGAGGGCTATCTGTGCTAGCCGTCCCTAATTTAGCAGTTTAAGACTAGAGGGAAGGCAGCTAGTCATCACCACCCACCGCCAACTCTTTTACCAACGAGTAGTAGGACTGGCCATAACATTATAACGCCCCCACGGTTCAAAGGGCGAGCATGTTTGGTGCGACGGGGATTCTAACCTGTAACCCTTAGATTACGAGTCGAACGCCTTAACCCACCTGGCCATACCGGGCCACTAAATAATGTATGCCACATAGTAATTTCACAAACCTTATAAACATAAACGGCCATTTTCTGAAAAAAAAAAGTTTTGGTATCGAATGAAAATTGTTTGTTCTTTTTATTTGTTATTATAAATTCTGGTAGACTACAATTATTAAGACGGGTGCTTAAAAGAAATATTGGACATATATTACGGTATGCAGATTAGACAACGCCATATTAATAAAATGGTGCTGAAAAGTGACACGTTTCTAACTATTCAAGTATATATCCATTAATCTGGCGTATTTAAAACTTAGAACTTTATTTGCACATGAAAGTTTATGTAATTTGTAATTTCATAACTTGTCATATTTTTTTTAAGTCAACATCGGTTAAATATATCAGATCAAATGTAAACACTATTTTCGTGATTTAATGAAATACACCGGTAATATATGGTTTTCATGTAAGATAAAACGTTTTGCATAATTAAGTAACTTGACTATGTTATGTTGACATTCATGGGTAAATTCCGGCCCAGCATGGCCAGGTGAGTTAAGGCGTTCGACTCGTAATCTGAGGGTCGCGGGTTCGAATCCCCGTCGCAACAAACATGCTCGCCCTTTCAGCCGTGAGGGCGTTATAATGTGACGGTCAATCCCACTGTTCGTTGGTAAAAGAGTAGCCCAAGAGTTGGCGATGGGTAGTGATGACTAGCTGCCTTCCCTCTAGTCTTACACTGCTAAATTAGGCATGGCTAGGACAGATAGCCCTTGTCCAGCTTTTTGCGAAATTCAAAATAAACAAACAGTCACGGGTAAATTCCACTACAGTAACTTATATTTGGTCTTCATGGCAGGGTTATTTTGAGAATCGCTGTTCTAATGAGGAAAATATTAGTAATTTCGTCCAAAATATTTGTTCTGATTATAGAATAATAATAATGTTAGTGAACTGTTTGAAACTGGATTTTAACGTGATGATAAATTATTTATTTATTCATTATAACATGAGACTAGTTATATACTCGAGTTAAACTGCAATAAAAATTGGATTATTGTGATAAATCTTTTCCTACACTTTAATCTTTTAATTATGAGATCCTGGAGAGAAGTGGATAAAGAGAAGAGAACATGATCATGCGGTCATAGCTCGATAAAAAGAGATACAGGTAGTCTTTGAAAAGTAGCATTGCTAAATTAATTGTCTTTAGATCTATTACACCACATGTAATGTACCATTGATGAAGAATGTGTAATGATTTTGTGTTGCTTCTTTTGGACTCCATGTTTTATCGTATATATTTGAATCATTTGTATGAATTTTTACCACAACGTCTCAAATAAATCCGAATAAATTTTATTATATTTAGATAATAAATTTTCTTAATTAATTCAACCTATTTTAATTAAGAACATTAAGTTTTTGGAGGTGAAGATGCCTCATGCTATTCTCCCCTTGAAAACGACATGATGCGCCACCTGTTATCCATTGACAACAGTATTAGAGATGTATATTTTTCTGTGACAGATAATAAAAATTGAGGTAAAGTAACGGATTTTAATCTTAAGATTTCCCTCTGAGCAAAACCTATTATTTATTTATTTTTTTCATATGACAAATCAGATGTGTTTGTTTTGTGGAAAATGTTTCCACAAATGTCTTAGTTAAAATCAGGTTTAGATTACCTTGGCGCAACAAATATATTAAAATCAAATAAAATTATCCAGACGTCTAGTTTATATGGAAAATGGCCGTAACATGTAAGGCGGGATCGCGTTGCTATTGTCAGTTCGTTTAGCGACCTATGAAAACTCAACAACTAACAATGGCGGCCACTTGCGCGAGCTAAATACCACGTGACTTCCAGTCTCGTGTTATTTATATTTAAGGTTTAGATAACCATAGCTAAGATCTCGTACTGAAGTTTATAAACGTATACAACTATGATGAATATAAATCGATTGCTTCAGTATAATAAACATAAATCAAATAATAATTTTAAAATAAGATAAAAAGGAAAGTTTCATTATTCAAATAATACATTCTTAAATTAAAGGTTTAATTTTACATCGAAACCACAACAAATAACTTGTTTTATCTTAAGGGCTAGTGTGGTTTAACTACGTTCTCTGTGAGAGGACTGAGATGCAGGGATTTGTAAGACTTGACGTGAGTTTATTAAACGATACACATCGAATATTACAGGTAAGGTTCAAAGAACACCAAAGAGATATTAAGAACTGTGGTATAAACACATCAGCTATAGCTTTTCACGTTCAAGAAAACGACCACATCATAGACCTAAAAAATATGAAACTAACGTACGGGGAAAAGGAAGCTATTGTTATCCTAGCACACGACAGTGGACCACCGGTTAGTATTAATCAAAACAACAGTCAAGCACACGACAGTGGACCACCGGTTAGTATTAATCAAAACAACAACGGTCAAGTACACGACAGTGAACCACCAGTTGAGTTGGTATTAATCAAAACAACGGTTAACAACTACTAAATACTGTAGACCCCATTAATAAAATAGGCCAGGTGGTTAAGGCACTCGACTTGTAATCCGTGGGTTCGAATCCCCGTCACACCAAACATGCTCGCCCTTTCAGCTGTGGGTGCGTTATAAAGTGACGGTCAGTCCCACTATTCGTTGGTAAAAGAGTAGCCTAAGATTTGGTTGTGGGTGGTGATGACTAGC
Organism: Tachypleus tridentatus; assembly: GCF_004210375.1. Taxonomy (NCBI): domain Eukaryota; kingdom Metazoa; phylum Arthropoda; class Merostomata; order Xiphosura; family Limulidae; genus Tachypleus; species Tachypleus tridentatus. Next base: position 146,278,882 of record NC_134826.1, read on the forward strand.
TTCCTTCCCTCTAGTGTTACAGTACTAAATTAGAAATGGCTAGCGCAGATAGCTATCGTGTGGCTTTGCGGGAAATTTAAAACAAACCAAACTAATAAAATATATCGTTTGTTGTAATTGCAGCTTGAAGTGTGGAAGATTCCTTGATTATTTTCTCTCTAAGTAACAGCTGTAACTGTATTTTCCTTGTATTTATTATGTGAAGCATTCGATTTACATATAAGTTTTGCGCTTTTTTTACGACTACTTCCCTCTGTAGACGGATCTTCACCAAGTTTGGTATGGAGGTTCATTGGTTCCACGGAGAGATAGAAACACATTTTTAGTTTTGCAGTTTTTATGGGCATTTTTCAGCTTTTACGATAGCGTATAAGGGAAGAAACTTTTCGTGTTCTAAGATAACCTTTCATAAATTACATAAATTTGTATCCATGTAACAAGTACTCTAGCTAGTGGTTAATAACATTACTGTCAGATGTCAGTTGTTGTTGTAACTGGTGCCTAGGTTCGTATTTTAAAAGTGTTCCACAGTTAAACGATTTTGTATCACTCAGTGTATTGTTTTGAAGGCTCCGGTATAAGGTCCGAAAGTTCTCAAATGTAATTGTTTTAACGTAGAGAAAGGTCCGTGTATAATTATGTAAACTACAATATTCGTTAAATGTATGTTTGTAAAATTATGTCATTAAAAATTTATCCAGAAAGCTCTCTCGTCTGATTACACGTTATAATTTCCTTTTTAAAAATGTGTAAACTTACAGCGTCAATATACAACTGTTATAAATATCTTCTCAACCTACGTATATGTATGTTTGTTTTAATAGAAGTCGAAAATTGTCGAACACCCGGACCTTATCATGAAATGTTCCAGAAACAACATAGGATTATCTCTTCCAAACCATTCCTTATGGTGTTTTGGTTTATATACAAGCCTGTATTTACTATAACACGTTTATACCGTAGTTAATAAGAGTTTAATGCTTTGCAAAAACAAAAATGTTTAACATTTAAATCGCCCCTCCCTTCGTTGGCTCAACAGTAAGTCAGTGGGGTTACAACACCAAAAATCGGATTTTTTGTACTCTTGGTGGGAACAACACAAATAACTCACTATGCAGCTTCTCGTTTAATAACCTACAAAGACGTAAAACAATAGTGAATTGTATTAACAAGTTCGGTGTGCACCGTGGTAGGGGGCGTTACAAGAATGGTAGTTTCATTCCCAGTCGGTCAGACAAGAGTGTCTAAAGCGTCGGTGGTGACTGATGTTGGTTGCTACTTTTCCTTTAATTCGAAATTAATGACAATTGCCTATAGACAGTCCTTTGTGAAGATGTAAACTCAAACCTCTAATGTCTGAAATCTCAAAGTGAATGACAGAAGCTCAATGTGGTTCATCCTTGTGTGTAATGTGTACTGTTATGTTCAAAGCGAGTTCGTCTTTTGCTCGTTTAAAAACAAACAAACAAACTTTAACCATGACACGTAATGTTCAAACAGCTGAACGTTCTATACTGTAGTCGGTAAATATTTAAATAACTGAAAATATTTCAGTTATTTGTGATGTAACAGTTGTCTTTGAATATCACTTGCTATCGTATCTACACAAAAGAAAGTCTTACGTCATCGTGTTAACTGACTAAACATGAAAACTTTAATTATGTAAAAGGCCAAATTCTGAAATTATTTAGTGCGCGCCATACCGCACAAACCACATTGTTCTTCCTATAGTGCAAGTTGGCAAATATGAATGGGCACATGCATGATACTTATTAGGCCCAAACCCTGGATAATATTGCAGTATGTGGCTTATTCGTTATTAACTGGTAACGTGGACAGGTTACCATTGCCCTCCCCCCAGTGGCACAGTGGTATGTCTGCGGATTTAGAACGCTAGAAACTGGGTTTCGATACCCGTGGTGGTTAGAGCACAGATACACCATTGCGTAGCTTTCTTATTAACTTCAAATCAAAGTGTAGTGCTAGTAATATGGCTTGATTTGTTTGGATCTAAGCACAAGGCTACACAATGGGCTATCTATGCTCTGCCCATCATGAGTATTTAAACCCGGTTTCTACAACCGTATTAGTACTAACAATGCAACGTAATCCAACAACGACATTGAACAAATTAGTTTGTTCCTGATCACTACAGACGTTTAATAAAAATAAAATTTAGGAAAAATATTTTGTTGATTAAAAGGTAAGCGGGCAAAAATATATCAGTGTTGCTGGAGCGCCCTCGTGTTGCAAAAATATATCATTATTGCTGGAGCGCCCTCGTGTTACAAAAATATATCAGGGTTGCTGGAGCGCCCTCGTGTTACAAAAATATATCAGTATTGCTGGAGCGCCCTCGTGTTACAAAAATATATCACTGTTGCTGGAGCGCCTCGTGTTACAAAAATATATCACTGTTGCTAGAGCGCCTCGTGTTACAAAAATATATCAGTGTTGCTAGAGCGCCCTCGTGTTACAAAAATATATCAGTGATCAGTGTTAGTAGAGCGCCCTTGTGTTACTTTTACTTCTTCACAAACTATACACAACTATTTATACAGCAAGCCCGATATAAGATATATAATATCCTCACATCTACATTTACACAACAAGCCCGATATAAGATATATAATATCCTCACATCTACATTTACACAACAAGCCCGATATAAGATATATAATATCCTCACATCTACATTTACACAGCAAGCTCGATATAAGATATATAATATCCTCACATCTACATTTACACAGCAAGCCCGATATAAGATATATAATATCCTCACATCTACATTTACACAGCAAGCCCGATATGAGATATATAATATCCTCACATCTACATTTACACAGCAAGCCCGATGTGAGATATATAATATCCTCACATCTACATTTACACAGCAAGCCCGATATAAGATATATAATATCCTCACATCTACATTTATACAGCAAGCTCGATATAAGATATATAATATCCTCACGTCTACATTTACACAGCAAGCCCGATATAAGATGTATAATATCCTCACATCTACATTTATACAGCAAGCTCGATATAAGATATATAATATCCTCACATCTACATTTACACAGCAAGCCCGATATAAGATATATAATATCCTCACATCTACATTTATACAGCAAGCCCGATATCAGATATATAATATCCTCACATCTACATTTATACAGCAAGCCCGTTATAAGATATATAATATCCTCACATCTACATTTATACAGCAAGCCCGATATAAGATATATAATATCCTCACATCTACATTTATACAGCAAGCCCGATATAAGATATATAATATCCTCACATCTACATTTACACAGCAAGCCCGATATAAGATATATAATATCCTCACATCTACATTTATACAGCAAGCGCGATATAAGATATATAATATCCTCACATCTACATTTATACAGCAAGCCCGATATAAGATATATAATATCCTCACATCTACATTTATACAGCAAGCCCGATATAAGATATATAATATCCTCACATCTACATTTACACAGCAAGCCCGATATAAGATATATAATATCCTCACATCTACATTTACACAGCAAGCCCGATATAAGATATATAATATCCTCACATCTACATTTATACAACAAGCCCGATATAAGATATATAATATCCTCACATCTACATTTATACAGCAAGCCCGATATAAGATATATAATATCCTCACATCTACATTTACACAGCAAGCCCGATATAAGATATATAATATCCTCACATCTACATTTACACAGCAAGCCCGATATAAGATATATAATATCCTCACATCTACATTTACACAGCAAGCCCGATATAAGATATATAATATCCTCACATCTACATTTACACAACAAGCCCGATATAAGATATATAATATCCTCACATCTACATTTACACAACAAGCCCGATATAAGATATATAATATCCTCACATCTACATTTACACAGCAAGCCCGATATGAGATATATAATATCCTCACATCTACATTTACACAACAAGCCCGATATAAGATATATAATATCCTCACATCTACATTTACACAGCAAGCCCGATATAAGATATATAATATCCTCACATCTACATTTATACAACAAGCCCGATATAAGATATATAATATCCTCACATCTACATTTACACAGCAAGCCCGATATAAGATATATAATATCCTCACATCTACATTTACACAACAAGCCCGATATAAGATATATAATATCCTCACATCTACATTTACACAGCAAGCCCGATATAAGATATATAATATCCTCACATCTACATTTACACAACAAGCCCGATATGAGATATATAATATCCTCACATCTACATTTATACAGCAAGCCCGATATAAGATATATAATATCCTCACATCTACATTTATACAGCAAGCCCGATATAAGATATATAATATCCTCACATCTACATTTACACAAGCCCGATATAAGATATATAATATCCTCACATCTACATTTACACAACAAGCCCGAGATAATATATATAATATCCTCACATCTACATTTACACAGCAAGCTCGATATAAGATATATAATATCCTCACATCTACATTTACACAGCAAGCCCGATATAAGATATATAATATCCTCACATCTACATTTACACAGCAAGCCCGATATAAGATATATAATATCCTCACATCTACATTTATACAGCAAGCCCGATATAAGATATATAATATCCTCACATCTACATTTACACAGCAAGCCCGATATAAGATATATAATATCCTCACATCTACATTTACACAGCAAGCCCGATATAAGATATATAATATCCTCACATCTACATTTATACAGCAAGCCCGATATGAGATATATAATATCCTCACATCTACATTTACACAGCAAGCCCGATGTGAGATATATAATATCCTCACATCTACATTTACACAGCAAGCCCGATGTAAGATATATAATATCCTCACATCTACATTTACACAGCAAGCCCGATATAAGATATATAATATCCTCACATCTACATTTACACAGCAAGCCCGAGATAATATATATAATATCCTCACATCTACATTTACACAGCAAGCTCGATATAAGATATATAATATCCTCACATCTACATTTACACAGCAAGCCCGATATAAGATATATAATATCCTCACATCTACATTTACACAGCAAGCCCGATATAAGATATATAATATCCTCACATCTACATTTATACAGCAAGCCCGATATAAGATATATAATATCCTCACATCTACATTTACACAGCAAGCCCGATATAAGATATATAATATCCTCACATCTACATTTACACAGCAAGCCCGATATAAGATATATAATATCCTCACATCTACATTTACACAGCAAGCCCGATATGAGATATATAATATCCTCACATCTACATTTACACAGCAAGCCCGATGTGAGATATATAATATCCTCACATCTACATTTACACAGCAAGCCCGATATAAGATATATAATATCCTCACATCTACATTTATACAGCAAGCTCGATATAAGATATATAATATCCTCACATCTACATTTACACAGCAAGCCCGATATAAGATGTATAATATCCTCACATCTACATTTATACAGCAAGCTCGATATAAGATATATAATATCCTCACATCTACATTTACACAGCAAGCTCGATATAAGATATATAATATCCTCACATCTACATTTACACAGCAAGCCCGATATAAGATATATAATATCCTCACATCTACATTTATACAGCAAGCCCGATATCAGATATATAATATCCTCACATCTACATTTATACAGCAAGCCCGTTATAAGATATATAATATCCTCACATCTACATTTATACAGCAAGCCCGATATAAGATATATAATATCCTCACATCTACATTTATACAGCAAGCCCGATATAAGATATATAATATCCTCACATCTACATTTACACAGCAAGCCCGATATAAGATATATAATATCCTCACATCTACATTTATACAGCAAGCGCGATATAAGATATATAATATCCTCACATCTACATTTATACAGCAAGCCCGATATAAGATATATAATATCCTCACATCTACATTTATACAGCAAGCCCGATATAAGATATATAATATCCTCACATCTACATTTACACAGCAAGCCCGATATAAGATATATAATATCCTCACATCTACATTTACACAGCAAGCCCGATATAAGATATATAATATCCTCACATCTACATTTATACAACAAGCCCGATATAAGATATATAATATCCTCACATCTACATTTATACAGCAAGCCCGATATAAGATATATAATATCCTCACATCTACATTTACACAGCAAGCCCGATATAAGATATATAATATCCTCACATCTACATTTACACAGCAAGCCCGATATAAGATATATAATATCCTCACATCTACATTTACACAGCAAGCCCGATATAAGATATATAATATCCTCACATCTACATTTACACAACAAGCCCGATATAAGATATATAATATCCTCACATCTACATTTACACAACAAGCCCGATATAAGATATATAATATCCTCACATCTACATTTACACAGCAAGCCCGATATGAGATATATAATATCCTCACATCTACATTTACACAACAAGCCCGATATAAGATATATAATATCCTCACATCTACATTTACACAGCAAGCCCGATATAAGATATATAATATCCTCACATCTACATTTATACAACAAGCCCGATATAAGATATATAATATCCTCACATCTACATTTACACAGCAAGCCCGATATAAGATATATAATATCCTCACATCTACATTTACACAACAAGCCCGATATAAGATATATAATATCCTCACATCTACATTTACACAGCAAGCCCGATATAAGATATATAATATCCTCACATCTACATTTACACAACAAGCCCGATATGAGATATATAATATCCTCACATCTACATTTATACAACAAGCCCGATATAAGATATATAATATCCTCACATCTACATTTACACAGCAAGCCCGATATAAGATATATAATATCCTCACATCTACATTTACACAACAAGCCCGATATAAGATATATAATATCCTCACATCTACATTTACACAACAAGCCCGATATAAGATATATAATATCCTCACATCTACATTTACACAGCAAGCCCGATATGAGATATATAATATCCTCACATCTACATTTACACAACAAGCCCGATATAAGATATATAATATCCTCACATCTACATTTACACAGCAAGCCCGATATAAGATATATAATATCCTCACATCTACATTTATACAACAAGCCCGATATAAGATATATAATATCCTCACATCTACATTTACACAGCAAGCCCGATATAAGATATATAATATCCTCACATCTACATTTACACAACAAGCCCGATATAAGATATATAATATCCTCACATCTACATTTACACAGCAAGCCCGATATAAGATATATAATATCCTCACATCTACATTTACACAACAAGCCCGATATGAGATATATAATATCCTCACATCTACATTTATACAGCAAGCCCGATATAAGATATATAATATCCTCACATCTACATTTATACAGCAAGCCCGATATAAGATATATAATATCCTCACATCTACATTTACACAAGCCCGATATAAGATATATAATATCCTCACATCTACATTTACACAAGCCCGATATAAGATATATAATATCCTCACATCTACATTTACACAACAAGCCCGATATAAGATATATAATATCCTCACATTTACCTACTATACGTGTGAGGTTTCAAAATGCGTTACCTCACTATCCCTCGAGTGTATCCATAGCCTGTATCCATGCAAGAGGTTAGGCTCATTGTTGACGTCAGTAAGAGCCATTTCTGCCGCCGGTTGACAACCTTGTCCACCCAACCAGCCGCCCGTGCCATTGATCGGGTAGACGACGGCAATGTCCAAGTTCTTCGTTTCGCCCTTAATCTTTCGCTTGTCGTTCCTCAAAGTGCTTAAACCCCCGATAAAGTCGACGTTGAATAATATTATAATGAATAAAAGAAAATGGCGCATGACCCTCCAGTGGTTCGTCTGTCGCACCAAAAACAATATAACTAACAATTACATGGTAACATCATTTATGTGAAAGAACGCGTTTGTTCACCACTACCGTTCCAGGTTTTTCAACGGCTGAGTTCGTATTACGACGAGTTACAAACTGGTGCGCAGCCAGTTATCGATCGGACTAGCTACGTCCGTATTCTCTATAGGTACAAAAATGTATGACTACAGTTATACAGAGTTAAGCATACTTCCTTCTGGTCATTTAATTCAATATAGTGCTCGGAAATTTATATAGATAGATAGATAGATAGATTTAGTACGTTTACAACAACGACGTATGTTCTAGACATCTTACAAATGTTGTCATACTTTATGAGTAGTCATGGTGAAGAAAGTGCTTCTAATGGCACTGTTCACACTCAGTTTGAAAAAAATAATTTCTAAGTATAATGCAATTAAGTACAACGGATGAAATAATAACTTCTTAGAAAACATGATTTGCAGCGTTGATCAGAAACAGATCCAAGTTTATTTACATATTTTAAAACTAGGCCTTCCTACTTTCATTTTGTCCTAAAAAAACTTACTAGGTCGTTCCCATGCTTTCCTTTGTCTCCGAATGCGTTTTCAGAGAACTAGACCTACCTTCTTCAAAACTACCCTTTGATATTACTATAACTACAGTGTGGCCACATGTCTGCAAGTGAGACGTAACAGCTCTTGTAACCGAATCAATATCCCGAATAACGAATTTCAAACTCTTCAAAATATATTTAATAATGTTGGTTTGTTTTGAAGTTCGCGCAAAGCTTCACGAGGGCTACCTGCACTCGCCGTCCCTAATTTAGCAGTTTAAGACTAGAGGGAAGGTAGCTAGTCATCACCACCCACCGCTAGCTCTGAGGCTACTCTTTTATTAATGAATAGTGGGATTGACCGTCACGGCTGAAAGGGCGAGCATGTTTGGTGTGACGGGGATTCAAACCCGCGACCCTCGAATTACAAGTTGAGTGCCTTAACTTAATTAAGACAACCAGATGTAAGAACATACAAATTGGAATTCTCACAAGTGTCAAATACAGAGATTTTCTGTAAGAACATACAAATAGGAATTCTCACAAGTGTCAAATACAGAGATTTTCTGTAAGAACATACAAATAGGAATTCTCACAAGTGTTAAATACAGAGATTTTCTGTAAGAACATACGTATAGGAATTCTCACAAGTGTCAAATACAGAGATTTTCTGTAAGAACATACATATAGGAATTTTCACAAGTGTCAAATACAGAGATTTTCTGTCTGCGAATAATGTTAAGATTTTATTCAGAAAGTAGAAAACCTGACACAAAATTGGTAATGTCGATTTAAAGACTGAAGCAAAAGTAATTGATGAATCATGTTTAATTAACATATTTTGAAACTATTCTAAGTAATTAATTGAAAAACATTTGAATATTGCATAAACAGAAAGTGTGAAATCAAATTAATGATGTAACACAGAAATATGAAAACTGTACTTTGAACAGCCAAGAAAGTTATAATTTTCCTTTACTGAAAATTTGTTTTCGATACGTACTTCTCTCCTTTCACAAGAAGTTATAATGTATCGGTCAATCCCACTTTTCGTTGGTAAAAAAGGAGCCCAAGAGTTGGCGGTGGGTGGTGACGACTGCAAATTAGGGACAGCTAGCGCAGATAACCCTCGTGTGTGTAGCTTTGTACGAAATTTAAAAACAAACCTTTCACAAGATTAGCTATTGGCATTCACTGCTGCCCCCTATATGTGAACTACATGCCATTTGCTCTCTTACCGAAACCAAATGATTTCAGTGTGTCTCTCATGTAAATCACCGCGCATTACCTCTCCACCAATAGGAGTGCAGTACACTCAAGCGATGCACGTGATTCTCTCTGTATATTCCAACTGAATTATTACTTCGAAGTATTATAGAAAACGGGAGCACTGGAAATGTGTAGGGATGACAGGCCGGAAGTGTGAGAGAATGGAAGTATCTATCGGAAATATATTTTCAGTATAGTAAAATTATAACTCCCTATAAGGTACTTTCCTCCCCTGACAGGATTAGCTAAAATCCCACAGTGTAAGAGAAGAACAGAGGTACCCCCCCCCACAAGAAAAAGCATTCAAAGGATACCGCCATAGATTAGGGCCCGGCATGGCCAGGTGGATTAAGGCGTTCGACTCCTAATCCGAGGGTCGCGGGTTCGAATCCCTGTCGCACCAAACATGCTCGCCCTTTCAGCCGTGGAGGCGTTATAATGTGACGGTCAGTCCCATTATTCGTTGGTAAAAGAGTAGCCCAAGAGTTGGCGGTGGGTGGTGATGACTAGCTGTCTTCCCTCTAATCTTATTCTGCTAAATTAGGGACGGCTAGCACAAATAGCCCTCGTGTAGCTTTGCGCGAAATTAAAAAAAACAACAACAACAAAGAAACAAACCGTAGATGAGAGAGCCAGATCTGAAGAAAGAAACTGCACCACATCTGAGCCAGGTATAATCTTCTTCCATCAGTTACGTGTGTAGTAGTAAAAAGTCAAATAAGAATGGAACACATCCAAATGAAAAAGAATGTGGTAGGAAAGAGATCCCAACTAGGGAAACATATTGTAAGTCAATCCCACAATGAGAAAATTGGGTAATGAAAGAAGTTCTCCTAGACGTAGAGTGACTACAGCTTGGTGGACTGTACTCAATAAGTTAACTACATTCCACACCCCCTTGTGGAGTACCGACATCTGTGTGAGAAAAGGATGATGGCCATACTTTCTTCATATCAAACCAAAGAACCGCTCCAATTCCCAGGTATGAAATAAGGACTACCTCTGCACTACTGATCTGGGAACTTGACATCTGGTAAAAAAAAGGATGCCTATTGCACGTTATCAACTCCGCCAAGCGTGAAACAGGCTGGGACCTTCCTAATACCAATAATATTCTCGTAATAAAAGAGAACAAGGCATAGCTAAGGATAGCACTGGAACAATCCCACATACCACCGCCATGACCAACAACACACACAGAAGAAATTGATTTCCTTTGAAGGAGGAAGATTGACAATCCAAAAACATATGTGAGGACGTTTGTTGATTGGTTTATTCTGGATCCAACACAAGGTCAGGGGACACTGACATCCATGAGGCAGTAAGATGAGGATTTCCAATCGAATGAGTGATCTGCATTTTTGACGGTTCAACTTCAGTGACTGTGTAAATAGTATCACGAAGTCACGTTATTTACCAAAGTTACAGCTCAACTCCTCTGGATACCACATCTCATCTTTATCAGAAGAATACCACTGCCCTACTCTCGACTGAATGGTTATAGCCATCTTTTTTTGTAAAACCATTCAGGATTGTGTCTTCACGATCAACCATCTCAGCCACTTGGAACTGGAAAGTGATAAGAACTCCCACACTCCATTAAAAGACAGGAGGGTGAATACTTGGTTGGTGGGTTGTTTGTTTTTTAATTTTGCGCAAAGCTACACGAGGGCTATCTGCGCTAGCCATCTCTAATTTAGCAATGTTAGACTGTAGGGAAGGCAGCTAATCATCATCATCCACCGCCAACTCTTGGGCTACTCTTTTAACAACTAATAATGGGATAGACCGTCACATTATAACGCCCCCGAGGCTAAATGGGCAAGCATGTTTGTTGTGATGGAGATTCGAACCCACGACCCTCAGATTACGAGTCGAGTGCTTTAACCACCTGGCCATGCCAGGTCGAACAGGTGGTAAAAAGTCCGGAAGAATGTCATTATCAGAGATAGGGCAATGGCTGACAAAGAAACCCTATTCTAGAAAGCAGACCATACCAATTTATTCAATGAAAGCATGGTAGGAATGGATAGCTATCCTCTTCTGCTTTACCCATGCAGTCCATGGTTGATATGCTCCATAACAGGCATGTTCGTGAAGCTAAAACCTCGCAAGGTTATTAACCTTGAAGTAATCTTGCGGAACAGCCAAAGTTGCCAGTGAGCATTGTGAAGCCATGGAAGGACATGCAATTCGAAAACAAACTGTGATTCCACTTAGAGTATCCAGAACATGATATGATTTGAATGTTGTGTAAGAGAATCCAAAAGAGCAGGTCAAATATGTGAAAAGAAAGGAAGTGGCTCCGACAGGAACAATACCCCTACAAAATAAACAAGAGAAGATGGCCTAACCCGAAGATTACTAAAGAAGGTTAAAACGTTGTTCTGTACTTTATTTTAAGTAAAGTTGTAATACCATACCAGCCATCTTGAGAATACATTCTAACTTCTAATAGGTTTCTTGTCATCATGAAAAGCACTTACCCATATACCCTATGTACAATAAGAATAAGCTATTCACAAATATATAAATTAATAAAATCAAACCCGACAATCTAATAACTACAAATAAAATTTCAAATTAATTTCTAATATTACTGTAAGAAAAAAAAACATTATTTATATTTTGAATGAGATATTAAATACCTTTTGTTTGTTTTTTTAGTTTCAGAGAAAAGAATGACTTTGTCTATAAATAGATAAATATTTAAATTTGCATAAGTAAAAATAGGGAATATATGTGTATTAATGAGTTTATGAGTTTTGCTCAGTTTCTGAATGTTTTAATGAAATAAACTTCGCGTGAACTGCAACATTATCAGTATTTTATTTTTCACATCATAAATGTTATCACACAGAAAAATTATAGGATGAACACACTCTTAGAAACTACACACCTGTTTGTCATAAAAACTGACGTTTGATGGACCAGTAAAGGGTTTTAGAGAGAGTAACGTATTAAATATTTAACACATCACCAATGTAATCTAAGTGTTCAATCCATGGTCCCTGTAAAAATGATAGAAAGGAACATTAGCTGCCTGTAGTTATGGGTATACGAGGGCTGTTCAAAAAATACGCGGACTGACGTCATAAAACAAAATGTACTTTATTTAGAAGTTACAGGTCTGGGACCCCTTCAAGGTACTCTCCTCCCCAACGCACACACTCATCCCAACGGTGTTTCCACTTGTTGAAACAGTCCTAGTACGCTTCTTTTGTAATGTCCTCCAGCTCCTTCGTCGCATTTGCCTTAATCTCGGGAATCGTCTCAAATCTTCTTCCTTTCAAGGGTCTTTTGAGTTTGGAGAACAAGAAAACATCGCAAGGAGTAAGGTCAGGTGAGTGCGGGGGGTGGGGAAGAACAGTGATCGAGTGTTTGGCCAAAAACGCACGAGTTCTGAGGCACAAATTTCGCAGCAACGCGGTGCATCTTCAATTTTTCGGTCAAAATCTCGTAACAAGATCCAACTGATATCCCACACTCTTCAGCAAGCTCCCTAACAGTCAGACGTCGATTTGCCCGCACCAGGGTGTTGATTTTATCGACGTGTGGATCGTCAGTTGACGTGGAAGGACGTCCAGGACGCTCATCATCTTCAATGGACTGTCGACCATCCTTAAAACGTTCATGCCACTTGAAACATGCCGTACGATTCATAGCAACATCACCGTAAGCCGTGTTAAGCATAGCAAAAGTTTCAGTCGCAGATTTTCCAAGTTTAACACAAAATTTCACAGCAAGTCGTTGCTCCTTCAGGTCATTCATTCTGAAATCCGCCAAACGAAAAAAATCGCACTTCACTTAAAACCGCGTAGCTAATACACAAATGAAGATATCTGCAATCGGGAAATGGCATTGTAATCAGCTGATCTGTGCGAACCTAGCGACACCAAGCGGATTCCACTGGAACCAACTGGAGCCGCGCAATTCAAACAGTCCGCGTATTTTTTGAACAGACCTCGTACAAAGTTAAATTACTAATTTCTGAAAACACAAAGGGATCAAACTCATATTTTATTCCTATTCAAGATGTTTCTACTTGTACCAAAACCTATAAGCTGGTCTTTAAAACAAATTCACACCAAAATAAATGACTCATTAAGGTTCGATGTAAGATAAAGTGTTAAAATTCAAACTATCACCTTCTCCTTTACCGGGTTTACAGTTTGTCATTCTTACATCAGTCATAGTGAGAACAGGCCAGAGACTTGACAGATCCTTATCATTTTTAAACATAACTTCAAGAGAAACAGGAGTGCCCTCTTACCACCACTCTTCTGCAGACTGGTGTGGTTTAAAGCGAGTTGAGTGAATAATTTTATTGATAGGAGTGAGCAGAAAGCAACAAAAATTTCATTTTGTAAAGGTAAGGGTTGATCTTGTAATTCTCCGTGTAATATCTGCCCAACACAGTTGAATAACTGAAAGTAATCCTCTACCAACAACAATGGATGACAATGAAAACCTATTTGTAAACAGACCTACCGATTTATTCAATACAAGGCACTGCAGGGATGGACAGCTCAGGAGTTCCGCACAAACCAAGTGAAGAAGAAGACAATAAAAAAAGAAATAATAACAAAAATGAAATAAACCTGACTGTATAAAATTAAGTGTCTAGTAATAAAAGCTCTGTATGAGACATGATGTATGGAATAAATAGTGAAATTAATGGTAGGTATACCACTACGATGAATTACACGTAATCCTAAATAACGAAGACCATGGTAGGCTTAAGAGAATGATACAGCAGAAAAAATACAACTAAGACTAAAGGCTAACCTTCACTTGACTATGAGTATTAACCTATCTAGTGAAACTTATGTTATGGAACCCAAATAACAAAAGATAATAATATTTACAATAGAAGTATACAAAGACCATAACAGTATAGTGTGTTATCTCCACAGTCACTGGACTGTATTTCAAATTTGTGGACCTCTAAACTCAGTGTGAGACCTGATAAAAGCCAGTTCTTTGGACAATGAATCTCATGATAAAGTTCTACTGAAAAAAGACTTGAAGTCTCTGTGAACGTGCTAACAGAAAATATAATCTCTGAAGTGGTAACATTGAATTTATGATGCAAAATGAATAACCAAGCACAACTGTGCCCGCAGAAACAATAAAACGTTTTGTAATGAAGAAATAAATTGTGTAACTGTATAATTCCACTGTGGAATAACTCAGTAAGTTACAAATATCGATATTCCATAACAGAGAGTAAATCTGTTGAAAGGAATTAATAACAAAGTTACAGAGAAATATTAAACTAAAACATTTGAAGGAGGCATAAATTGAACGTTAGATAACGAGGAATTGCCAAACGAAGAGTGATAGTTTGATAGAACTAATTAGGGTTACATGCATCGAGAGAGAATATTGCACTCTATTATTGGAGGAATCGGTCAATTCTAATTAAGAAGAGATAAAAAATGCTTATGCATGAGTAAGAAAATAATTTATGCTGCTTACAAATATATTGACAATTTAGAAAATGTGTTGATTAATTTAGTAACACATCTTCAGAAGTTCTCTTGATGTATGTAGTTTAAGTGTCTTATGGAAAAAAAAACACTCATTAGGCTTCAGTAAGTTATCTTTATATAATACTATGTAATATGAAAATTGTAATAAAGTACAGTTGTGTACATTGGTTCAGTAATATAGCACCAAGCATGTGGGCCACTAACGCAGAGTTTTACCCATATAAATGTATCAAAATAATTGAAGGGCTTAGTGATAATTCTTTAAACAAAACCATAATATATTGGGGTTTACACTGTAAAATACTACCTAAAACAGTCACTTTTTTATGATATATATTGCAAAACATTGTGAATGATGGCTCCTTATAAAATATACTGTTTTTCAAAATGAAGGTTAAAAATCACATCCTTCCAAAAAAAAACTAAACAGATTAGTGATGCAAGATTTTACTTTAATAGATTCACACTTTTTTATTATATCATATTTCAGTAAGTGAGTTTGCAAATCTGTTATTAGCACCTTTTGGTGTTTTCTCATTGATGTAGTAAAAACTGAAAGAGGGGCCCACATTTTTTACCTTTAACCTCCATTAAAATCCTACAAAATTCTTGCCTGTCCTTAACTATTATCTATTTTTAATGTCTATATTTTTGTACTTTTCACCAAAGGTTTAACATCAAATGACTCAGATCAATCCAAATATTTCCAATAAACTAGTAAGAACTGGAAATGTTGCTAACATTTGTTTTTGTAACAAAAGGATTGACCTTACTGTTTATCCTTGTTTTCTCTTTTTTTTTGCAATTTTTCTATACTTGTCTGTCATCAACTTTTAGTTTTTGTACTTCAGTTCACTGATGATACATCCGAAACCTGATTATTAAAAATTTTACTTTATTTTTATCTTAACAAGTAACAAAAACATCGAACTTAATCATGTAAAGATCAGTCTTTCACAAATGTTCCCCACTTCACTTCTAGCAACCACTTGTTCATTAATGGATGACAATAAATCTGAAATGGCACTTCTCTTGGTTCCTTTTCTGGCCAGTTGGTATTGACAATTGCTCTAAATAACCTTTATATACCTGTCTAGTTCACTCATTTTTTAACTCCATACAATTCTAATAAGTGTCTAAAATGAAATTCACCTGTAGATATTACATTAATAACAACTCTGATCTCATTACATAATTTCACACTGACATCACCTGCCTAATGAGATAGCCTAAAAAACTGTCAGTTAACAAGTTCTATTCCTGAAGCCCCTGACTGTGACCCGTATACCTTAAGGATCTTACCTCTTAACTACCACATGTTTTCAGTCTCAAGAGGTTGTAGTCATCCCTTGTATAAAGATTCAGACCATTGCCAAGCTTAAAACATTCTACCACTATTAAATAACTTATACAATATAAAAAAATTCATTTTGTCAATGTTTTCCAAGTCTAACAAGCGACAGTAGTTCATATTATATCAATCTTTCACTTTACTTGTGCTCTGAAAGCATTCATTTTTTTCTAATAACCATAATATTAAAATCATAGTAAATAAGTTTATTCTTGATTCCATTAGTGTTTTTATCTTCCAGTTTGACAGACATATCTTTAAAGATAGTTGTTATGCTCTAAATCTCTTTTAATTGATCGTGCTACCTTAGTTGTCCTATAAACGTGATTCTTTTCATCATCCCTGACCATTTTGAAAGTTTGATTGAAACTATTTCTCATAAATATTTTTAAGAGTTTGGATTAGTCTAATTAGTCTCATCTCTAGCATATAATTCATTGTCACCCTGTCAAACTAGCCAGCCTGTTGCTCTAAATATAAACAGAAGTAGATAATGCCTGAAGGTTTTAACAAAATTTTGGTACAATAGTGTGGATTCTTATATCTCTCACAAAGATTCAGGTAATATTTCACAGACAAGATTGAACAAAGCCTGAGTTATACAGGTGAGGTTACATTTGTTGAAAGTGTTTTATAATCAAAATTTTAATGGTCTGCAGTTTTTCTAACGTATTTATAAAATTATATGGCACAGTTTTATAAAACCACAAGATTTAAGATTATTTTTTTGTTGTTTTGAATTAAGGCATGTTGATATAATAGTCTGTGGGGTAAATAGGGAGAAAAGAATTGGATTATACTACCCGGGGACACAGATAGAGGATATAACTGACAGAGCAGGAAATATAACAAAGGGGACTAGCATATATGCACGCTTTGTGGTGCATGTAGGGATAATAATGTAGGGAACAGTAGTTCAGAGGAACTAATAAGTCCAAAGAGTTGATAAAGGCATTAAAAGAAACAAGTCATAACTCAATTTTGTCAGAGATACTGTCAAGAATTAACTTTTTGGATGAATATATAAGTAGTCATTAGAGCTAAATGCTAGACTCAGGTTTCACTTGTGGTACTGGTGGAGAAAAGGAGCTTTTTGCAATGGATGGTTTACATTTAAATATGACAGGGCGTGGCTTGTTTGCTAAGGCTATTGACTCAGCTGTGAGGAAAGTTTTAAACTAGGACTAGAAAGAGGTGAGGGCTAGGATAAACTAAAAGCGAAACGAATGAGAAGATAGAGATTTAGCACAGGAACAGATTATAGATGTTGTCATAAGAGTAGGCTTCATTGTTACTATTGCAATGCTGAAGTATAAGAAATAAAATAGATGACTTTAGAACATTAGTAAGAATGAAGGATTTTAAAAAGGAGAGAACAAAGTTTTGGCCTTCCTAAGCCATCTGAGGGTCGCGGGTTCGCATCCCCGTCGCACCAAACATGCTCGCCCTTTCAGCCGTGGGGGCGTTATTCGTTGGTAAAAAAAGTAGCTCAAGAGTTGGCAGTGGGTGGTGATGATTAGCTGCCTTCCCTTTAGTCTTACACCGCTAAATTAGGGACGGCTAGCACAGATAGCCCTCGAGTAGCTTTGCGCGAATTTCAAAAACAAACAAACAAACAAATCCTAAGTCATTTTCGGGTTAAGAAAGAAAGAGTTTGACCTACAACGGTCACTTTCAAACTCTGTCTTTCTTAACCTGTTCTCTACTTATCAATAAAAGTGTTAATACCCATACCAGCCGTTCTGAGATGCATTTTTATTTCAAGTGGGTTTCTCGTCATCAAGAAGAGGATTTTGATGTAATGTGGATAACTGAAACATGGTTAAACGTAGATGATTTTGATGACAAAAGTTTTATACGAAAGTTAAACCATTTTGAGGTGATCTAACACAATAGCAAAAATATCTATCACAAGTAATTTCATTTCAGAAACATGTTTTGGGTGTTACTTCTGTGGGCTACAAGGGCAAAAGTTGACAGCGATGCAAAGGTAAAAAATTCTCTACAGTAAAAACATTTGATGTTCGTAAAATATCGATTTTTTGGTTCTACACGATTCAATCCGTATTTCAATAAGATCTGTGATAATAATATTTTTGTTTATTATCCAACTCGTGAGTCGTGAAACGAGGTACAACCATAATTTTCCATGATGACGAGAAAAACCCACTTGCAGAGAAAATTATATATTTAGAAACGACTGGTATGGGTAGAAAAGGCACAAATAGAAGAGCAAACAACGTTTCGACCTTCTTCGGTCATTGTCAGGTTTACCTGAGTCTGTGAACCAGACGATGACCGAAGAAGGTCGAAACGTTGTTCACTTCTCTATTAGCGCCTTTTCTACCCGATACCAGCCGTTTCTAAATATATAAATGTATAACAA
Source organism: Tachypleus tridentatus (assembly GCF_004210375.1). NCBI lineage: Eukaryota > Metazoa > Arthropoda > Merostomata > Xiphosura > Limulidae > Tachypleus > Tachypleus tridentatus. The sequence continues at coordinate 146,297,972 of NC_134826.1, forward strand.
CCGTAATTTGTGCACACTATAAAAATTATAATAAAATCATATAATACTAAATATTATATCTCAGCCTGTATAAAATTTTCATCATAAGCTTTTCTTCCTGCTATTAATGTATCTGTCCTTTCCATAACACTTTGAACTTCACCGTCCATAAGCAAATTCTATACTTTAACATAAATTTTGAATTGTTACAGCTACAATTATCAGTAAACAAACGACAAATTAACACAAAATCATTTCTTTCAGATTGTTTTCCAATGGAACAGTTTACTGAGTCACATTGATAAAATCCGGGGTTTGATTTCCTGCAATGGACTAAGCATATAGTCTAATGTGACTTTTCTGTTATAAAACAAACGATTCTTTGTGATGCTAAAGAAATGTATTAAAAGTCTCATGGTATTTCCGAGTTAATATTGAGAATTTAATGGTCATTCTTTTCTTCACTAGGTGTCACTTAAAGCTTGTTCACATGTGTTGAGAGAAAGAAATAATAAAAATGAAGTACGTTATTATATAGCCTTAACACATACTGTGATATAGTGTTTGTTGATGAGAATAGCGTTAAATAGTAATAATGTCAGATGTGACTTCTGAAGTATATAACAACACTGAAAAATCAGATGAAAATGATACTGACAGATTGGTAAATCAGGGTGATGCCCTGACGGATCCTGCGACTAAAGCGTTGAAGAAAAGCTTAGCGGAGACACAGGGTGATCAAAGTAAAGAAAACGAAAGTTATGATGATATTGGAGAATTTTTCTTTGAGTCTGATCATCTTGCTTTGAAGGGTAATTCAGACTACCATAACATGCTTAAAGTAAGTTATATGGTTACCCTGAAGATAACGTAAGATGGTCAAAACGTTGTTCTAAATTTTATTTTAATGAAAGTTTTAATACCCATACCAACCGTCTTGAAATACATTTTGTACGATTATAAATTAAAATCATTACCTTAGGACGTTGTATTTTGCACCGTAACTTCGTTGAACTTGGAGGAATAATGAACAGTAAGCTAAGTGATGGATTAATTTTAAAAATAAATAAAGAAGGCTGTAACTTTTGATAATCAAGTGCACGAAAGCTGTTACCATCATAACACTTAATAATAATAATAATAGCAACGCCAATAAAGATTTATAATGTCACTTATGATTCAGAAAATGTTTATGAAACCCATGATTTTTCGTTATGTTGTTGGCTTGAAAATTAATTCATTGATTAGATGGCAAGTCTTTCAAGCTCACTATAAAGAATGGATTGGGAAACTATTTGCTTGAATGGCATTTAGTTCAGTAAGTTGCAAGACTTTACCAGCTGGAAACTATAGATGTACCTTGACCTCATGTTTCAGTGAAATATGTAAAATTTACTTTGACAATTTTGCAAACTTGACAAGTGTATAGCATGTTTTCAGTTGTTCCTTACTTACTGTAGTGGACTTATATTTATGTATAATTTGGACAATATGTAGTATTGAATTATAAGAAATAAATATGAGACCTAGTCTTCAATTTGCTAATGGTTACTAGGTTATATTGGTTTTGGAGAATTCTGCCCCTAGTTCCTGGTCAGTAACCTTGAACATCAAAGTAAGATGAGGCTTCTTATATTGGTAGAGTTTGTATTATATGCATATGTTATTTTGTGTTCTCTGTCATACTTCGGTCACAAGTAGTGAACTGACAAATATGTTGGGCATAATATTTTAATTTTCATATTTTATCTGAAGAAGTTATAGCAAGCCCTCTAATGATATCCTTGAATTATCCATATAATAAAATAGTACTAAATACTAAATAAATGTTAAACCTTGAAGAATATTTGTCTACCCATTCTTTTTCTATTTTGCATGCTATTATGGATGCTATGCCTAGTTGTAGTTTATTTTGTAAATTACAAGTTTATCTCTGACTTGTTTTTGTGTTTTTAATTCACTAGACAGTCTGAAATTGTTGGCAACTGAAAAAATGCTAACAAAAAATACGGGAAAATGAAGACAAACTTCGGTTCAGTAATTTTTTAATTTGTTGTTGGTTTTTACAGTTTTTTTCCATCTCACTAGATTGCTTCAAGCTGTGTACAAAACCTTGAAATTTCTGTATTAGAATACATGTATGGTTAAATTTTGATAAGGCTCTATATAATATATTAATTAACATAGCATATGCTATAGATGACAAAGATTGTTTGTTCCATTGAAATGGTCGTTCCACACCTTCCCTTGGGTAAAAAATAACATTTAAAACCACTGCATATTTTTTAAGAGTAATTGATTCAACTTTTAAATTCATAAAAAATGCTAGCCTCTGCAACTCTTAATGACAATTCATTCCATAAGCTCATCAGTTGGTTATAAAAACTTTAAATGGAGTTATGCTTTTTCAAATTTTTAACTTTTTTTTTTTGGTCTATTACTTTCAGAATATAGAAATCAGAAGCCCTAATCCTATAAATAATGTCCTGACGTGACCAGGTTGTTAGAGAGTTCAACTTTCAATCTGTAGGTTTGAATCCCTGTGTCACCAAACATGTCTACCCTTTTAACCGTGGGGATGTTGTTATGATCAGCCATTGGTAACAGAGTTGGTGATGACTAGCTACTTTCACTGCTAATTTATGGATAGCTAGCACAGGTAGTTCTTGTGTAGCTTTTTGTAAATTTGAAACAACCCCCTTAAGTAACATTGTAAACTTTAATAAGATAGTTTTAATAGTATTCCAAGTTAGGCCTAACTAGTAATTTGTATAGAGATAATGCACTCCTTTAACTTATGATCTGGATGTCTATAAATACACCCTAAAATTCTATTAACATCTCTGCAAGGAACAGTGCTCGAGATATTTATCCATCACTTTGCCAGAATCCTTTTTCCTGTTGTTTTATTGGGCATATTTTCATCTGTATTTTAGTTTAAATTATGATAATCCAAATGCATTAGTTTGCAGTTGCTGTAGTTAAAGAATAATTTGCCAAATATTTGTGTAACTTACCAATTTATCTCAGTACTTTTTTTAATGCTTTTAAATTTGCAACACAGCTAGAAAAGTGACCTCTCAGGTATTCAATTAGTAGTAAGTTTCTAGTTTGACCAGACTTCATTGATAACAACCATTTGCTATTGCCCATCCTACAATCTGTCCAACTAGTTTCTCCTCAACTGTTACTGTTGGGATTTTTTCATTTTCTATTAAAATCACTGTTAGTCCATATAGAGTTTTATGACATTAACGGAAATTGTTCTAAAAAATTAGATAGGTCATGTAAAAAAGTAAAGGTTCTCATGTCTGATTCAGGATCTTTCTTGCTAGTTACTTCAACTTGTAAAAAATAAATATATTGATAATATTATTGACTAAAGATGTCATATTGTGAGAGGAAACTGATATTGAAATGGTTCATGACATGCTTTAATGATAAGTCAAGAAGGTTGAAATTTGGGTTCAGTAGCATTGGAAAGAAAAGTTGTGTGTGAATATTGGATAAAATTGAAAGTTTTTTGTCACTTTATATTTACAGTTTTTGTTTCTACTATATAAGTATGTACTTGTTGAAAATTGTACATGGAAGGGCTACAAGAAAAATCAGTATTTCAAAAATCTTAACTAAAATATTAATAGTTGTATTTTTTATACCCCCACCTGTGAAAAGGAGTGGGATACACTGGTTTGTCTCTGTTCATTCATCCGTCCATTTTCATGTTGTGGACAGGATGTCTCAAGATTGAAGGGGTAGATATTGACCAAATTGATGCAGCAGCTACTACATACAAAGTTATAGGTCTGGTTACCTTTTGAAGGCAGTTTAAATGTACATACAAAATCTGTCACAGTCTTATGGGCATATCTGAAGATTGGTTGGATGGAACCAAACTTGTACAACAGCTAGTGCATCATAACATAAAATTTAGGTTTAACAAGGTACCTGTTAGTCCCTCTAGGCTGTCCTCTATGCTAAATAAAACTATTAAACAAAAACATCAAATAAATAAACCTAAAAGCTAGCCCTTATCATTCATATAATTGTCCAGCTTTTTCTTAAACTCACTTAAATTGACTATATTTTCAACATCTGAAAGCAATCATTTTGAAGGCCAACCTCTAGGCTGATGGTGACTTCTACCCTGCCAAAATTTATATTTGTCTTCCCTAGTCCTACTGTTCTCACTGTTAACTATGAAAAAAAGTGATACATCAGGTCCCCTGTAACTATTCATATTTCAAGAGAAAACAGTTTCAAGTATCTTAGTATGACAAAGTTTCCATCCCAGGCATCATTCTAGTAGTTCCTCTGAACCATTTCCAACAATTCAGTGTTTTTCCTGAGGCAAGGAGCCCAAGACTGGACACAATACTCCAAATGTGACCTAACCAGTGAACTATTTAGTAAAATTATAACCTCTTTAACTTCAGTACTTGTATAGATATAACCTAAAATCCTATTTGTCCTACCATTAGCACACTGGTTGATTGGCTTGTGAAACTGATCAACCATTACACCAATATTCTTTTCTTTTATAACACTGTTAAGGTTATTCCCATCCAAATTATATTTGGAATTCAAGTTATGATAACTCATAAGTATTATCTCGCATTTATTATAAAACCCATCTATCATTTATTTGCCCAACTCACTAAATGATCAAAATCCTTTTGAAAATTAGCAGTATCCTCTTCACAGCTAGTAACATCCAATATCTTGATGTCATTGTTAAATTTAAGTAATTTATTAATCACACCTTCATCTGTGTCATTAATATCAGTCAAAGGAGTAAAGGTCCTAATGTACCCAACTTGTAACATTAATTCAGTGTACCTGAATTCCTTTTATAACAATTCTGCTTTCTTCCATCTAGCCACTATTTTATCCAGTTTGCTAACTTATCCCCCTGTACAGAGAGAATGTTTTACAATCTTTTTATGTAGCACCTTGTCAAATGTTATTTGAAAACAGACACACCAAATCTACACCCTTACCCTCAGCTGCATACACAGTAACATTTGTAAAGCATGTTAAAAGACTTGTAAGACAAGATTTTTACTTAGTGAAACCATGTTGACTGTAGGATAAAACTAAACATTTTTAAATCGCTTTACTAAGCATCTTTTATCAGACTTTCCAAAACTTAAGACTAATAGGCCTGTGATTACTGGGACCTCCCTTGTAAAGAAGAGTTACATTAGCTGACTTCCAACCTTCTGACTCATGTCCACCATTCAAGGACTTACAAAAACAAAAGTAGCAAATAGCTCACACATCCTTAACCTTCTTCATTAGTAAAAACTAAAGGAAAAGCAGAATAAAAACTTTATCATCCCTCAGTAGTCCTACACCCAACAAACAGTGACTTAAGCATACATCATAATATTAATGGAGGGCATAGGTGTTTCATAAACATGACTTGTTTTTCAATTCATTTTTCTCTCTGTTTTCTTTAGACTATAGTAATGCTAGAAGCTCAAAAGGTCCAAGCTATTCAAGACATAGAAAAGCTAATGGCTCTTCGGGAACAGGCTGTTAAGACTCCTATTCAACTTGTAGAAAAGTTACAGAGGAGAGAGTGTTTACAGATACCAGAAAGGCAGCGGGTTGTTCAACTACCACAGATTGACTGGGATCAGTATGCTCTTAGTGACGAACATCTTTCATTTGGTAAAAAACAGCTAACGAGGCAAATGCTTAAGGGGCTAGGTGAAACAGTATCTAATAACAGTATGGGTAGGTAACTTTCTAGATGTTTACGTAGAATTATTGCAGAGAAAATTTCATTCTTAAAACTACTGTTATTTAAGAACATACCTTTCAAGAACGTTTTTCCAAAGGTCTTCTGAAAATGTTTATTATTATTAAAGAACATTTGGACATTGTTCAGGGTGCTTTACACCTAAACTGACTTTGCACAAACCAGCATTACTTTTATTTCTCTGTTTTTTTCCTCTGTTTCATTAATATAAGATCAATAATTTGAAAACAAATTACTTTTCAAGATATTGTAAATATCAGTGTGTTATTGGGATACCAAAAACAATTACTTTTACAATGTGATTATTTTCATTATGGAGTTTTATTGAACAATTTGTGTGTGTGATATTTAAGAGTTTTGGGCCAGTTCTATGACTTGAATCTCTTGTTACAAATAAATATATAAATTATACATATCATTACAATGTTTCAAAATCCATTAAAAGACTAATGCAATTGACATTTGTCTCTGAAAGTTTTTAGTTCAAGATAAGTCAGCTTACAATCTAATTTAGGTTTAATTTTTATGCAACTTCTATATTCACTCATTCTTAAAGGTTCACTCATTCTTTCAGCTAAATCTAGCAATGTGATTCTCTTTGTGTCTTAGTGAGAAGAAATGTGATTTGAAATTTACCCTGGATTAGCCCACCATGAAACATACTGACCAGATTTATAAACTAACATGTTAAATCCATTTCTTGACACTCTGTATTTCCCTGGCAAAGAATCTACTGATCCAAAATATAAAGTGTGTTTCATAGTTTAGGCTTAAGATATGTTTGATGAGTCTACGCATGATGGAAGATTTGATTATTCTAATTCTCTCATCTGTGAGGTGATGGCAATCCTAATTTTCACCTAGCTTCAGTTTCTCTATTAAAGAACTTAAAACTTTCAACCACCTGTTTTATGGCTATGTTAAACCTCTTCAAAAATTAGTCACTTTGTAATTTCATAGGACCTTGTGTTTTTCCTCTTTCATTATATATATGTACGTACTAATTCATCTGTCACATTTTTCTGTGATAATTTCTACACACTGTCTATTCACACAAAGTTATTTATTTGTAGTTTTATGTTTATACTGAAACTTAAAATATTCTTAAATATCTACAATCTTTCATCATATTCATGTTTGGTACGTGTGGTAACTCGTGAATAAAATAATGTCCTTCATGTTAGTGGTAACTCGTGAATAAAATAATGTCCTTCATGTTAGTGGTAACTCATGAATAAAATAATGTCCTTCATGTTAGTGGTAACTCGTGAATAAAATAATGTCCTTCATGTTAGTGGTAACTCGTGAATAAAATAATGTCCTTCATGTTAGTGGTAACTCGTGAATAAAATAATGTCCATGTTAGTGGTAACTCATGAATAAAATAATGTCCTTCATGTTAGTGGTAACTCGTGAATAAAATAATGTCCTTCATGTTAGTGGTAACTGAATAAAATAATGTCCTTCATGTTAATAAAATAATGTCCTTCATGTTAGTGGTAACTTGTGAATAAAATAATGTCCTTCATGTTAGTGGTAACTTGTGAATAAAATAATGTCCTTCATGTTAGTGGTAACTTGTGAATAAAATAATGTCCTTCATGTTAGTGGTAACTTGTGAATAAAATAATGTCCTTCATGTTAGTGGTAACTTGTGAATAAAATAATGTCCTTCATGTTAGTGGTAACTTGTGAATAAAATAATGTCCTTCAAGCAAGAGTGAATACAAGATATTGTAAAAATAAACTTTGCAGACAGAGTGATAATATGGCATGAAGGTTGTGTTGGAATTGTAGTATATAAAAGTATCGGTTTATTGTCGAAACATTTGAAAAATATTCAAATCAATCTTTTGTTCTGATTATTTCATCTTTTGATTAATGTATAGAAGGCTGCTTGTGATATTCAATACCAACACTGACATTTAAAATTAGAGTGCTGCTAACACGTGTATCCATGTGCTTCACTGTTAATTCATGAGTGTTGTATGTAGACAAATTCTGAAACTCGGTATGTTAAGTAACCATGCAATGTTATGTAGTTCAAGGTGATGTTAAGTAATCATGTAATGTAGTGTAGTTCAAGATGATGTTAAGTAATCTTGTAATGTAGTGTAGATCAAGGTGATGTTAAGTAATCTTGTAATGTAGTGTAGTTCAAGGTGATGTTAAGTAATCTTGTAATGTGGTGTAGTTCAAGGTGATGTTAAGTAATCATGTAATGTGGTGTAGTTCAAGGTGATGTTAAGTAATCTTGTAATGTGGTGTAGTTCAAGGTGATGTTAAGTAATCTTGTAATGTGGTGTAGTTCAAGGTGATGTTAAGTAACCATGTAATGTAGTGTAGTTCAAGGTGATGTTAAGTAACCATGTAATGTAGTGTAGTTTAAGGTGATGTTAAGTAACCATGTAATGTAGTGTAGTTCAAGGTGATGTTAAGTAACCATGTAATGTAGTGTAGTTCAAGGTGATGTTAAGTAACCATGTAATGTAGTGTAGTTCAAGGTGATGTTAAGTAATCATGTAATGTAGTGTAGTTCAAGGTGATGTTAAGCCATGTGGTGTAGTTCAAGGTGATGTTAAGTAACCATGTAATGTAGTGTAGTTTAAGGTGATGTTAAGTAATCTTGTAATGTGGTGTAGTTCAAGGTGATGTTAAGTAACCATGTAATGTAGTGTAGTTTAAGGTGATGTTAAGTAACCATGTAATGTGGTGTAGTTCAAGGTGATGTTAAGTAATCATGTAATGTAGTGTAGTTCAAGGTGATGTTAAGTAACCATGTGGTGTAGTTCAAGGTGATGTTAAGTAACCATGTAATGTAGTGTAGTTTAAGGTGATGTTAAGTAACCATGTAATGTGGTGTAGTTCAAGGTGATGTTAAGTAACCATGTAATGTAGTGTAGTTCAAGGTGATGTTAAGTAATCTTGTAATGTAGTGTAGTTTAAGGTGATGTTAAGTAATCTTGTAATGTGGTGTAGTTCAAGGTGATAAGTAATCTTGTAATGTAGTGTAGTTCAAGGTGATGTTAAGTAACCATGTAATGTAGTGTAGTTCAAGGTGATGTTAAGTAACCATGTAATGTAGTGTAGTTCAAGGTGATGTTAAGTAACCATGTAATGTAGTGTAGTTCAAGGTGATGTTAAGTAACCATGTAATGTAGTGTAGTTTAAGGTGATGTTAAGTAACCATGTAATGTAGTGTAGTTTAAGGTGATGTTAAGTAACCATGTAATGTAGTGTAGTTTAAGGTGATGTTAAGTAATCTTGTAATGTGGTGTAGTTCAAGGTGATGTTAAGTAATCTTGTAATGTAGTGTAGTTCAAGGTGATGTTAAGTAACCATGTGGTGTAGTTCAAGGTGATGTTAAGTAACCAGGTAATGTAGTGTAGTTCAAGGTGATGTTAAGTAACCATGTGGTGTAGTTCAAGGTGATGTTAAGTAACCAGGTAATGTAGTGTAGTTCAAGGTGATGTTAAGTAATCTTGTAATGTAGTGTAGTTCAAGGTGATGTTAAGTAACCATGTGGTGTAGTTCAAGGTGATGTTAAGTAACCAGGTAATGTAGTGTAGTTCAAGGTGATGTTAAGTAACCATGTAATGTAGTGTAGTTCAAGGTGATGTTAAGTAACCATGTAATGTAGTGTAGTTCAAGGTGATGTTAAGTAACCATGTAATGTAGTGTAGTTCAAGGTGATGTTAAGTAACCATGTAATGTAGTGTAGTTCAAGGTAATGTTAAGTAACCATGTAATGTAGTGTAGTTCAAGGTGATGTTAAGTAATCTTGTAATGTAGTGTAGTTCAAGGTGATAAGTAATCTTGTAATGTAGTGTAGTTCAAGGTGATGTTAAGTAATCTTGTAATGTAGTGTAGTTCAAGGTGATGTTAAGTAACCATGTAATGTAGTGTAGTTCAAGGTGATGTTAAGTAACCATGTAATGTAGTGTAGTTCAAGGTGATGTTAAGTAACCATGTAATGTAGTGTAGTTCAAGGTGATGTTAAGTAACCATGTAATGTAGTGTAGTTCAAGGTGATGTTAAGTAATCATGTAATGTAGTGTAGTTCAAGGTGATGTTAAGTAACCATGTGGTGTAGTTCAAGTGATGTTAAGGTAATGTATGTAGTTTAAGGTGATGTTAAGTAATCTTGTAATGTGGTGTAGTTCAAGGTGATGTTAAGTAACCATGTAATGTAGTGTAGTTTAAGGTGATGTTAAGTAACCATGTAATGTGGTGTAGTTCAAGGTGATGTTAAGTAATCTTGTAATGTAGTGTAGTTCAAGGTGATGTTAAGTAACCATGTGGTGTAGTTCAAGGTGATGTTAAGTAATCATGTAATGTAGTGTAGTTTAAGGTGATGTTAAGTAATCTTGTAATGTGGTGTAGTTCAAGGTGATGTTAAGTAATCTTGTAATGTGGTGTAGTTCAAGGTGATGTTAAGTAACCATGTAATGTGGTGTAGTTCAAGGTGATGTTAAGTAATCTTGTAATGTAGTGTAGTTCAAGGTGATGCTAAGTAACTGTGTAATGTGGTGTAGTTCAAGGTGATGTTAAGTAACCATGTAATGTAGTGTAGTTCAAGGTGATGTTAAGTAATCATGTAATGTGATGTAATTCAAGGTAATGTTAAGTAACTGTAATGTGATGTAATTTAAGGTGATGCTAAGTAACTGTTTAATATGATGTAATTCAAGGTGATGGCAGTGAAATAGAAATGTATGAAACTGTCAAAACTTCAGAGGGTAATTCTCAGTCAGTTCTGGTACGTGGTCGCCCGTTTAATCAATCAAAACCCTCTACATTCAATCAGTTGTGGACACCTGATGAACAAAAACGCTTGGAAGATCTTCTGATTCAGTTTCCTCCAGAGGAAGTGGAAGCACGTCGCTGGAAGAAGATAGCAGCTGCTCTCGGAAACCGTACACCAATACAAGTAAGGATGCTGTGGACATTGTTTTTAAGTTAAATCACATGAAAATAAATAGTTTGTCTCCAGAATAGTGTAACTTCACTCAACTATTAAAAGATTTTCCTGTCGAATACCCAACTTGTATTATATTATGTTAATATATATGAATAACATTTACAAAACATGTTGTAAAGGTAGAAAATATTTGTCTGTGAACACAACAAATACAGATCTGTAGTGGTTGAACTTAACATTTATTTTTTAAGTCTGTTGGTGGAATTGTTGTTAAACTTGCCTGTGTGGACTAATATATGGATATTTACACTACTAAATACAAACTTTAGATTATTTGACCAGAAATCCATTGACATTATTTGACCAGTCAACTGACCAACTACTAGAAAGCAGAGGCAGTCTAACCTATATAAAACCCAGTGTGTGTCTTATCACGCTTGATTTCTTGTAATGGGAAGTCATAAAAGGAAGATGCATTTATTCAGACAAAATAATTTGATTACTATCTGCCCATTATGCTTTTAGGGATGAAAGGGGTCCATAAGGGAAGGGTGGTTGTTGTGAAACCTTATAAGTGTTATGAGTGTTGGTTGGTATTGATAAGTCTAAAGTAAAGACATGGTATGGGATCAACTAGCCCAAAGCCAAGTAGATAAAATTTATCAGAAAAAAATTTAAAAAATGATTTAGTTTTATCCTTAAGCTGTTTCCAAATTAAGCAATTTTCTGTTATATCACCAACATTTTAAATAAAAATCAGACCTGTTTAATCAACGTAGAGTTGAAATTAAAATATGAACAAAATTTGTTTCCAATTTTGTTGTTAATATATTTTATTTTATACCTAGACTAACATCAATTATTAGGTTATACTTTTGTTGCTAAGCAACATGACATAAAAGCCATTGTTGGAATGCAGTGTTTTTAAAATGTACTGGTTTTTTTATATATTAGAAGTTGTTAATCTAACTGATTTTTACCAATAATTGTTCTGTAAATAGACCAGAAATTCATTTCATGATGCCCTTGATTTTGATTAACTTACAAAAGAACTTACGAACATTTGACTGCATTTTTCTGCCTCTTTGTTGTTCATGTTTGATTTTGCAAAATTTATTTATTTCAATTAACTATGAAGTGTGATATACTGTGTATACTGCAGAGCAGAGGTGGTAGTACTTGCCTTGTCACTTTTGAAGGGCTACATGCTGGTTGAACATATAGTTCCAATCCCCTTTTACATCTATGATGTATTAATCTCTGATTCTGATATTCACAACAGCAAATTTTATGAAAGCTGTACCAGAGAATGGTAAGTGTTTGTGCTCTCAAGGATCTAAGTTGGGTAACTTAAGTTCAAGACATCCATTTAGGTAATGTTAAAACAATTATCATTTAGGACCTCTGTTATTTTTATGTTCTATAAAAACATAAATAATCAGAAGTTGTTCTGTCTCTACAGATACCACATTCATGAAAACATTTGCTAAGTTTCTTTTTGATAGCACCTTGTATCGTCATAAGTAATTCTTTACTTTAGTTTTAGTGTGTTCTCATATTTGTATTCTAAGACTATCAAAGGGACTTTCCCTGTTAGTTAAATACTTCTCTGTTTCATAAAGTTTTTTGTAATGGTTTAACATATATTGTTTCTTAAAATTTTTAATCCATTTGTAATAGTCCTCAGGGGATCATCTTGAAGCCATATGATAGCCTTAAGGGTATTTGTAAGTGTTGGATGAGTCTTACCTGTCTTTTAAACAGTCAAATTTCTGAATGCTTCTAGTATAATTAAAAACACCTGAGGTTTTATTGTCCTTTGAGAAACCATCTTTGGAAAAAGCTCCAAAAATTCCCTTTTGAATCCATCAGAGCTCTAGAAATTCCCTTTTTAATCCATCAGAGCTCTAGAAATTCCCTTTTGATTTCTAAAAACATAAGAATGCATTATCTGTTATTACAAGATTATTTTATTACCTCTTACCAGTTACAAGTTTAAATGTGTGACTGAAATGTGCATGTTTAAAACAAACTGTATAAATAAGTGATGTATGTATCTAGACAGCAAATGTTTGATTGAAAACATTTGTGTGCAGTTAATACTAAGAAATATGTAGTACAAACAGCATTGTTGTACATTTAAACCCAGAACCAAGTATGTTACTGTATCATAATCCCATAGTACAAGCAGCATTGTTGTACATTTAAACCCAGAACCAAGTATGTTACTGTATCATAATCCCATAGTACAAACAGCATTGTTGTACATTTAAACCCAGAACCAAGTATGTTACTGTATCATAATCCCATAGTACAAACAGCATTGTTGTACATTTAAACCCAGAACCAAGTATGTTACTGTATCATAATCCCATAGTACAAACAGCATTGTTGTACATTTAAACCCAGAACCAAGTATGTTACTGTATCATAATCCCATAGTACAAACAGCATTGTTGTACATTTAAACCCAGAACCAAGTATGTTACTGTATCATAATCCCATAGTACAAGCAGCATTGTTGTACATTTAAACCCAGAACCAAGTATGTTACTGTATCATAATCCCATAGTACAAACAGCATTGTTGTACATTTAAACCCAGAACCAAGTATGTTACTGTATCACTGTATCATAATCCCATAGTACAAGCAGCATTGTTGTACATTTAAACCCAGAACCAAGTATGTTACTGTATCATAATCCCATAGTACAAGCAGCATTGTTGTACATTTAAACCCAGAACCAAGTATGTTACTGTATCATAATCCCATAGTACAAACAGCATTGTTGTACATTTAAACCCAGAACCAAGTATGTTACTGTATCATAATCCCATAGTACAAGCAGCATTGTTGTACATTTAAACCCAGAACCAAGTATGTTACTGTATCATAATCCCATAGTACAAACAGCATTGTTGTACATTTAAACCCAGAACCAAGTATGTTACTGTATCATAATCCCATAGTACAAACAGCATTGTTGTACATTTAAACCCAGAACCAAGTATGTTACTGTATCATAATCCCATAGTACAAACAACATTGTTGTACATTTAAACCCAGAACCAAGTATGTTACTGTATCATAATCCCATAGTACAAGCAGCATTGTTGTACATTTCAACCCAGAACCAAGTATGTTACTGTATCATAATCCCGTAGTACAAACAGCATTGTTATTGTACATTGTAAACCCAGAACCAAGTATGTTACTGTATCATAATCTCATAGTACAAACAGCATTGTTGTACATTTAAACCCAGAACCAAGTACGTTACTGTATCATAATCCCATAGTACAAACAACATTGTAATTGTATATTTAAACCCAGAACCAAGTATGTTCCTGTATCTTAATCCAATTGGTGTAAGTATGATAGAAACTAATTCAGAGTATCAGATTGGTTTTCATCTTGTAATGTAAATTTGCACATTCTAAAGTTTCTTTACAAAAAACAAACTATGCAGTACTGCATACTTTACTTTACTGCATACAGTACTATGCATACTTTTTACTATGCAGTAAAAAGATATAATGTAAATTTATGTCAGTTCTTATTTCCTTCAATGAAGCTTCAACATATTTTATAGTCTTCTCAGTTGGTAAGAACTAATGTCATAAGTAAAGTATGACTTGGGAAAAGTATGTTATTTCTGTCTTTACCCGTAACAATCTTTCAGTCCTTAACTTTAAAATTATGATACATTTTTTGTAATACATATTATAAACCAAATTTCTATTAACACCTTGATATTTGTTAGTTATGGGTCTTTTAACAAATACATTAAACAAAAAACGTGAACAAAATGAAGAATATTGAAGTTAATCATACTAGTTACTGCTTTGATCTATCCTGGATCTTTCAAGTAATAAAATATGATTTTACTTTTACATTTGTATGTAGTTTCTTTCCTATGAATGTCATAGCAGTTTCAAACATGAAATTACTCAGTATGGTGTAACATTTGGGACCCACTAATTATGGGTTATATAGTTGAGTTGAATGGTAGTTAAGATGTGCATAATTATTCTGTATATTTTTTTTTATCATAACATCTTCACTTTATTACTTCTTTGCAGTAGTATTTAAAGAAAATCCATAATTATGATTTATACATCAGGTGTCAGTTGATAAACTTATTTTCTTAAGAATTTATTTGTAGGTAAAATGAAAGTATATTTTCTGAGAAATTTAAAACTGTGAAATGCTTGGAAAATCTATGTTATAGAAATATAATCATACAAGTGACATGATGTATAACTTTTAGTCTAATAAGTTTAAGCTATTTTTGAAACTATTATAAATATATCGATAATTTGCCATCATTAGCAGAGTTTTATATGTACATATATTAAAAGTTTTGTTTTCCTAAGGTTGCAAGCAGAGTTTTATATGTACATATATTAAGTTTTGTTTTCCTAAGGTTGCAAGCAGAGTTTTATATGTACATATATTAAGTTTTGTTTTCCTAAGGTTGCAAGCAGAGTCCAGAAATATTTTATTAAACTTGCAAAGGCAGGATTACCAGTACCTGGCAGATTACCCAATGTAAATTCCCTGAGAAAAGTAAGATGTTTTTTTTTAATATTCTATTTTATAATAAATTTTACAAAGTTCAACCTCTTTTACTCACTAGAGAAAAATTGTTTGACTGATGTAACCAAATTAACCATATTACTGGAGTCCTGTTTGCTATTTTTGTCCAGTAGAGTGAAAATATTGTTGAATTATGTATTGTATTAATATAACTATTTTTTTTAAATCAGTAAATGTGTAGTGTTAACACTCTAAGTAATTCTAAATGTTTTATTTCAGTTATGTATCAAAAGGGTAAGATTTAAACCTTCTAGTTGCACTCTTAGGTTCTATGCTTTCATTAAGACTAGATATTAGTCCTGTTATATCATTTAGTCGAAGCCAAATTAACGTGTGTAGAGAGAGTGTACGTTAACTTATCAAAACCTATGCAGTCTCTGTAACAAAAGCCAAGCCGTTTCAATGGTTTTTGGCAAATTTATAGTTACTTCCTAAGTGTTGTTAATACAGGAATACTGACATAAATATACATCTGTCGGGTTGTTGTTGAATTTTACACAAAACTAATCAAAGGCTGTCTGTATTAGTCATCCATTTTGTGGTAATGCATGACTAACATCAGTACACTAACCACCACTGGGCCTTCTCGCATCCATATCCTATGGGGATCATTGTCGTCTGTGCAATTACAAACAAGTTTCAGTGTCAGAGGGGAAATTTTTGCATTCAGTAAGAACATTTCTTGAGTTAATTAAAAGTTTGAATTTATACTGCTGTGAGATTAGCCAATGATTTGGATTGTTTGATACCCCCCTCCCTTTATTGATACTGTTATGAAATATGGTAATATTTGAGATTGACTGGTGCCATTATGATTCCTATTGAAACCCTCTTTATTCATACCAACTTATACTGTTATTAGATTAGCCAACAACTGGGAGTTATTGGTGCTGTTTATGAAAACGATTTTAAGACTACCTACATCTAATGACAAATTTAATTTGTCAAAATGGTCTAACACACATTCTAAGTGCTGCTATGTTAAGTAATGTATTTTTGTAGCCTAATTAGGGTTGTAATAATACTAAGCTTTGAATTAGTTTTCATGCTATTTTAATTCATATAAATCATTTTCAAATGACAGTTGTTGTTTTTTTGTATTGTAGCCACAGAATAACAAATTCCTCATAATTTTGACAAACACTTGTTCTCAGTAACCGTAAATGTTTTTTCACTTCTAGACTTCATCAAGGAGAAATCAGTTTAGTCGACAACAAGCACGTCTTATGTTCAAGTCCTCCTTCTTTGCTTCCCACGCTCCTCCCGTATTAATGAACGACCACGATGATGACCAAAACAGTATGCACACCTTTTCGGTACCAAGCAGCGTAGATGGAGATGCCACAAGTGAAGTCAACGATGATTCTTCTGTTAGTTTTCATTTGTTTAAAGAATTAAAATACACCCTTTACTCACCAAGAATAACTGACAGATCCACTGCAGAGGTCCAACATATAACAATGTGTTGTACTGCTTAATCACCGAGAAAAACTCTGCATGTATCAGGCAATTAAATATAAATATAAATCTTGTAGCATATGTATTGTTATTGATTTATAATGACAGAAAAATAGGAAGAACATTTCTTTTATGTTTTAAACAGTAATTAACTGCTGAATGTACTTCATTGTTATAGTGGTTCAGAGTTCTGATAACAGCCTAATATTTAACATTTAGTTAAAATATAATAGTAGTATATTCCTTGTAGGATGAAATAAAACATGGAATTTGTGCAGAATTAGTCAATCTTTTGGATTTTGAATGTAATTAGGATTTGGAATACAAGTTCTAATCTTGTTATTGAAAATTTGGTGTTGCTTCTTTAAGTGTTTTGTTGTTTTCCAGGATGAAGAAGGAATTTCTCCAGAGCTAAAGGATACCCCAGAGTACAAAGAACTGATGTTGTTGAAACGTTTGAAAAATGAGAGACTGAAATGTCAAGGGTTAGCACAACATGTAGGATTTAAAGTAAGTAATGAGAAAGAGGAACTGGACACTTAATTTTACTTAAATTATTGGCTCTAAGACTTGCCCAGTAACACAGAAATTCAGTGAAGTACGTCCCTAACTTCTTAAAGTTTGTAAATAGCAGTGAAGTTGGTGGTTCTAGTGTATGTAAATATTATTCCTCACTGATAGTTCTGTATTGTTTGCTCGACAACAACATTTTTAAGATGACTTCAGTGTTTATTTAATTTAACTGGTTATAGGAATAAAAATAATCATGGCTTGTTCTTAGAATTTTAAAACTTGCTTTTAGAAACATGTTTTGAAATATAGTAAATTTGTCTTTAATTTAGAAATGAAGCTTTAAGAATAGTATATAACCATTTGAAATTATCAACTTTTGTTTTTGTAGTGTGATCGTTGCAAGTGTGAGCCCATCGTAGGCACTAGGTGGCACTGTACAGATTGTCCTTCAGAAGATGCAATAAACTTATGCAGTGACTGTGTGGATTGGTATGAATAATGAATCTGTTTTTCTAAACCTAAAATGATAAATAAATGATGCATAGAATTAAAGGCTTTGAGGTTTGATGTGCTTAAAATAGTTTATCAAAATCAGAGCTCAAACTTTGCTGTTTCAACTATCAGCTTGATTTTCTATTCTGTGTATTTGTGGTTACAAATCTAACGATTTATGTGTTAACTGACAGTGGTAGACAACTAGCATTTTGTTACATTTTGGAGTAGCCATACTGAGTTTTGTTAAATTTGTGTAACAATTCAAAACAGTAAACCTAGAAGTTCCTTGGAGCCACTACCATCTTATTTAAAGAAGCTTTGATTATTAATGCATCCACCTACAAAAATTAGTCTGATCAACCCAATACAATTTATTAGAATGTATGTTATTTTATTTATTGATGTACATAGAGTACTGGAGTTTTTGTCGTTCATAAATAATACATTAATATCAATTTTAATATCTGTTTTGTCTTCCACCATATCAGTCTATAGTGGTCTATCTGTCTGTATGTGTTCACAGAATTAAAAATTACATTAGCTGTTTGATGATTTATTTAATGTACAGTAAAAACAAAATTTTGTTTCTTAAATTGTTCCAGTATTCACGAAACTGACGTGCACAAAAGCGACCACCACCTGGAATCATTTCAACACTCTCAAACCTCGGCCACATTGGATAAGGATTACATGTACTTCATGGGTGGGAACTACAACTACTTGGATCCTAATTATATGCCAGCAACTTGATTCTTTGTCATGTGCATTGGAAGAAAAAATATTTATTGTGGTGAAATTTAAGGAAAAAAGGTTTCATATGTTTTTGTTTTTTTTGTAACTATTTATTGCATATCTGCAGCTCGAGGTACATCTCATCATGATATGTTGTAATAATTTCAGATATATTAATCCTGCATCAGTCTTCTGGGGTCTTCATGGACCCCAAATATCTTGTGAACTTTGGCACAGTAGGTGGGAGCACTTACGTGTTTGTTGTTCTCTGTTACTTCAGTATTTGGCTAGTTTAGGTGGTGTTTTCCCTTCCATCTGTGGACTTGTACTGGTAGGAATCAGATTTCAATACCTGTGACTGGCTAAATACAGATAGCCCTTTGTATAACTTTGTACATAATAACAAAACTAGTTCAAATGGCAGAAAAGAAACATTGTAATATTCATTTACTGGTTAATATTGGAAACGATTTTGAGTTAAATGTTTTTGTTTCAAAGACAATGGGTTATTTTAAAATTAATTTCTTCTCATGGATTCTCTTATGACCCCATAAGAGTGACTGTATAACATTTTTACCAAAGACTATTGTAGGGTAATAGTGTTTTCATTCATATGTAAAACATTATTAATGTAAATATGTCAACGTATGAAAAGTTTCATTAATCCAATACACTGAATACGTATATAATTTAACATTTAAACCTACGTTGGTTATATTCCGTTTTTAAAAGTATCATTGTAAAATAGGCTAGTTTTAACTTATTTGGGATTATAACAACAATGATGGTAGTAATAGTAGTTTTATAAAGATAATTGTACACAAAATATGTTAAATATGCACATGTACAGATGAGTGATAGCATTGCTTTTAAACATCAGTTTCTCTCAATCTTGCACACAAGTTTTGGGTTCAAAATGGGAAGAAAATTGAAACATTGTTTATACTTACTTATTTAACAAAAATATAGTTTTGTTATTGTTTATATTATCTCCATATAACACATTGTGAGCTGGAAAATGGATAAACCTGGTTGCAGCATTTTGTCTGAGTTAATGTAAAAATTTTCTGCACGAACATACCTCAGAAGGCTTAATTAATTATTCACCTTGTGTTAAAACAGACTCTTAACAGTTGACATCTCTCTGAATAATACAGTTACTACTGTAAGTTACTGCAAGGAGTAACTTGTTTTAAAGCAATTCTTGTTTTTTGATACAATGTTGGAGTAAGTTAGAACTAGTTCACAAATTAAAATATATAAAGTTTCAATGCAATATGGCCTTTTCTTATCTAGCAGTGACAAAAGTACAGAGTAGAAAAATTGGAATTTTAGTAAATGTTACAACATCCTTAGCTTGTACAGTAAACAAAAATAACAGGTGAATATTCCTCACTGCTTAGTGGTAAGTCTGAGGCCTTATCGTTTCAATAGTTGTGGTGGATAACATTGTGCTGCTTGATGTCTAACAATAAAACTTGTATTTGTTTTTAATGAAGTTTTCTATTGAATACTTTCTCAATAAAAATAATATTCCAACATGACCGAGAACGTTGTCCTTTAGAATCAACTCCAACATTTAAAAAATTCTTACATACACAGATATTTAAAGTCACGTTTTTTTGAGCTGAAATATTCATTTTTATGGATTGGGTATTACTGGTTTAATAATGAAAAATAGAAGTTCCCACATTCAGTCAACAGTTTACTAATGAAGCTGTTGGATTGGATGTTACAAATGTAATACTCTTCACTATCTCCCACTGGTTTATTGGTAGGACTTGTAATGGCAAAAAATAAAGGTATGTTCTTAATGATAAAAAAAAACTCCAAAAATCGAGTTAATCTTAATTGTATGGTTGTCTTTTGTTGTATTAACAATTCTAAGAATAACTAGGCCACACAAACTAACATTGTGGTTAAAAAAAACAACTTGCATGCATTCATGTAAATAAACCTATTATAATTAATCAGGAAATGACTTGTTTTAAGGCTGGGAAGTTTCAGATCTATTTCTTTGCACATATAACTTTTGAAAAGTTTAAAGAAATAACAAACTTAAGTTTTTATTATATCAGTATTCATATATGATACATTATAAAGTAATTTTTAGTGCAAAACTGACAAAAACCATGGATAGTTAATAAATATTTTTAGTTGACTGCTACTTATATCACTACCAAGCCTTTTGTATGTACTTTATCCAGAATACTCATGACTAATATACATGTGTGTGTGTGTATTTATAATTAATATATCTTCAAGAAATGTAATACTCATTTCTAATGTTAGAGATCAAGAGATCTTGTGACTTAAGTAAATCAGCTAAAAATACTTAGGCCTTACTCATGTTCATCATTAGCATTTCTCTTTTCTGTATCAACAAATTTTGTTTCAAACTTGAAACAGTAACCACAATTAAGAATATCAATGTTTTTAGTAAAATAAAATATAGTAAAAATACTGGCAAAAAGGGACAGCAAAACCACATAACAAATTACATAAATAATTTATGGAATATAAATACACTAGTCTGGCATCTAAACGTTTAATACTTTATGTACTTCTGATTTGTTTAAGAAAACAAACAAGTTTAAAATATACATTTTAAGAGGAAGGAGATGAAAGATTGACACTAATATAGAGCAATCAAGGATCTATTAGTGGAATGATGGAATACTCAATTGTATAAATTAATATAAAAATAAAATCTAATCAATATTTACTTCAAAACACTTAACGTTAAACACTCCAGATTGTGTAACGTTTGGACATTATCACATCATGTAAAAGTAACAGTTTAAAACAAATTATGCAAGAATCAAAGATCTGGTACTTTCAGTAAAAACTATACAACTGCATGATCCAATCACATGTTGAAAACAGATGGAAATTCCTGATGACAAGAAACCCACTTGAAACAAAACTGTATCTCAGTTGTTAATTACAAAGATGACCTAGGAAGGTTGAAACATTGTTCACTCCTTATCAAGGAAAGTGTTAATACCCATACCAGCTGTTCTGAGATTAATGGAAAAAACATGCACCATAACACAATGTACATATATTATTTATGTATATACACACACACATGTGCAAGTTAAAAAAATAATTATATATTTTTGTTAAACTTCCGATTTATATTTTACACGTTTAACAGAAAGTAAATATAAAAAAGTTTTCCTATTATTAAAATTAACAATATTTTTATATATTCTTTAACTCAAAGGAACTAGGTAAATAAAACTGGTTCAGTAGGACTTCCATTAAACTATTAATAACAAAAATGTTGAAGTCTAAAACAAACTTACATGCCAACTTTCACATACCATGCAACACACACTTCACTATAGATTAATGTGTAAACTTTTTTTGTATGTGTTAACATGATTATTTAAATCCGTATTTTTCCAGATATAATCTTTTCGTAAACATCTTGATCCAGTGGCGTGTACTTTACAGTGTTCATGTCAAGGTAATACAAAGGATCCTTTACCCTGTTCATGTCATATCCTTCTTGTTGTAAATTAACTTTCTTCAATTTGTATGTACCTTACAGAAGAAAAAAAAAGAAAAATTAGTTCTCTCCCAAACTTGAAAACAAATGGTTGTTTACACTTTAAAAATGTCTTGTTGCAGCTTCAACTGAATTATTTTGGAATTTTAAAGGTGACTTACTAGAACTTAATTGTACTCTTAAATTTATAGTGGGTTTGGTTTGAATTTCATGCAAAGCTACATGAGGGCTATCTGTACTAGTTGTCCCTAATTTTGCATTCCAAGAGTACAGGGAAGGCAGCTAATGATTATCACCCACTGCCAACTCTTGGGCTACTCTTTTACCAACGAATAATGGGATTGACCTCACATTATAATGTCCCCATGGCTGAAAGGGGCGAGCATGTTTGATGGGACTCGCGACCCTCAGATTACGAGTGGAGTGCCTTAAACACCTGGCCATACCATGCCTATTTATATCGAAAAGAAAAAAGATATGTCTCAAATTTTTCACAAAAATAAATACTTAAGAGGAATACTTAATTTACTGATACAATGCTAGTTATTTAAAGTTTACACATTTGGTAATTTCAAAAACATGGTCATAACTGTTATACCTCTAAGTCCATCCTTTTCAATGCAAATCACTACTGGTAGGATTGACACAAGTGTTAATGTGATAGCAATAGATGAATAAATAATTCTCTGTTGGACTACAGAACAATAAGGTTTTGTTTTACTTGCTATTCTAAGGAGTTACAGCAGAACTGTTCTCAGTGAGCTAGTGGACTGTCAGAACAGTAAGGTTTTGTTTTACTTGTTATTCTAAGGAGTTACAGCAGAACTGTTCTCAGTGAGCTAGTGGACTGTCAGAACAGTAAGGTTTTGTTTTACTTGTTATTCTAAGGAGTTACAGCAGAACTGTTCTCAGTGAACTAGTGGACTGTCAGAACAATAAGGTTTTGTTTTACTTGTTATTCTAAGGAGTTACAGCAGAACTGTTCTCAGTGAACTAGTGGAATGTCAGAACAATAAGGTTTTGTTTTACTTGTTATTCTAAGGAGTTACAGCAGAACTGTTCTCAGTGAGCTAGTGGAATGTCAGAACAATAAGGTTTTGTTTTACTTGTTATTCTAAGGAGTTACAGCAGAACTGTTCTCAGTGAACTAGTGGACTGTCAGAACAATAAGGTTTTGTTTGACTTGTTATTCTAAGGAGTTACAGCAGAACTGTTCTCAGTGAGCTAGTGGACTGTCAGAACAGTAAGGTTTTGTTTTACTTGTTATTCTAAGGAGTTACAGCAGAACTGTTCTCAGTGAGCTAGTGGACTGTCAGAACAATAAGGTTTTGTTTTACTTGTTATTCTAAGGAGTTACAGCAGAACTGTTCTCAGTGAGCTAGTGGACTGTCAGAACAATAAGGTTTTGTTTTACTTGTTATTCTAAGGAATTACAGCAGAACTGTTCTCAGTGAGCTAGTGGAATGTCAGAACAATAAGGTTTTGTTTTACTTGTTATTCTAAGGAGTTACAGCAGAACTGTTCTCAGTGAACTAGTGGACTGTCAGAACAATAAGGTTTTGTTTGACTTGTTATTCTAAGGAGTTACAGCAGAACTGTTCTCAGTGAGCTAGTGGACTGTCAGAACAGTAAGGTTTTGTTTTACTTGTTATTCTAAGGAATTACAGCAGAACTGTTCTCAGTAAGCTAGTGGACTGTCAGAACAGTAAGGTTTTGTTTTACTTGTCATTGTAAGGAGTTACAGCAGAACTGTTCTCAGTGAGCTAGTGGACTGTCAGAGCACAATAAGGTTTTGTTTTACTTGCTATTCTAAGGAGTTACAGCAGAACTGTTCTCAGTGAGCTAGTGGACTGTCAGAACAATAAGGTTTTGTTTAACTTGTTATTCTAAGGAGTTACAGCAGAACTGTTCTCAGTGAGCTAGTGGACTGTCAGAACAATAAGGTTTTGTTTAACTTGTTATTCTAAGGAGTTACAGCAGAACTGTTCTCAGTGAGCTAGTGGACTGTCAGAACAATAAGGTTTTGTTTTACTTGTTATTCTAAGGAGTTACAGCAGAACTGTTCTCAGTGAGCTAGTGGACTGTCAGAACAATAAGGTTTTGTTTTACTTGTTATTCTAAGGAGTTACAGCAGAACTGTTCTCAGTGAGCTAGTGGACTGTCAGAACAATAAGGTTTTGTTTTACTTGCTATTCTAAGGAGTTACAGCAGAACTGTTCTCAGTGAGCTAGTGAACTGTCAGAACAATAAGGTTTTGTTTTACTTGCTATTCTAAGGAGTTACAGCAGAACTGTTCTCAGTGAGCTAGTGAACTGTCAGAACAATAAGGTTTTGTTTTACTTGTTATTCTAAGGAGTTACAGCAGAACTGTTCTCAGTGAGCTAGTGGGACTGTCAGAGCAATAAGGTTTTGTTTTACTTGTTATTCTAAGGAGTTACAGCAGAACTGTTCTCAGTGAGCTAGTGGACTGTCAGAGCAATAAGGTTTTGTTTTACTTGTTATTCTAAGGAGTTACAGCAGAACTGTTCTCAGTGAGCTAGTGGACTGTCAGAAAGCAGAACTGTTCTCAGTAAGGTTTTGTTTTACTTGTTATTCTAAGGAATTACAGCAGAACTGTTCTCAGTAAGCTAGTGGACTGTCAGAACAGTAAGGTTTTGTTTTACTTGTTATTCTAAGGAATTACAGCAGAACTGTTCTCAGTGAGCTAGTGGACTGTCAGAACAGTAAGGTTTTGTTTTACTTGTTATTCTCAGGAGTTACAGCAGAACTGTTCTCAGTAAGCTAGTGGACTGTCAGAACAGTAAGGTTTTGTTTTACTTGTTATTCTAAGGAATTACAGCAGAACTGTTCTCAGTGAGCTAGTGGACTGTCAGAGCAATAAGGTTTTGTTTTACTTGTTATTCTAAGGAGTTACAGCAGAACTGTTCTCAGTAAGCTAGTGGACTGTCAGAACAATAAGGTTTTGTTTTACTTGTTATTCTCAGGAGTTACAGCAGAACTGTTCTCAGTGAGCTAGTGGACTGTCAGAACAATAAGGTTTTGTTTTACTTGCTATTCTAAGCAGTTACAGCAGAACTGTTCTCAGTGAGCTACTCTACCCCTGTGACTTAAAGACTAATTTATAAGTTATTGGTTGCTAATTACAGAAATGGAAAAACGTATACAGTAAGTCGTACTTGTTTAAAGGTTTATAAATTTAACAAGACTTTCATATGTTTCCCTTCTTTTACAAATAATAAAATAAGTAATCTATATAAATAAATGTAAATATAAGTGTGTATCTGTTCCTTACATGTCTCCACAGTTATTGGTGATTCAGCATTACAGTCAACACAATGATACAGGATGACACGAAGGGGGTGACAACCTTTCATTTAAAACCATCCTATACAAGTGTGGCTTATGTTTTAACTATTAAAATCAAAAATGTCTTTTCTAAACAGTGGTTGAAGTTTCAGTAAATAAATGGTAGTGGAAAAAAACGAACAGTACCTGTGCTATCCAAGTTATTCACAACACGTAAAAATATTGGCACAGCATACAATGGTAGGAACTTTTTCAGGTTTTGTGCCAAAGTATTAAAGTCTATAGCACATTTACTGTCACTGATAGCACCCATTCCAGCTTTTCCTTCAGTACCTGGAGAAAGAGGTATTCCCTATAATTACTGACCACATAAAGAAAATCAAAACAATAAATATACCATTCCTTCTACATTGTATGTAGCCCAGTTTTAAATAAAAACTAACTACACTTCACCAAAATGATTTTGCCATTATTTAATTTAAAACTAATAAAAAAGTAAATTCAAGAAGAATTGCTTAAAAAGATTTAAATGCTAATTAATTATATATATAGTTAAATAATGTATAACCAATTTATTAATCACAAAATTTAATTCATCATACAACATCAAGCTTGGTTTCATTAAATCGTTCATAAATTATGGAGATTGGAATGTTTATTGAAAGAAAGATATTTCATTTAGCATTACAAGCTAACTATTTAACTACATGTTATTTTTATTGCTTTTCTGGCTGCAGATACTGAAATGGAAAACTTAAATGTGGAACAACTGCCACTAATGTACAGTTTTAACCGTTTTTCACACATGAGACTGATGTTAAACCTAACAGTTCACACATATTGGGACCCACTTTTGTAAAAATGTCCCAATAAATACATTCTCTTCTATAACGTATCTTTGTTTGTCAGTCCTTTGGTTCAACATTATTATGCTAGGTCTAGTTGAGTAATACCATTAAATGTATGGAGATGCTGTTATGTCACTCTCTGGAACAGGATTTCTGAAATGTGTGGGTCACAAGCACTCCAGAAAATATTTAATTTTTCTGTAAAATTTGGAGAAGAGAATGACTATGCTGTGACACTATTTAATAAAAAATAAAATAAACATTATAACAATTCTTCATAAAACATTACATTTTAATAACTCTTCGAATTGGAAATTTCCTTAATAGTGCAACAGACGAGCGTAATTGACTGAAAGATGTGGAAACACTACATCCAGCAAGTCTTTAACTATACTTGGAGCTCAGGAACACAAAGTGTTGTTTCAACACTATCCATTTTATTACTGAAAACTTTAATAAATCAGTTACACTTTTTGGACAATCTTTATGTTCCAGTAAAGATGGAACTTCTTAGGTTTCTAGATGAAGGATTATGCCATGAAAAAGGTTCATGTACAACAGTAATAGGTCTTAAACATGGCATGGAATTTATTTTAAATTACTTGTTTCATTATAAATTTGTTTTAATATACGTGAGCATGTTCATATAGGTTATTGAGCAGTTATAAGTTATTTAAATTAAAGTGAACATAAACCTACAATATACACTTATAATTTAAAACTTATACAGGAATTAATATTGACAGTATTCAATACTCACAATGCCTGTCAACAAAACAAAAGAACTTTCATCCATGTATCATTTTTGGTCTCAGACAGTTAGAATGAAACCTTACGTTACCTTAGTAGTAAACCATACCTATATACTTTACCTGTATGTATAAATGGAAATAATATTCCACTTACTTGTGAAATGCTAAAAACTTTAATTTTAAGATAATACAGCCTCTCAAGTAGATAAGCAATGTTGTTGACACATAGTAAGGATGGTATTTTCACACAATACTGAATCACTGTTGTATTAAACTGAAAGTTTACTTACTATAAAAAAAGTCACGTAATTATAGTTAGCGTGTAACATACGTTACAGTTTCTGTTGTTCCAAACGTAAAGAGCAATTACCTGGAATTTCTACTCCATAGACTACGCAGTCTGTAAACCCAAGAACTTGGCTTATGGCAGCTTCTACTTCCATTGTAGAAACATTTTCTCCTTTCCAGCGGAAAGTGTCACCTGTCCTATCCTTAAAGTAGATATAGCCATTCTCATCCATCACCATTAGATCTCCTGGTGAATAGAACTTTATTCTCAGTGATGTCGAGAAAACCCACTTGTAGAGAAATAAATATGCAAAAACGGCTCACATATTTTTTATATGTGAAATATTTTCTCAACCCAAATGAGCCATTTTTGCATATATAGAACTTTATTCTTCTGTAACAAGTTTACGTGAAAAGTAACTTTCCTTATTACATTACGTTCTGTTAAAAATTGAACAAACACTTTGATGATAGAAAATAATCAATGAAAACCCATAAAAGAAAAATTCCCACCTCGTATATTTTACATGACATGGTCTGTACCACAAACGTTTTAAAATAAAGTTAAATACAGATTGTCATTTCTACCTTCTTACAGCAACTGGTGTAGCATTATATTTATAAACCAGACAGGTCAGAATCGTTATGCATTAACTTAAATGACAGAATTCTTCTATCATTAGTGTGATAATTACACAAATTCTTTTAGTTACCAAATCTAACATTTATCATCAAAATCTAACAGTTTCAAGTTTTAATCAATATATTTAACATTTGAAAAGTTTTCAAATAAGAAAAATTGTATTAAAATGTGATCAAATCTTCTTTACTGAAAGTTCACACACTATGTACATATATTTTAAAACATTACAACAAAATATAACATATAGAACCAGACATTATAGTGACAAATACAGTAAGTGCAAAATCAATATAAATAACAGCCAAATGTCTGTCTGTCACTTTCTACATCTCCTGAGCAGTTAATAGGAGAAAAAGAAATTATCTATAAGATGCTTCTTTTTCAAAATACATTACAGGAAAAAAGCATGAATAAAAAAGTGCATAGAGAGAGAAAAATATTTAAGTGTATATTTCATTTTTACTTTTTTATATTTGTATTGGTATTATATATATGCAAGACTTTTATATCATGTAGAATAAATCAAGTTGAACCGAGTTTTATCCTATGAAAATTCCTATAGAAATGCCAACTGTCAAAAAACACCAACTTTGATAGAGGACTTTCCTTGCACTCAGTAAAACGACAAGGAATGGTGACATCCAGCTGAAAAAAAATCCCTGCTGCTACTCACCTAACCTGAGCTCTCTATTGTGTTGGATGCATCCATTGTATGAAATCAAAACCAATTTTCCAACAATGCAATGCAGTAGTCTCCTTTGTTTAAAAACAAACACAATGAAATTTTTCTTATTAAAATAAAACACAGTAAAGACAAAAAAAAAAAAATGGGACATTACACGTTGCTATCATTCAAATCATTGTGCTGACTGGAAATTTTATTTTTCTTCATCACTGTTTTAAAAAAATTATTATTGAATTGTTTTAATGGGCTTCTGCTTGTATTGTCATATTTTTCATGATCTTAAAATGATTTCAATGTGCACATTAACAAGTCTTAAAAATAGGTTGATCTTTTAAGATTTGTATAGATAATTTGACCTTATAGCAACACTAACTACTATAGATTGATGAAAATATGAACTATAGGACAGATGTGATTGACAGAATTATACTTCTAAGTTTAATTCAGTGAACAACATTTAAATCTTTTTTTGTGTTTATCACAATATGACTGAAAAAGAAACCTTCACTCACAAGAAAATTATTCTTCAACAACTTAAATAATTAAGAAAAACTAATACCTGACAAAAATGCTAAATCCCCCATGCTGAAAACATTCTTGGCAACTTTCATCGTTGTTGCTTGTTCGTTCACGTAACCATCAAAGTTGCGGACAGGGTCATTTTTTATTATCTTGCCAACAAACTCGCCTGGTTCTCCTTCAAAGATTAAAAAGTTAAAAAAATATTAAAAATAGGGCCAAGAAAAAATTTATCTAACATCACTTATTAAAATAAATTTTTAAAAAAATCAAACACTTAGTATTTCAGTTGACACTGTTAAACATTTTATGATAATTGTGGACATTATTTAATTAAAGATAGGTTATCCAGCAATATAAAACTAATATCTTCTGGAGATACATGCACTTGGATATTTTTATGATTCTAATGCAATTCAGGTAACAATGACTCCACAACCATCTCCACCTATATCTCGTATCTGGTAAATTCATTATGCAAGTTACCTCGTACAATGAGCTCAATCTGTTTTCCTTAATGCACTTACTTCATAATTTAATAACTAAATTAGTAAAAACTTTTGATTCCTTATAAAGTATGTAATTGTTTACTTTTATATGGTATCTGACTAGTCATTATCTTAACTAGGAGAAATAGTTCTTGTGGAAGACTACTGTCCAACAGTATAGATTCATACACCTTCAACAACATTCACCATTCATTACATTGTGGAAATGTTTATTATGCATCTCAAAGAGGCAAGACGTGCAAATATTGGCTCTGTTAATTTCGCAAAGTTTTCTAATCTCTAATTTTTCTTAGTAGGAGATACCTGAGGACTACCAAAAACAATGACAGCCTGAAATTAAAGCAAGACCAGAGGTACCACCAGATTGGCTGGACAAAATCTTGTTCCTAAAGGATGTTGGAATATTCCATTGACAACATGGCCTCGGACCACACCTCAACAAAAGACTTCATGGATGCTAACAATTGAACAGGTGACTCTGAAATCACAACTCGAGAAGGACAATAATAAATTCATGATGGTTGAAAAAGCAGAGACAGAGGTGGTAAGTAATGTTCCTGATGGAAGTAGTAAGATGGTAACAAGAAAATACCAACTACTGACAACAAAACACTAAATAACACCAACACTGATAAAAAAACATCCCTGTACTGATCACTGAAGGCATCCACCTACACTGCATATACCACAAGTAGTTAATGAAATAATAAAACTTTTCATTGGGTTAAATATTAACATCTGACATCTGTAAGCTCCTGATAGGAAGTGTGCCTCTTCAGTTATCTTACCCCTAGGACTACACACACACATATTAACCCCCTGGCCAAACATTGCCTTTGATGAAAACAAAGAACATCAAAACACAAGCAGCAATCGTTATCAGAGGTGTCGATTTAGACAGTAAAATAACAGAAGAACATAACGCCCCAACATACACAAACATAAAATCATAACTCATCACATCATTTAGGACAAAGCAGAAGACATCTCATAACTGTTGCCAACAGAATAATCTTCTAAAAGACAGTTGTACACTCTTTGTCAAAAATCATTACACAGAACCTGTCAAAACGCCTGCCAAACAAATTTAACAGTGCATTAAGTGCTAACACAATAAATAATACTGTACTGCTCCCCTAAACATGTTAGGTGATCCCACCAACCACAATTTTAGTTCTGATGTAAATGAAATAATTTTTTATAATATCCACATAAACAACAGAATAAACATTCCAATAACAGCTGTTTACTGTTCCCCACCTAAAAACTGATATAACAAACAGAATAAACATTCCAGTACAGCTGTTTGCTGTTCCCCACCTAAAAACTGATATAACAAACAGAATAAACATTCCAGTACAGCTGTTTGCTGTTCCCCACCTAAAAACTGATATAACAAACAGAATAAACATTCCAGTAACAGCTGTTTACTGTTCCCCACCTAAAACCGATATAACAAACAGAATAAACATTCCAGTACAGCTGTTTGCTGTTCCCCACCTAAAAACCAATATAACAAACAGAATAAACATTCCACTACAGCTGTTTACTGTTCCCCACCTAAAAACTGATATAACAAACAGAATAAAACATTCCAGTACAGCTGTTTACTGTTCCCCACCAAAAACCGATATAACAAACAGAATAAACATTCCAGTACAGGTGTTTGCTGTTCCCCACCTAAAAATTGATATAATAAACAGAATAAACATTTCAATAACAGTTACTCACTGCTCCCCATCTAATATATCATATCATCAAGAAATTAATGTTGCATTTTGGAACACTTTCATCAACTACCCTCCCCCAAGAAACAACAAGCATACATCACTCATAATATTTAAACTTCAGTATACTCTAATCACTTATTGTGATAGCACACAAGACACACACGTAATGTTGTTTGAATACATGAATGAAAATACCTCTGTAGCCACAAAGAATATCAAAGAAGTTTAGTTAGCAAGTGTCAGTGATGGTTCAGCAAATTTTGTTCAGGTGAGTTTAACCTAAAGATGGCCCCACACATTTATCATAAACAACACATACAAACACAAGATTAGCCCAAAGACTCACAATATGCATCCTAAACAACACATACAAATATTAAACAACCTTACACAAGATTAGCCCTGAGGTTCACAACATTCATCCTAAACAATACATACAAATATTAAACAACCTTACATAAGATTAGCCATAAGGTTCATAATATTCATCCTAAACAATACAAATATTAAACAACCTTCCTTCACTAAAGAATAAGTTATCTTTTGAATATTTCAAAAAAAAAAGAAGCAGCAGAGAACAGAAACAGCCTGACTTCAGCAAGAAAACTCAAAATTTTTTTTTCCAATAAGAACACAACTAAACCCATATATATACAAAGGATTAACCACTTAGGTCATATCTAATGATGATTGTGTTTTGCCTTGCAGCCAGGACACAGAACAGATATATTATTTAGCATCTGTCCTGTGAAAGTTCATCATCTCAACCACCCCTGAACAAAACACTTAGCCTGTCTCCTCCAACTTCCTTCACGGGACTCTGGCTATTATCTCTAGTTTATTTCAGTAACCATAACTTAAAACTAAATTCACTAAAACAATTAAATTTCTCAATCAGGGTTGAAGGGGAACAGAACTTGGGGGAGAGACAAAGTTTACTTTCCCTTCTTTCAAACTAAATCACTGTCATGTTTAGTTTGTTTTTTCTTTTAACATTAAATCACAGAATAGGTTTTATGGAAAACTTTCTTTGTAGACACAATTATTAAATAAAAGTGTCTTACCTTTTTCTTTTGCAACACTTAATTTTTAATAAAGAAAAACAACTTCTTTCAAGTTTGCTTTTTGATACTTTTATAACTGAAACCAATTTTAATCATTAAATCTGAAACTTGCTCCTCTCTGTTTGTAATCGTTATTGGTCAAATCTGGAACTTGCTCCTTTTGTTTGTGATTGTTGTTGGTCAAATCTGAAACTTGCTCCTCTCTATTTGTAATTGTTGTTGGTCAAATCTGAAACTTGCTCCTTTTCTATTTGTAATTGTTGTTGGTCAAATCTGAAACTTGCTCCTTTTTCTTTGTGATCGTTGTTGGTCAAATCTGAAACTTGCTCCTTTTCCTTTGTGATCGTTGTTGGTCAAATCTGAAACTTGCTCCTTTCTATTTGTGATCGTTGTTGGTCAAATCTGAAACTTGCTCCTTTCTATTTGTGATCGTTGTTGGTCAAATCTGAAACTTGCTCCTCTATTTGTAATCGTTGTTGGTCAAATCTGAAACTTGCTCCTCTATTTGTAATCATTGTTGGTCAAATCTGAAACTTGCTCCTTTTTCTTTGTGATCGTTGTTGGTCAAATCTGAAACTTGCTCCTTTTTCTTTGTAATCGTTGTTGGTCAAATCTGAAACTTGCTCCTCTCTATTTGTAATCGTTGTTGGTCAGATCTGAAACTTGCTCCTTTTTCTTTGTGATCATTGCTGGTCAGATCTGAAACTTGCTCCTTTTTCTTTGTGATCATTGTTGGTCAAGTCCGAAACTTGCTCCTCTCTATTTGTAATCGTTGTTGGTCAAGTCCGAAACTTGCTCCTCTCTATTTGTAATCGTTGTTGGTCAAATCTGAAACTTGCTCCTTTTTCTTTGTGATCGTTGTTGGTCAAATCTGAAACTTGCTCCTTTCTATTTGTAATCGTTGTTGGTCAAATCTGAAACTTGCTCCTCTCTATTTGTAATCGTTGTTGGTCAAATCTGAAACTTGCTCCTTTTTCTTTGTGATCGTTGTTGGTCAAATCTGAAACTTGCTCCTTTTTCTTTGTGATCATTGTTGGTCAGATCTGAAACTTGCTCCTTTCTATTTGTGATCGTTGTTGGTCAAGTCCGAAACTTGCTCCTTTTTCTTTGTGATCGTTGTTGGTCAAATCTGAAACTTGCTCCTTTCTATTTGTGATCGTTGTTGGTCAAATCTGAAACTTGCTCCTTTCTATTTGTGATCGTTGTTGGTCAAATCTGAAACTTGCTCCTTTTTCTTTGTAATTGTTGTTGGTCAAATCTGAAACTTGCTCCTTTCTATTTGTAATCGTTGTTGGTCAAATCTGAAACTTGCTCCTTTCTATTAGTAATCGTTGTTGGTCAAATCTGAAACTTGCTCCTTTCTATTTGTAATCGTTGTTGGTCAAATCTGAAACTTGCTCCTCTCTATTTGTGATCCTTGTTGGTCAAATCTGAAACTTGCTCCTTTCTATTTGTCATTGTTGTTGGTCAAATCTGAAACTTGCTCCTTTTTCTTTGTGATCATTGTTGGTCAGATCTGAAACTTGCTCCTTTCTATTTGTGATCGTTGTTGGTCAAATCTGAAACTTGCTCCTTTCTATTTGTAATCGTTGTTGGTCAAATCTGAAACTTGCTCCTTTATTTGTAATCGTTGTTGGTCAAATCTGAAACTTGCTCCTTTTCCTTTGTGATCATTGTTGGTCAGATCTGAAACTTGCTCCTTTCTATTTGTGATCGTTGTTGGTCAGATCTGAAACTTGCTCCTTTCTATTTGTGATCGTTGTTGGTCAGATCTGAAACTTGCTCCTTTCTATTTGTGATCATTGTTGGTCAAATCTGAAACTTGCTCCTTTTTCTTTGTGATCATTGTTGGTCAAATCTGAAACTTGCTCCTTTTGCTTGTAATCATTGTTGGTCAAATCTGAAAGTTACTCCTTGTTTGTAATCTTTGTTGGTCAAATCTGAAACAAGTTGTCTGGAAATTTCAATTGTTTAATTCAATGTATAGCTACAAAAATACCACATATTTATAAAAATATTACCCAGTTATGACTGGTGATATTCCATGAAATTGTTTCCGAGATCCAAGTTTTGGACTATACATTGCAAGCTCCATTACAATGAAATACTATCATCTATATGAATGATTATAATGT
The DNA here is from genome assembly GCF_004210375.1 of Tachypleus tridentatus. Taxonomy (NCBI): domain Eukaryota; kingdom Metazoa; phylum Arthropoda; class Merostomata; order Xiphosura; family Limulidae; genus Tachypleus; species Tachypleus tridentatus. The sequence goes on from NC_134826.1 coordinate 146,332,433, forward strand.
GGACTAAAACCTGTTAGTTGCTTCTCAAAAATCACATAAATATCCAAGTAAGACTTTGCTGTACTTTTGATATAGTTTTAAAATATATTTCCACCTACCAGGCTTACACTTCACACATATACCATCCTTGTTTCTTAATGGTTCTCCAGTAGCCTCATCAACCTTTATTAGAGTTACTGGATAAATTGATGGGATAATACGAGAAATGAAACCCACAGCTCCAGTAGTGTTGTTCGTGTTTACTGTAGAGATATTAAAAACTGTTAAACTTTATTCCACAAAACATAAAACACTGCCTTTTCAATGGGAGCTTTAATGAGACAAGTTTTACAATTAGTGTTCTAAAGATTACACAATTCTACCAACATGTTTACTTATGTTATTTATTAACTAATCTAGAGTTTCAAATATAATTAAATTAAACATAAATAATAAAAGTTGTGTAATTTCTTTCAGTGAGAAACAAATAAGTTAAAAAAAATTAGTCACCTATGAAACTTCACTGCAATATTTGTGTATACAAGAACATTTTTATTACAAAAACTAAAGTGCTACTGAAATATATACAAACATGATACAAAGTATGAAGGAATATGAAGACATGTTATTACTTAATGATTCCTTCCAAGTGAGTGCAATATTAAAAATATTGGCCAAACAATGTCTACGTTCGACAATGAAATTTCTGAATTATTAAAAACAACAACATTTCGGTATCTTCCCAGTTATGGAAGAAGGAGCCTGAAACAGGTGGTATCACTTTTAATATCTTAGGATGTTTCATGCTGTTATGTAAATGTTGTTTCATTTTCATATTTAAATATGAAATATCCTCTTTATGAGTGCAACCTGTTTCATGTCTCTATGCACATACGTTATATTTTGAAACTGCAGGTGGTGTATCTACACATGTTTCAATGTCTCATTTTCCATTTCCACAACTAATATTTCTCCAGGGAAACCAAAACTGTCCGTCACCTAAATATTTCATATTTCATCTCCATATTAGATTCAATTGATATTTATATCTAACTCCTAAAGATAAAAAATAATAACTATATCTATAAAAAGGGTAATAAAAAAAGATTAGATCTCTGTGAACTTTCATATAACAAGTCAGAGAAACAAAATAAGTTGACTTACTGATGTTTGTATTTCCTTCAGAAGACCCATAAAACTCTCCAACTGTCTTGATTTGAAACCTCTTGCAAAAACTTGACCACAGAGTTGGACGGAGGCCATTTCCTATAACAGTAGAAACTCTGTGCTGTCTCTGTTCAGGTTGAACTGGTTGAGCCATCAAATATCGACATGTTTCTCCGATATACTGGGCAACCTTAATGTTAAAAAATAAGTTATCTCATTCATCAAAAATTATTTTAGTTTTCTCACAGCATCTGGTTTATTTTGACAAAATAATTTTAGTTTGTGGATGATATTTGCATAGAAATCATTTAACTGAAAATACCACATATGAATAGGAAAGAAAAACTCTTGCCATAACCTCAGAAACTATTGTAGAAATTTGATTTTCTTGGTTACAAGCTTGGCAGAATCGGTCAAGTTTGTGACCCCAAATTAACCTTTATAGTTACCATACTGTAACTTCTTATATGTGTGTATCTTCACAAAATTTTGCAAGCTTCAGTAAGTATCAATCATTTGTAGACCAAAGAATTTTTTTTTAAAAAAAGAATACACACTAAAAATTCTCCATGAAAAAAGATGTCAAGATGTTGATGGCTCCGAGTGCAAAGTGATTTTTATATTAAGGTTAAAAAACACTTTTCTTCATCTGAGAAATCTCGAATTTCATTTGTGTAACCTCCTAAACACATTTCAATTATTTTACAGTAAAACTTATTTTATCTGTTATTTTCTCTAACATTACACTACATGATGTCGGTCAATTTGACCCACTTCACAAACACTTTATTTTTAGTTATTATTATTGTTCTTGATTTCACCTAATCTAACCTTATGTGCCATAAAAAGTTTCAAATTTTTTATTTCTGAATTACTTTTAAAATGACAAATAAAAAGTATACATGAAAAACAACAAAAATTATTTAACTGGATTTCTTTTTATTAGTTTCAACTGTCAATGATACTTAACCCTACTTTTTTATATATTGATGATACTACTTTATAAAATATTTTTTATTTAATCAAATAATGCACAAATTAATACAGAATAATAATGTGCAAAAGGCAGACAATGAATATATCTTAATTATTACAAGTATTCTGGCTTTCTAACTGCATGACAAGAGTTAATAAAAACGTTGCTAAGATCCTTAGGGAATAAAGTTTGCACTGGAAGTGAAATAAACAATTCTCTGGACAGAAAGCAACATATCATTCAATAAACCAAACACTTAATTTTCCACTAATTATAAATAATATAGTATTAAACATCAAAGAAAACTGTTAGCAATCGCAAGAGGAGTCTGGTTTTCTATTTTATAGTTCTGTAACTAAAAAGATTAAAGGTTATAAAAGTTATGCTTTGTGTGGGAAATGACAGCATTATAGTGTGTAATTTATGTTAAATTTTATACTTCTTGGAGGAATGGTAAATACATTACATAAAAGGGTGAATTTTATGATTTTTGTAACGTTTCCTGATAAGCTCAAGTACTTAAAGCTTGTATACTGTTCAAATTTGAAGTATTAGCTAAATTTTTATGCCAAATGGTTTAATTAACTTTTGAATGCAACTCACTAACACCTTGTGACATGCACTGAGTACGATGTCTGTAGCAAAAGTGTTATTTTTGTCATCTCACGAGTCAATAAAAAGTTTAAAAAAATGCTTTTACAAAAATAATACAAATAATGTGGTAGATGTAAAAGTACTCAAATTGACTAAGACAAAAAGTCTACTGCTGAAGACACAAAGTTATTTAAGAGAGAAGTTCTGACTCCAGCAGAAGTCCTTTCTTGGAAATAAGGCTTTCACTGATGCTGGTCAGCATACAAGTGCAGACTCAGAAAGACTTGTAAAGGTCTGTGATCCAAATCAGCACCTGAAAAGTAATGACACCTGAGTTGCCATAATGAATCAGCACACGTTCAGTCCAAAATCACTTGAGAGTTCCCTGTCGAACTCTCTAGACTACCAACAGCCTGATCATTATGGCTCAAGCTTTGGTGCAGACCACAAATGGTCAACCAAAAATTGATCAAGCCATTGGTAAATAACTTGCACCAGCTATCCCCATAGCAGGTGAAACAGTAGGTACTCACTGGTATAAGTAGAACAGTCAGATAATCTAAAGATTGCAGACTAAAAAGGTGGCATGATTCTTGTTTTCTGAGCCATAATTTAGTATTGTACAGCACATTGTATGGTTATAAAATTCTACTTGATTTACTAATTGATATAAGACAGTCATTAGAGCAACTAACCAAACACTGAAAGGGTTTTTGTGACACTTGCTTTCAACACTTTCAACTGCAGTTTCACTTAATGAGACATCAGCAGGATATTGGATGACTGCAGCTTATATGTTGCTGTTCTATACACTCACTGATATAAAAGAAATGGTGTTCCTTGTTTTCAAACTATCGATCAATGCAGTATATAATACATTCACTAGACATGTTACTTCCACCCCATTAAAAAGATAGGACAGTTCTTTGGCTGAGAGGGCTTTGCAGCGTTTACTTTTCAAGTTGCTGCATGGTATTATAACATTATCACTTGAGCATCAAAAATGAGGATGGTCATATGGCTAAAACCTAAGTGAGTGAGAATATAGAAATATTGCATGCTAGATTTTAATTTTCTATTGCACTTATAGTTCTCAATATGATGTTAAACTGCATCTAGCAGTAGAACAGTCAACTGATGTGGTGATTGTGAAACAAGTACTGTCTAGATACCATAGTCTCTGGGTCACCATCAGGGAATGTGTAGCCCCATTAGTCTTCATTACTGGGGGCACAGAATGATGGATAATCTCATTTGGTGGATGCTTACTGCAACTGGGACAATAATAAAGGAGACATGATTAAGTTAAGCACTACAACAATTAATATTTTGACATGTATAATCTATGGTACATCATTAATAAAAAACCACAACATTGTAAAGAGCTCTTGATAGAATTTGAAAGGACACCTTGCCCAATAAAGAAAATCAGGTGTAAATGGCAATTTCTTAATGTCAGCATTCTATTGGCTACACCCACACAAAAGTGGGTAATTGGAATTTGAGGACACTACACCAGCATGAAAAACACCTTAATATCAATTATGAAATAAAGAACTTAAAGCCCAAAATTCTCAGTCTGTGTGAAACATCTTGAAAAGATGCTGCAACTATTGTTTCAAAAGCTATAGAAATCATTTATTCAAGAGATTAGTTATAAAAAAATTTGGTTGATTTTGGACAAAGAAACTTCAAAGTGTTTGTGTGGATTTTGGACAATACCTGATAAAGTGAAGTTTGTCAAAACAAAGGTTAAACCTGTCAACATTATAATAATACAAGTATGTGTGTCGAGAGTTGAAATGAGAAAGAAGACATCGATAATTTCTATGAAGCTGATGATAGAGTGTAAAAGCAATGCAAAGCTCAAGACCTGATCATAGTGACAGGAGATTTAAAAAACAAATATTGGTTGTGTATGATTGGATAATACTTTTGGACCACACTGACCTAGAGAGAAAAATGAACTGGTTGGTGTATTGCAAATGATCAAGTGATTATGATCACATGGTACTCAAACACCACCTGAGAAGAAAATACGTGTTGACAGGTCCTGGTGATAATGTTAAAACCCACATCACCTTAAACAGAAGATACAGGAACATAATACAAAAATCAGTAACTACCATGGTAATAACTGTGGGAGTGATCACCTCCCTCTAATATGAACCATCAAGATATAATTAAGGAAATGTAAGAAGCCAAAGTGACAAAGATCAACTTTACAATTGTAATGGAAAAAGATCTGATTAAACAAAGTTACACAGTTGCTGTTGAAAACCGTTTAAGAAACTGAAGACAAAGTAATTACATTGAAGTGGTAAACTTTTAATAAAGCACTAAATGAAAGAGCCAAATATATGATTTCATTAACACTAAGGCAAAAGAAACAGAAATGGATAATGGGGGAAATCCTTGAGTTCATGGAAGATAGAAGGGAGATGAAAACCTGCAGTACAGAATAGTATAAAAAACTTGACAAAAGATTTCAATTAAAGTGTAATCATAAGAAGAAAACGACTTTATGAAATATATATATATAAATAGAGGAAAAACAAAATAATGAATATGTTATATCCATGTATTGGAATATCAAATGTCGCAGGTAAAGGTTTGGTTTGTTTTTTTTAATATTGCACAAAGCTACACGAGGGCTATCTGCACTAGTCTTCCCTAATTTAGTAGTGTAAGACTGGAGGGAAGGCAGCCAGTCATCACCACCCACTGCCAACTCTTGGGCTACTCTTTTGCTAACGAATAGTGGAATTGACCATCACATTATAACACCCCCACGGATGAAAGAGTGAGCATGTTTGGTGTGACAGGGATTCGAACCCGCTACCCTCAGATTACGAGTCGAGTGCCTTAACCACCTGGCCATGCCAGGGCCTCAGGTAAAAGAGGATGCACTGCTAGCAGATCTATAAAATCTAAGAATGATGATATATTTATAGAAAGGAAATAACGATGGAGAGAGTATTGAAAGTTTATTCCACAACAGGCGTACGTAAAGACTAGTAATGTATCAAGTCAGAAATACAAACAGTTATCAACAGAATAAAAAATGTTAAAGCTACAAATTAAATTCCAGTTGAACAAATAAACAACTTTGGTATAGAAAAGGTAAAAATTAATACTAATGAGATTTATGAAACACCCAAGGATTGCAGCAAAACTTGATCTTTACTGTGGTTAAAAATAAAACAAGAGTCATTGAATGTAAACATCATTGTACCATCAGTTTAATAAGTCATGTGACAAAGATCCTACTGAAGATGTTGATGACAAGGCCTAAAAGTATAATGAAGGCTGGAGTTCACAAAAGTTCAGTGTGGTTCTACTGAAGATCATGACACAAGAAAAGTCATCTTGATGGAGCAAATGCTTAAGAAGAGGGCATAAGCAATGGACTATCTTGTATTTTATTCATTATAACTAAACAGAGTCAAGTATATGGAATTAGTAAATATACCAGATGAAACAGATACTGAAGATAATGATTTGAGAGTTTTAAAAAACCTTTATTGGGTTCAAACTGCAACAGTGAAGACAAAAAACAAATTAAATGATTTGATCCAAATGAAGAGAAGCATGAGACAGGGCTGAACTTGTTTAATATACATATAGTAAGAATATCCTAAAAGAAGACTGAAGATTTATCAGAGCTGATCATTGGTGGACAAAATTTGAACTACTTATGTTGATGACACAGTTTCAATAAATGCTGATTCAAAAGATAAGCTGCACAATACATTTAGATAAAGCTGCTAATTAAAGTGACAAGAATGTTTCAAGTATCAACTGTAGGAACACACAATGCATGGTAATTACAAAGACAATAATTCCTGTATGTCAAAGAGAATAAAACAAAAGAAACAGATAAGGTATGTCAACAATTCCGGCTATCAGGGAAGCCAGACAACATCAGATGTTATATGTGATCATGCAGTAAAACTGAGGATAGAAATTGCAAAAGATGCATTTCTGAAAACAAAAAGTTTTCACTGGGGACAAAGTTGATGGTTTGGGATTGCTACGTTATACTAATTTTCCTTCATGCATCAGAATGTTGCCAAGTGCAGAAAAGAGAAGCAGTTCAGTTGAGGATTTCAGGGTGCATCACTTCTCAAACAAAGATATTTTGTCAAGAGCTGACCACAAGAGGAAGATCTTTGACATCAGAAATACAGTTGGAGTTTCTCAGAAATGTTGTGAGGAAGGAAACTGAAAGCTTGGTCATAAATGGAACAACTGAAGGAATATTAGATTGTTGAAGACAGACTGCATTATGTCAAGATTATTTAAATTAATTAATGTATTGGCAGAAGAGAACTGAAAAGACCATGGTCACTAATGTCCAGTTTGGATATGGTACATAAAGAGTGTATATTTGAAACTTTTGTAAAGTTGATATATTTGTCTTATTACAATTTTCTTATTTTTCTTAGCCCACACTATAAGCTACATATTCCTTACACCTTTGTTGTCTTGTTCAAAAATCCCTCCTTACACCTTTGTTGTCTTGTTCAAAAATCCCAAAGAACAATTTTAATTATACTTCAGAAAAACACATTTTAAATTTATAATAAATTAATTATTTTATAGCTACTGTTGCATTAAATTTGATACAGTCTTCCCAGAACTTGGAGGCAGAGAATTTTCGACGAAGTGCAACAGTGTCACCGTGCACTACAGCTTGACATGTAAACAAAAGGCCGGCTGCAGAATGGTATAATGGCAGGCTTGTGTAGTATATTTCATTATCTGGCATGTTCAGCATCCAACGCACACAAGTTCCCAGCCAAATAAACCTGTTGTGGAAAAGTAAATCTTGTATCATTCATAGATTTAAAGTGAAAAAATTATTCACATTTGAATTCAATAAACCCTTAAAAATTAAGCCATTGTATATTTAACCAAAATAATGTTTCATTCATTAGAAGGATTCCCAAAACACAATATTTATGTCTATTTCACCAAATATATATGTAAATCAAATACATATTTCCTAAGTAATCTTTCAGGCCTGATATTTTTATTAAAAAAAGAAAAACAGAAACAGGAAATGTTTCTGGTAATCAACAGATTGTTAAAGCTATGGATTCATTAAATAAATAAATATATCTATGAACAACAGCCTTATTTAGTTTAAACAATAAAAATTCATTTTTGTTTGTGACTGATCTTATGTGACCAAGTTTAATATGGTTTTAGAAAATGTTAAAAAAGGTCAAGGCTTTTAAACCACTTGTGTAAAACCATATAAATGTATAAAATAACAAAAAACTTAGTTTATACAATAATATGTTAAATTTCTTAACTTCAAATATAGAAATCATTGAAAGGGTAGATACTAAGAAACACTTGTGTACAAGTGATCATTGCTATATTAGGTTTGTCGATTTGCTACATACGGAGATAAGAAATAATATTTGGTTACAAATCACAAAGAACCAAATTTTTGAAGGAATGCAACAAGAATTATCTGTTGTTAAATGGATGAAGTTGATAAATATTTTTGACAAATAATTTACATACACTAGCAGTAGAATAAAACATTTAAATGACCTCAGTAGAATTATTAAAATCTTGTTAAATCTACAAGGATATAATATTCTTAGTAGCAAAATGTAGAAGTTTTATCTTTGAATCTTTTGGTGATTTCATTAACTATATTAGAAATTGTTAATTTTGAATCCTGAAATTGTGAAATCCTCCAGAATTTGTTAATTTGTTTTTAACTTGAGATTTATGTAAATTTATACATATATGTAATGGGTTTGAAGTTTTGTCCACATATTCCATATTACATTTAGTACCTGCTAAAAAATAAATTACATTTTTTATTTTACAAAATGAATTCTTGTGAGTAATTGGGTGAAAACTATTTAGAGCAGGATGTGTGAGAGCAATCTTTTTGTTATTACACTTTATAACATTAGCAGCAATATAATTACTATAATCAGCTTGCTAGGCTTAATTATAGTTTCAAAACATGTCATTAGTTAAGGCTATTACACTTAATTTCATAAAGATTAAACAATGTAATGGAAAAGTGTGACATAGTCAGCAATAAACCACATACATTGAATATATTTTAAAGAAAATTAATATTGATAAAGTAAATAAAATCAAAAGGAAGGACTGCATTAAAAACAACAAATCCAAACATCTGACTAATGATATTATAATAATATAATAATTATATTCGTTTGTTATAACATAAAAACAAGCTGAAACAAAAATAAATTAAAAGATAAACAAAAAATGCTGCACTTATTAAAAAGATCCCAGAGTAAAAGCTATAATGTGAGATGTAAAATGTACCCTAGGTTTTGGAGGTGACTGAAGAAGTAGAACCCACACTGCAGTGGGGATACACCATCTATCAGTTTTAACTTCCATTTGCTGGTCTAAAGAATAAAATAAAGGAGAAGCAATAGATACAGAAACAGAAATTAGGAAAGCAAGATGTGGGTGCTCAAACCCACAACATCCCACATCTATATCACTCTTCACTGCCTGCAGACAGTTGTGGGAAGATGACTGCTCTCCAAAAGAAAGTAAAGAAAAAATTAATTGAAAAATAAGGTTCTACCTTTTGAAGGTAAGTAATAAGTTAAAAACTTACCTCTTGAAGTTAGAATTCCAGCCTCCATTATGACAGAAAGGCACTAATTTGTAACCCAGTAAACAAATTATACTGGTATATAGCATCTCATCCACTTATCTAAATAAACTAGTATAGCACCCATTTATTAAGACTACTGTGACTATCATGTTCTAAACAAGCCTTTATATGTGGTAAGGTGTACATCCACATAAAGTAGTGCCAAGTTGTTAAATGACCTCATTCACAACTAAAAATAGTAATTAGGAATTTTCAGTAAAATTTCTCCAATTTTTATTTCCTTATATTTATTTAATACATTCTTATATTTATTACAGAATAATTTAATATTTTTATTTAAAGTTTTTTTATTAAATCCATTAACTATTAATTTTTGTATCAGTACTTTGACATTACTGATAAAATATTGTAATTTATTACAAATTTTACAATATCTGAATAACTGCAAAGTTATAATGTTTATAACAGATGTGTATGGTACATTACTATGTAAGGAGAGTTAACCATAAATTGGAAAGGCAGAATATTTTCTTTTATCAAATATACTTACATCAATACTCTTATCAATTATTTTAATTCCTAAATCTTATGCTTTCTTATGTTTATACTTTTTTTTATAGCAAAGCCACATTGGGCTATTTGCTGTGTCCACAGAGGGGAAACGAACCCCTGATTTTAGCATTGTAAATCTGTCCCACTGCTGTCCCAACATTTCTGAATCTAAAAATTGTGCTTCTGTATTAGATATTGAAGTATTTTGAATTTCTAATTCTGCTGGATTAACAGTGTTGATAACATTATTTATTTCAGGATTATTTATACTAATTAAATCATCTACATATATCTGTAAGTTAAGGTAAAAACATCTGGACTTATGCAGTTTTCAATAAATATATTCTCATAACGGTAAAGATATGAATTTGCTATACAAGTAGGATAGTCAGATCCCATCAGAACTCCTATTACTTGTTTAAAAACCTGGTTATTAAAAAATATATAATTATTGTAAATACAGAAACTTAATATATTTTTTATGTTTATGGAGCTAAATTTTCTTTCTTCCAGTTCTATGAAAGGATAACAGAAGTGTTCTATTAATGAATTTAAAACAAAGATTAAATCTTTTAATAGAATTGTTTTGTACAATGTTGTAAAACCAATTGTTTGAAGATTATTTATTTGTTTACAATTTCCGAGATATTTTAAAATAGGTTATGTTTTTTATTATTAACACTTACATTTTTTAATTTTATCAAGTAGAATATTAAGTAATTTATTTGTTTAATAATAAAGCCTATATTAGTTATAAATACAAAGTTCCAATTGGTCCATTACTATATAATTACAAAAGTCAATACACATGATGACATGGTTTCGACCCATGCGGAGAAAGTTAATTCAATGATATAAATGTAAGAATGGCCAATAAATTACTTAAATTTGTCAATAATATTAATATCTCAGGTGTTGCTGGCTGTGAAAAGGATGTTGCTTCTTCACAAAAAGATTTAAATCATTTAGTGACTTGGGCAAATAAATAACAAATGATTTTTAACTGTAATAAATATGAGATAATGCATGTGTGTTACCATAATTGGAATAACCTCAACCTGATGACTGCCAAGTATTTCAGCTGCTACAATACAACTCTAATGCTTCTTCATTTTGTAACATTTTCTTTTGTGACGCCATTTTGGATCGAAAGTGAAACAATTTGTAAGTAGGTCAAATGCATGTATGGTGCTAACATCTAGCGTTGAAGTTAGGTATCATTGAGAACGAATTAACTCGTCCGTGGCACTGTGTTACCAATCGGCTTGGACGAGTTATCTCGTCTATGGCACTGAACAGGTTAACAGTGTTATGACTGATTGATTGATTTAGTGTTTTATGGCACAAAGCAGCTAGGCTATCTGCACCAAACGTCCAGTAAAAAGGTAAAAATAAATTAAATGTAGTAAAATACATAAAAGGAAATGAAGGTAAAACAAAACATCATTGAAAAACAGAAAAAGTATAAAACCAATGTTGACACCTAGTCCACAATGTTAAGAGAGAAAACAGAGTAAGAGAAGTTGCAAAGGACTTTTTCTAGCATAATGGTAATGATCATAACCTGCCAGAAAGACTAACAGGTAAGTACAAGAACCACCGTCAGTCACCTGAAGTTGGCCTTTCCAGTTCTGGTTCCGGGTTATGTGTCATTATGGCCAGTACTAAAAGGTAAAGTAATAAAAGTTAAATGGCATGCAGCAAAAGTGTAATAGCAATTTGCCAGGATGACTAACGGGTAGTTCAAACAGATAGTTCAAACAACAGCGTTAGTCACCTGAAGTTGGCCTTTCCAGTCCTGGTGTCGAGTTATTTAATGTTCTGGCCATTTTACAATGTCAAATTGAACTAGAGAGAGTGAGACTGAAAAGAGAACCACAATTAAAAATGTGTAATGAATAAATATCAAACACTTAAATGAGGTTAAAAAGATTAATGGCCATTAAAAAACTAAAAACATTATCAAGGTGGACAGTGTCACCATCACCAATAACACTGTCCAATGTTACAGACAAACTCTGGGACAGAACGTGTTTAAAATAGTGCCGTCGTTGAGAGTCGTAACGATGGCAGGAAAGTAAAATGTGGCTTACAGTGATTTGAGTGTTACACAAACTACACATTGGTGCATCAGTTCCAGATAAAAGAAAACGATTAGTTAAAAAACTGTGACCAATGTGTAGTCTAGTTAGAACAACTTCCTCCTTCCAAACCTTACGGAAGCTAGATGGCCAAAGCCCAATATAGGGTTTTATTTAAAAAAGCTTGTTGTCACGTTGCTCACTCCAAGTGAACTGCCAGCTGGCACGGAGCCGAAGCCTTGAATACAGGACCATAGTCCATGTACAGAATAGGCACAGTGGTGATAGTGCCAGAGCAGATAGATTTAGCTGCCATGTCTGCAAGCACATTCCTGCAAATACCAATGTGGCCTGGTATCCAGAAAAACTGGATAGAAGTAGATGTTAATAAGAAATGGGCCAGTCGGTTTTGAATATCAGAATATCAGCGAAAACAGGGTGTGAGCCAACGTGAAGTGATTCCAAGGCCAGCAGAGAACTAAGAGAGTCAGTATAAATAGTACAGTCAGAGTACTGCTCAGCTTCAATATGATCCAGGGCAAGAGATATGGCATACAGTTCAGCAGTGAACACAGAAGCTGTAGAGGGGATTCTGCGTGCAACCACCGAACCTCAACTAACCATGGCAGAGCCCACAGAATCACCTGATTTTGAACCATCCGTATAAATTGGAATAGAAAGGTTGTTTGAAAGATGTTCAGTAAATAAAAGACAGTAGTTCCAATAGAGAGTATCTGCCTTTTTCAGATGACTTAAAGAAAGATCACATTTGGGGGCTGTAATAAGCCATGGGGGGAATGGGCTGACCAGTGGATTCTGCAATGTTTTCCAAGGACAGACCCAATTCATCCAATTTCACCTGGATGTGAAGGCCAAAAGGAGCAATGGCAGATCGTCTGTTCTGAAAAAGTATAGCCCACTGAGGAAGGAAAACACATCCCCAGGTGGGATGCTTTGGTAAGGAACGAAGTTTCAAAGAATACAGTAAAGACAGTTGCAAATGGCGAAGGTGCAGAGAAGGTTCATGAGGCTCTATGTATAAGCTCTGAACTGGAGAGGTGCAGAAAGCCCCAGTGCAGAGTTGAAGTCCTTGATGATGAATGGGGTCCAGCATCTTTAAGGCCCGAGGGTCTGGCAGAGCCATAGACCAGTGATCCATAGTCGGGTTTTGAACGAATAAGAGCACGATATATCTTTAACATAGAACAACAATCCGCTCCCCAACTGGCAGTAGAGAGGACACAGAGGATGTTCAGTGCTCTTGTGCATTTGACCCGTAGCTGCTTCATGTGTGGTATAAAGATCAGTTTATGGTCAAAGATAAGCCCCAAGAACTTGGTCTCTGGGACCACTGGCAGCAAAACTTCACCGATACGGAGTTCAGGATGAGGGTGGATACTCCGTTGGCAGCAAAAGTGCATGCAAACAGTTTTAGAGAGAGAAAAATTAAAGCCGTTCACCATAGTCCACTTCAGTACACGATTGAGGGCAGTTTGTAATTGCCACTCAATATATCTCATGTTCAACGACTGACACGAGATGTGAAAGTCGTCAACATAGAGCCCGTTTGCAACAGTGAGTGGGAGTTGTTCAATGATGGCATTTATCTATATACTGAAAAGTGTGACACTCAAAACACAAACCCTAAAAAAAAAGAAAAAGAAAGTGTCGAACCCACACAAACTTGGAATTTCCTACCATTAAAAATGTTAATAAATATGGGCAAATTGCCACGTAACCCATATACCCGAAGGTCTCGTAAAATGCCATATCACCACATTGTATCATTAGCCTTTTCAATGTCAAAGAATATTTATACAAGATGTTGTCATTTGAGAAAGGCTTCTCTGATTGACGTTTCAAGTCGAATCAAGTGGTTTATGGTGGAGTGCTGTCTTCGGAACCTACACTGGGTGGGTGAGAGAAAGTTATTTGATTCGAGGAACCAAACAAGACCAGCATTAACCATCCTCTCTGAGGTCTTACAGAGACAGCTCGTCAAAGGAATTGGACGGTAGTATGAAGGAATCTTGGGATCCTTCCCAGGCTTAGAGAAAGGTAAGACAATAGCCTGGTGCCAGGCAAAACATTCTCCTGCCAGATCCAGTTAAAAACAATTAGAAGAATATCAAGAGAAGCAGGAGAGAGATAGTGCAGCATGTCATAGTGTACATCATCAGGTCCAACAGATGTACTGCCAGACTGATGAAGGGCCATTTTCAGTTCCACCAGTGTAAAGGACAATTATAGTAAAAAGACAGTCATTACGAAAGGAAAGAAGTGAATGCTCTGCCCAAGTCTTGATAGCCAAGAAGGTGGAGAAACAAGCAGAAGGTCTAGATACCTGGTAAAAGCTTTCACCTAGAGTATTGGCAATGCTCTGGACATCAGCTACCACTTGGCCATCAGAGAGTAAGATGAAGAGGGGGACAGAATTGTAGTGCCCACTGACCTTTTGAATCCTGTCCCATATGACCTTGGAACTGGTGGTAGAAGATATGCTAGTTGTGAACTTAATCCAAGATTCCTTCTGGCTTTGACGTCTTACCCACCTAGCATGTGCACAGGCCTGTTGGAAAGAGATGCGGTTCGAAAGTGTGGGATATCTACGGAAAGCATCCCAAGCCCGTTTTTGAGCCTTCCATGCCAAGTGACAAGCAGAATTCCACCACAGACAAGGATATTGTGGAAAACATGTTGAGGTTTCAGGAATACACTGAGCAGCTGCATGTGTAATACAGTCAGTTACCGCTGCCACACAGTCATCTATTGATGGCCGATTCATGATGGCAGGATCAAGTTCTGCAAGAGCAGTGAAAGTGGACCAGTCTGCCTGATCCAGCTTCCACTGGGCACGTGGGTAGGGTGGTATCAACCACGGCCAGTCTCTCTCAAATTTATAGGAAAATGATCACTGCCTAGTGGATTATTGTCAACCCTCCATGAAAAATGGAAGAATAATGAAGGGGAGCAAACTGAGAGATCAATAGCAGTAAAGGACTGACTAGGTGCATGAAAGTAAGTGGAAGAACCAGTATTGAAAAGAGAAAGATTGTGATCAGAGAGCATACGCTCTACAGAGCAACCCCTCCTTTCAGAAACAGCACTTCCCCAGAGGGGATGATGTCCATTAAAGTCCCCCAGGATTAGAAATGGAGACAGCAACTATTCAACAAGAGCATCAAGGCCTGATTGATCATATGTCTCTCTAGGGGACATATGTCTCTCTAGAGAGAACAAACAGTGATGGTATGACTCAAGAAAACACTGATGGCTACGACCTCCAAAGGTGTGTTGAGTGACAAAGACAGGGTGGGCACATGCTGATCAACCAATAGTGCCACCCCTCCATGTACTCGTCCATCACACAGCCTGTCATTTCTGTACAGAGAAAACTACTGAATGGTGACTGTATCAGCAGGTTTTAGAAATGTTTCTTGTAAAGAAAGACATACAGGATGGTAGGAAGCAATCAGTGTTTTGATATCATCCAGATTGGAACGTAAACCTCGACAGTTCCATTGTATAAAGGTGGCCATTTTTAATGATGGGTTGGCAAAGTGGCTGGAGAATCCTTCTGTTTATGACCACGTCTTTTTTCCTTACTGACCTTATTTGGAAGAGGTCTATCGACCTCCATGGATCCTGCCCTGGGTCGATTGGGCTGGTCTTTGTTGTTGAAAGGGGATTATAGTGACTGAGGACGCAAACAAATGATTGTTTTGCATCGTGGGGTTGAAGAAAAAGATGTATCGGAAGAAATGCCTGCATTTGAAACCGAAGGATGTGGATCTTGAGATTTGTTGGCTGTATGGGAGGAACAGAGATGGGTGTAGAAGTTGATTCATCAACCTTTTTAACCATGGAGGTCTAAAAGCTTTTGGTTTGTTGTGAAAAAGATTCTCTTGGAGGTACAGAGAGATCTGTCTGCACTCCCACTGTAGTTGTGGAACAAAGTGCAGCAGGATATGTACGAGATGGAGTGGCGGACAGCAACTTCCGAGCCTCAGGATAACTAATGTTATAAGTTGTTTTCAAATGCTGCACTCCATTTTCCTCCAACCATTTTGGGCAAGAATGAAAGTAGGAAGGATGGGCACCATTGCAGTTGACACAATGTGGGTCCGTGTGACACTCATAGGCATCATGGTCCTTGCCACCACAATGAGCACATGTCAGGGAACCCCGACAGGATATCTTAGAGTGGCCAAACCTCTGACATTGGAAACATCAAAGAGGGTTTGGAATGTATGGCCGTACCCTGCAAATCAGATAACCTGCCTTGATGGTGGCAGGTGCACGTGGTGATGTAAATATCAAAACGAAAATATCTGTCGGCAGTGTAACTCCGTGTTTGAGAGTGGAGATGCGCCTCACTGCAGAAACTCCTTGAGTGGAGAGAACAGTGAGAATCTCTGACTCAGGGACGTTTTTCAAATCCCTCTCAACAATAACTCCTCGTGATGTATTCAAGGAAGCATGAAGGGTAACCTCAATAGGTACATCCCAATTGCCTTTGAATTCAAAAGGAGTTCACTGTGTTGGGATGTGGATGTTTCAACCAATATGTCTCCAGATCGAAGCTTCTTTACTGAATTTGGAGAGCCAGCAAGTCCCTCTGGTCTCTTCTGAATAAAAAAGGGGAACACTTGCCCTAAAGGTTTTTCTGGAAGAGAATGTAATATAAGAAAATGGGGTTACAGGTGTTACAGATGTTGAAGATTGCTGTTCAGAGTCTTCAAGATGTGGTCATTTACCTATTGACTGTTTTTTCACCATTTTATTTAAATTTTTTGTTGGAGGATCCATAGGAAAAGAGGAAAATTTTGGTACTCACTGACCCAACTCACCATGAAGCCCTACGAGGGGATGCACTACAATGTCATGCAAGGGCATTGCAGCAATGCCAGGGTTTCATGAGCACTATACCCAAACACCAGCATCAGACACAATGTTCACAACACCTGTTGAGAATATCCAACACTGGTTCTTGATTGACCCTAGCCCAAGTGGACCAGCCGATTGACCCAAGAGGGGGCCACCCAAAGGCTGTCCGTCTACAGGAATTCAAGGCCAAAGATGTGTGTTAGGATTGGACCCCTCAACCACCAGGATCCTCTCCTCCCCTTCACGGGTTGCCACGCATGGCAAACACATGGGTGGATGTTTAGATCCCAGAGGAGGTAAACTGAAAGAACAGAACCTTCTCTGGGAGGTCCCCTCACCACGTACAGGAATCTACACCGAGGGGGGAACAGTGTTATGAAGGAAAGGGATCTTGATGTAACAGTTGATCAGTCTCTAAAGCCATCCAAGCAGTGTGCTGTTGCTAGTGGTAGGACAAATAGAATTTTACCTTGTATCTACAGAAATATTGAATATATGTCTAGAGAGGTTGTTTCCATTGTACAGACCACTGGTCAAGCCACAATTGGAATATTGTGTTCAGTTTTGGATTCTTTACCTTAAGAACGACATTGAATTCTCAGACAGAGTTCAAAGATAGGTTATTAGAATAGTGGCTGGGATAGAGGGCTTGTCATGTGGGAAGACGTTGAAACCTCTCAAATTATTTTATCTTGAAAAAAGTAAAGTTTCAGAAGATCTGATTGACTTGTTTAAGATTGTAAACGGAACTGATGCTTTGACACATTTTTTGTTTTCATACTTAACAGTGAGAACAGTAGGACCAGGAAACACAAGTATTATTTTTGCAGAGTAGGAGCCATTTTCAGCTAAGACAGTTATTTTTATAACAGGATAGTTGTGGTCTTTAGCAATGGTTACCTTCACATGTCATTGAGACAGTAAAGTTATACGAGTTTCATAGAAAGCTTGATAACTATAAGAATGTTGAAGGCTGGCTTCAAGTACTGGGTTTCTTAATATCTTTAGTTTAGTTTGGAGAATGAGATATCCAAAATGGACCAAAACATTATATGGATAAAAATGAATTTTACTGTTTGTAATTGTATTATTTATTTATGACTTTACCCCAGTGTTCAAGAACATTTTTACACATGCATTAGTTGGAATTGCTTTATTAGTAAAATGTTTATTTATTATGCAAGATTACAAAACAAACATTGAGTTCAATGTGACTTAAAAGCCTCAAATCTTTCAACATTTTCTAAAACCACTGTATATAAAACATCGCTGAGACATGCAGAACCTCAGTAAGATAATAAATTTTAATGTTAATTAAAATATTTTATTAGCTAATGCAATCAAACACTCTATATTGAAAACTACATACTAGTTAACATCATGAACTAAATTTTATAGTCTTATAAATGATGCATGTATAAAACTTGCCTGCTATGTTTTATAATTGCTGCTTTAGGTAACCCTGTTGTTCCAGAAGTGTATATATAAAACAGTCGGT